>NW_011499848.1:2334755-2365408 GCF_000495115.2 Populus euphratica
GGAAAGAGTAATTACAAATAATTACTGTATCTGAAATATATCTAAAAGAAAAGGTTAAAGAAACTATTAAATAATTTTAATGTGTTAATATCAAAAATAAATTTTTTAAAAATAAAAAATTATTTTAATATATTTCTAAATAAAATATATTTTTTAAAATAACAATTATAATAATATTAAAATAAAAAACCTGCTTTAAATGAAGCATGATTGAGTGAAGAGAGTGAAAAGGTCAGGTCAATGAATATAGGATGCTAATTAAATCCAATATTCCGACCTTTAAACAACAATTGTATGTTTGACAGTGAATGCATCAGCTTTCGAGGACCACATGATATACCCAGAAGGCATCTTAGGCTTCACTCTTTTTGTATTGATGGCGTCGTAATTGCAGTTGTACTAAAATGTCACATGCTGCTGTGCCGAGCGCTCATGAGTTGTTGAAATGTGACATCTTTGACACTATTGCCCTTTGTTTTTCCGAGTTTGACTTTAGCTCTCTTTTGGATATATTATTGATTGAATCTTATTCATCATTTAAGGTCGTAGATTAATGAATTATATATGGAAAAACACGCCATTCTATTTAAATAATTGAAGAAAGTCATGCTGGAATTGTTTTCATACTGATTCGAGGCTGGAGGTGCCAGGCCATATCATGGAGAGGCTATACCGTACAAAGAATTTTAGAGTAAAAAACTGTTGGGTCAACCATTAAAGAAAGAATGAACAAGCAACAGGATAGCGAGAGCATAGAGGTGAGGAATTTCGAGATTTCTATCGGGTAAATCCTGATCTTAAGGATTTTATTTGAAGCTCAGACAGATCTGGCATTCGGGATTGCAATTAAGCAAATTGGGAGACTTTTGTGGTACAAGCACAACGCCTGGATTTTAGGTGATATTTCAATGATTTGCTTGATGGAGAATCCACTCAGGAGGAGTGTGAATCAAGAGACCTCATCGTTTAATTATCGAGATCGAACAAAAATTATTCGGGAATAGTCCATCCGAATGGCCATTAATTTCGGGGACTTTGTGCAGCACGGCGATGTCCTGGTTTTTCAGATAGTGTTCTGCAGTTACTCATATCAAGTGATATACACATCCTCTTCGATTTCTTGTAATTCCGTGGACAGTCCCAGGAAGTTCAATACAAACTATTCTAATGAAGAACCAGAGAACACAGGTGACTAAACACAAACAGCCTGTTAAGGTGGCCGGAAGAACAAATAAAAAACCGACGTGAAGAATTAAGCTAATATCCAGTAGGGAAATGAAAGAAGCATGATGATTATGATGCTATTCATGCCGCCCAGATCATCATAGAAACACAATTCGGAATGTCGTGTCTGAACTGTTAATGATTGACTCATCCTTCCTATTTAATGATGCTCCATCCAGGAGGGTTTGAAAAGATGAATCACATCATGGAACAATTCCAAAAGAATTGTCAAATCTGCTTTCAAATGAAAATCAAGAAAAATACATCATTCATCAAATAGTTGGAATTTCATAATGAAAAATGGAGCACATCATGTGATTATAATTGAAATCAAAGATTCTTTTCCCCGACAAAAATTATTAATAAAAAAAGGGTTAAACCAGGCATGTTCTGCTAAATACATGCAGGATATGTGTTTTCGGATGTAGCATCCTCAAATAGAATGTCATGTAACAGTATCTTCTAACAAATTATTATCTAATACTCTCATTTCTACCACAGCAGCATACAGATTTGGTTCGTCTCCCTGAAAAACTATCAGCAACAATGCAACGAGTCGAAACACTTTAAACTCGACATGAATGATCAACAAGAACATTGTGAACTAATGATGATGATCCCTGAATAGCAAAACCACAAGAGCCAAAACCATACATTATGCAGCCTTGCTGTCTAATGTATTTTGGAACTGTATTTCAGTGCAAGTAGAAATGATGCACATAATGGAATTAGTCCCCAAAAGCCATGCTGTCTATTGTTATTAAAAAGAATACTTCAAAGTATATAATTATCACATGGAGCCCAAAATCATAATGAGTCAAATTGCAATCTCCAAGGGACAGGCAATGAGAAAGCAATAATGATACCACAGGGCTAGCCACACTTGCTCAGTGTAAATACATAATAAGTCAGGCAAGAGACAAAAAACATGATATGACCTACTTTGGCCACAAATTCAGGAAGATGAATTGATAAAATAACTAAAGGAAGGGAAGCAAGGTGCACCAAAACAGCAATATAGTTACTCCTCAACTATCAGGACTGCTGCTTCTTTTGCTTCTTTCAATGTCATATTATATCGGTGGTTGCTGCAGTGCTGATACCTAAGCATCGGTGCAATGCTGATGGTCATCAGGGTCTTTATATTTGCTATTTTTATTCAAATCCAGTGGCCTTAATGACCATCAGCAGATACCAATGCTCGGATCATAGGCATTCTAGATTTCCCCTGCAACAGGAACCACTTTCTAAGTAGAATAGTTACTGTCTGTCACATTCTCCGAAGATTGTCCTCCAGTGAGACAAAAGACATAAACCTACTTTTTGTAGAGACGAGAAATGGCAATACAAGGACAGGGGAAGCTAAATCAAAATGACCTTTTGCCAACCTGATCCTATCCAGCTTGATACAAAATGCCAAAACCCAGTTGGGTTCTCTGCATGTTACACAAGAAAAAGCTGCTCATTGCTGATGACAAGATAGAGGATTAAAGGTGTGAAAATTAAAGTGCATAGTAAAAGGCATTGCTGTAACCTATTTATGAAAATGGGTCTCACTTTCCCCAATCTGTTTGTGGAGTGGGGCACCTCTGTATTGCTACCTTGAATGCTGCTCTTTATTTATGGAATGGCCAGATAAATAAAGAGGTAATTTTTCGACAGAGAGGTCTAATAAGCGAGTGACTTGCCCCACTTCATTCAATTTAAGGACTTGCATTTTTGCTCTATTTTACCAGACAGATTTCCCTCGTTTATCTCCCTTGCCTGTCCTCTAGTAATTCAAAGCAGAGAAATAGTGATGCTAGGATTTACAGGTGGTGCAAGTTGCTTGGTAATTCAATAATGAAGCTTTGATGTACCTGTGGGAGGGGTCTCTTCGTCCTATGCGTGGACACGTGCGTCTGGTTGATCATATACGGGTCTGACAGACAAAGATACAAGTGAATTTCCAAGGTGATATTGAATGCTATAACCATTTCTCCAGCTACTTTCTTTAGTCCTCTTCTTCAAAGTTTGTCGTGTTGCACTTTTCTACTCTACTCTACTCTACTCCTCCAGATATCTAAACTAATGGAGTTCTCCCAAATTCTAGGATACACAGAGGAGTATAGTGGGGCTAATGGCAGTGAATCTGGGTGGACAAAATATATTGCCTCCCCCGTCAAAGAAAACGACTTCGATGATGATAAAGCTGATAGCAAGAATAAACAAGGAGATTGCAGAAAAGGTAATTATGGGAATGATGATGGTGGTGGTGAGAGTGATGACTCCATGACCTCAGATGCTTCTTCTGGTCCAAGTCATCCTGAACTTCCATGCAGGAGCAGTAAGGGAAGTGTTAACATAGGTCCTTCCAAGTATGCAACTAGCAAAAATTCATCAAAAGCAAAACTTCAGAAACAAGTGAAGGAAACAGATGGATCAGCAAGGATCAGATTAGAAAATGAAGTCTCAGTTCTCAAGGCAAATAGTGCTGCTAGTTATGCGCAAAGTGGAACCAAGGTAAGAAAATCAGAAAGTTGAATCATTAGAAGAAGAGACGTGCTCTGGTTTCCTCTCTCTTGCTCTCTTTCGCTTGTGCCTGAAATGTACAAAAAATTTAAGTGCTGATGTTCTTCAGATGTCTACAAGTGAAGGCACTTTCCATGCTTCTGTAACTCTGTTTAGATTTCCAGAATTCCACTGTGAAGTTGGATCTCTCTCTCTCTCTCTCTCTTTTTCTAGAAAGGTGAACTTTGACTCTTGGAAATGTAAATGGAGGTTATTTACAAAGCTCATGTAGACTTTAGAAATACGCAATTGTGTATTACAACTGTGTTTCACAGGTAACATATATGCACGAAGATTTTATTACCACTTCCTCCTGGAAAAATGAGATTCAAGGCATGCACCCAGACACAGTGCACGAGAGCGGCCGTGTCCCAGTGTGGTTGTATTATATTTTAGTAACAGATCAGCAGGGAGGCCTTGCTGATCCTGAGGATTAAAGAACATGGTTCAATCCGAATGGTTCCCACAAAAACTCTTGTCATATCTACATGTAATGGTTCCCGAACTAAAAATCTTAGTTTTAGCTCCCCAAAACATAAAAACCTAATTCTACAAACCCCCCCACCCCGTGTCTTGCCTTTCATTACTGGAAAGGAATGCTGAAATACTTAGTATTTCTTTTTAATGTTTTCAAGTGAAATAAGTTAAGGAACATATATAGACGAGAAAATTGTTTTAAACCCCCATTCCGGTCCAAAAGATTTAATGAAGTAGAGATTCTTTCTGGGGAGAGCTATTTGCTACATCCAAATAGCCAGACAAATGAACGACATGGCTGACAATAGTTGCCAAGCATCATTAGGGTACTAGATTCAAACACTCCTGTTTCCTTGTAGCTCTCATCATAAGCTTTCTTGGCTAAGGGCCATGTGACAACCCTCAAGCCAACAAACCAGTAGTCTAATGAAAAACCACCCACCATGCTACATTGGGCTTAAGGAAGAGGGGATGCACACTGGAATTAACCACCGCTCTTTGTAACAGCTACGAAGATCTAATTAAATTAAACAATCTTTTAACCGAGGGATAGGCATAGAAACCCAGCAGTGACATCCTACCTATCAAGGGGCATAATTGCATTACAAGGACAGAAGTTACAGAACATCGAGAAATTCCTCTGAACATCAAAAGATGAGAGTGCTGAGAAACATAAAAGTCTACCAATTGCAGTGAAACATTTTTTAAAAAAAGAGAATGATAAAAAAGAAAAAGAAAAAGAAGCATCGATACAAGGGGTATGAACTTTTATGGGCATGCATAATTCAAATAGAATACAGCTGCTCTTTTGAAGATCAAGCAAGATAGATGATCTTATTGTATTGAAGAAGGGGTATCTAAGTAAGAGGTTGATCCTTCAAAATAAAATGAAAAAGGCAGCTGGCCCTGTAGCCGAGTCCCAAACAATTGAACAGACTTAAAATGCCTTTACCTCTGTGAGATAAAACCACTGCAAGATAACAAAATAAACATCCTTATTTTTCTCCCACGGGCAATATTATTAGGTTTGATGACATCAAGTCACCAAGGCTGCATGGCAGATTGCTACATTACTACTGAGAGAAAGCTAAACTTAGATCTTATACTGTTTAGCAATTTTAAACCATTCAGTATGGAGGATCCAGGGATATCAATCTTCCCTTTTGTATACGCTCCAAGACATATCAGGGGTGGTGCTAATACCAGAGTTGCTAGTAATGGAGACAACTCTTTGCCAAGCAGATTGTCTCTCAATAATTTCTTTTGCAAACCCTAGATCCACAAGAAGATTCGGCAGGTCTAGGTTTCTATCATAGGCCTTCTTGATATGGTCCAAAAAGTCATCATGGATAATGCAACCACCTTTCCAAATTCTTGCTAGCTCCGCCAGTTTCGAATCCCAACCGAGTAGTTTAATTAGTTAGAATTTAAATTTATTTTTAAATAATTATAAATTTAAATTTTTTTAAGATTATTAAAAATTTATATATTCATTAATTTTAGAACATACGAGATTAAATTAATCAAGTTATTTTTTCTTATATTTCTAAATTGTTTTTACTAATTAATTTTATTTTTTGATTTTATTAATTAACATTGAATTAATTAAAAATTGAATTTTATAATTTATTTTGATTTTTTTTTATGAAGTTCTTCAATCTCATTAACTGGGCATAGGTTTGATATGTTGATTTAAGTTAAATAT
The DNA here is from genome assembly GCF_000495115.2 of Populus euphratica. NCBI lineage: Eukaryota > Viridiplantae > Streptophyta > Magnoliopsida > Malpighiales > Salicaceae > Populus > Populus euphratica. Next base: position 2,340,712 of record NW_011499848.1, read on the forward strand.
ATTTATTTTTTAAAATAATTTTTTAATTAAATATAATTTTTAATTGAACTTCGTAATGTTTTTCGAATTGCTTTTTATAAGGTTATTTCGATTTCATAACTTATATGTTGAGTTTAATAGGTTGATCTGATTTGACTTAATTAATTTTTTTGATTCATTTTAATTGAATATACTTTTTTTCAATTTCATTTTAAAACAACTCAATCTTCTTCTTCTTTCTTTTTCTTTTAATTTCATCATTCAATATTAGATTGTTCAAGAATTGAGCTTTATAATTTTGTTTAATTTATTTTCTATAAAATTATCATATTTTCATGAATTTATTTATTTTTTCCTAGTTTTTGCCTTCAACATCAAATATGTCAAATATATAAAAGTAAGAGCTTCTAATTTTTTTTTATTTTTTTTATAAAATTATCTAAGTTGGTTAACTTAAGTCGTGAGTTTAATATGTTATCTTAGATTCACTTGGATTTTTTCTTTTTTCTTTTTAATTTCATATGTCTGGATTGGTTAGATATTAATTTTTTTGATTTACTTACCATTAAACCATTTTGCTTACCATGGATTATTCATGCAATAATTTCTGTTGAACCGACAGCCACATTTCCTGTTAAACTTTAGTAATATACGTGGGCTCAAGCCAATATTGGACTAGGCTCTGAACTCCTTCCAAGGCCAGAAAATCTATTGGGTTTAACCTCACTCGTTAAGATCTTTCAGCACCGGCCTGACAATATCATCCCGTTAAGATGCTGTGTATTCACACTCACACCAAAAAACAAAATAAAATGAACACGCAGCGTTTAAATAAAAAAAAGTTAGAGCATATATTTAATTAAATAGTATAAGAATCATATGTTAATAAATATAAAAAAAAAACTGTTAAAACTAACTGAAAATTAAATTAAAAATTTAATAAATAAATATAAATCAATATATTTTATATCACATCACTTAATCCAATTATGTTTAATAGTTGTATTTTTTGGAACTAATTTATTATTTAATCAAAGAAAATTTCAAGGAAAAAGAATTACGTAGGGTTGGAAAAAAAAAAAAAAAAGAGGCTGCTAAGCCTGGATGGCCCAGCATATCTGGTCCATTAAAGAAAAGAAAAGGTCGTGCGAGCAAGCTCCCAAGGCTAGACACGCTCTCTTAATCTTTTGTACAGGTAATTATAAACCTGAGAACCAAACGGGGAAACCAATCATTTACAAGAATGAACAAGAGCATTAAAGAGTAAAGAATTTTCAACAGATGATCAGATAAGAGTTGCAGTGATACTGTGACTTTCCATGCTGTCAGGTCAAACAAATTAGCAATGAACAAGATCAACATAACAATTAAAGAGGGAATTAACTAAATTTATACTTTATCATTGAATACCTCAGGAATTACATGTAGCAAATTGTCAACATTTTTTCTCAACCATCATCAACCACCCTCTCCTTTAACAACCTACCATCAACCACTTCCAACCACCATTCAACCACCATCAATCACCCTCAACCACCCTCAACCAAGTTGCCAAGGCTCTCCTATAAATAGAGATAAAGAGAGAGAAATGTAATAAGTGTAGTGAAATTGTGGTGAGAGCAAAAGGGTGAAAGTGTGGTGAGTGCAACTGTGAGAGTGAGAAAATACAGATTTGAGAGAAACACCGAGTGTAAGAGTGAAACACCCGGTTAAGTGGGATTGTACTGGGTTGAGTTGAGTGTTTGTATCATTCCTCCAATAATATACAATCTGCTGCCTCCGTGGACGTACCCGATTTTGGGGAACCACGTAAATCTGTTGTTTGTGTTTTATTTGTGTTTGCTTTTGGTCCAGTATGCGCAACAAATTGGTATCAGAGCATTAGGGAAGCTTGAACACTGAAAAAAACACCTTTTTTCAGCTCTCTGTTCAAAGTTGCAGAATTTTCAAAGTTCTCAGATCTTGATTTTGACCACCTGTGGAGATTCCTCTCGTTGATACGAGTCCGGCGATATAAAGATCATCAAAATCGGAGTTGAAACGAGCCCTGTAGAGCTCGCCGAAGTTTCGCCGGAAATCTGCCGGAAAAACCAGACAGTGCCGGAAATCTCACCTGAGAAGACAGCCACGTCATCCGACACGTTGGCGCTGAGTCACCATCCACGTCATCAACAGAGGGTCCACATTGCCATGTCATCAGACACATCATCTAACAGTGACAGAATATTCTCTTGACAGAATAAGAATATTCCGTTGACAGTAAGAGAATATTCCGTGACAGAATATTCTTCATCAGAGACAGAATATTCCTTCCCTGAGTTAACTCGGTCAGATTGATTTTTTGGCCAACTCAGTGATTTTTTGACCGGTTTTAGGCCGAGTCAAGTTGGTTCCTAGCATTTTCAACCATTCCGGACGCAACCGTGGTGTCCGTTTTGTGAAACAGCACACCGAAGTTACTGTTTTGGCTCTTTTGAGCATAAAAGTGCATGTTTTAACAATTTCGGGAGCCTATTTGTAATCCAAAGACGTCCTAATGGCTGATATTCCAGAAGAAAAATTAGTGGGAAATGCTAGTATACCTCCACAATATATCCCGGTATCGAGTACCAAATTTGAGGTGGAGAAGTTTGATGGGAAGGGTAATTTTGGCATGTGGAAATGTGAAGTCATGGATATGCTTGTCCAAATGAATTTGGATTTCACTCTAGAAGATAAACAGGAGGATTTGGATGATAAAAGCTGGGAAAGGATAAATCGGTTAGCTTGCAGTTCCATCCGACTTTGTCTTGTAAAGGATCAGAAGTACGCCTTTTCAGAACAAAACTCTGCAAAGGAATTATGGCAAGCACTGGAGGACAAGTTTATGAAGAAGAGTATAGAGAATCGTCTCTACTTGAAGAAAAGGATCTTCCGCTTTCAGCACAAGAAAGGTACTTCTATGAATGAGCATCTGAATGATTTCAATAAAATGATAGCTGATTTGAAGAATTTAGATGTGGAAATTGATGATGAAGATAAAGCTCTGCTGTTATTGAATTCACTGCCTGACACATATGAACATCTCGTCACCACTTTACTGTATGGTAAAGAAAAAATTAAATTCATTGATGTGTCCAATGCTTTGGTGAACAATGAGTACCGGAAGAAGGATCAGATTGTTCATAAAGAGTCAACGTCAGAAGCATTGACAGTTAGAGGCAGAACAAACCCCAGAAGATTTCGAGGGCGAGGGAGATCTCGCTCAAAATCCAGAGGAGAATCATCAAACAGACGATATCTTGCAAAAGATGAGTGTGCCTTTTGTCATAAAAAGGGACACTGGAAGAAAGATTGTCCGATCAAGGGCAATAAGGAAAAAGATGAACCAACTGTGAACGTTGCACGAGATGAGGATGAACGAGACTCTGCATTCATGGTCTCATCACCAGAAAACCATTCTGGTGAATGGATTCTTGATTCTGCATGTTCCTATCACATGTGCCCTAACAAGCACTTATTCTCGAGACTCGAGGAGTTCGATGGAGGAGTTGTGTTGATGGGTAATGGTGATGTTTGTGAGATCAAAGGGATTGGGACTATCCATCTGAAGATGCATAATGGGGTAGTCAAGACACTGACAGAGGTACGGTATGTACCTGACCTGAAGAAAAATCTCTTCTCACTTGGAGTCCTAGAATCCAATGGTTATAAGATTATCATGCATGGTGGAGTCCTGAGAGCAATCCGTGGTGCATTAGTTGTCTTAAGAGGTACGAGGAAAGGAAACTTATATTTCCTGGATGGATCTACTGTTACCGGTACAGCAGCTGTTTCCAAAAGCATAGAAGATGATGAAGCAGATAATTCCAGACTTTGGCACATGCGTTTAGGGCATGCTGGTGAAAAGGCTTTGCAAGGATTGGTCAAACAAGGTCTATTAAAAGGCGCCAAGACTGGGAAGCATGGGTTCTGTGAGCATTGTGTTCTTGGAAAACAGACAAGAGTCAAGTTTGGCACTGCGGTACACAATACAAAAGGGATTCTTGATTATGTTCACACAGACGTATGGGGACCTTCAAAGAATGAATCTCTTGGAGGTAATCGTTGGTTTGTTACTTTTATTGATGATTTCTCAAGACGAGTATGGGTGTACATGATGAAACACAAGGATGAGGTCCTTGATATCTTTCTGAAATGGAAGAAAATGGTGGAGACTCAAACGGGAAGGAGAGTTAAGACTCTTCGGTCAGATAATGGTGGTGAGTACACTTTAGATCCTTTCTTTAAAGTTTGTCAGGATAAAGGGATCAAGCGACATTTTACTGTGCGCAAAACACCACAACAAAATGGAGTAGCAGAACGCATGAATCGCACATTGGTGGAGAAAGTCCGATGTATGCTATCACATTCAGGACTAAGCAAAGTGTTCTGGGGCGAGGCATTAAGCTATGCTCGTCATATTGTTAACCGGTTACCTTCAGCAGCATTAAATGGAAGAACCCCTTTAGAGGTATGGTCAGGCTCTCCTGCAAATGATTATGACTCTATGCGTATATTTGGTTGCTCAGCATATTATCATGTTACTGAGTCCAAGCTAGATCCTAGAGCCAAGAAAGCTATATTTTTGGGCTTTAGTGGAGGAGTAAAAGGTTACAGACTCTGGTGTTCTGAATCAAAGAAAGTGATTTTGAGTAGAGATGTCACTTTTGATGAGTCTGGCATGTTACAACAAGAGAAATCACAGGAGAAGGAAAAACAGTCTGGTGATGCACAACAGGTGGAGTTGGAGACTTCAGTCATTCCTATAAAGACTGTTCAGACAATCTCTACTGAAGGAGATTCAGATGAAAGTTCAGATGAAGAGGATGCAACAACTTCAGCAACCACACAACAAGAATCCATTGCAACGAGTAAACCGAAAAGAGTTATCAAGAAACCCGCTCGGTATTGTAACATGGTGGCTTATGCACTTCCGGTGATTGATGATGGAATCCCCTGCACCTACAAAGAGGTAGTACAGAGTGTAGAAAGTGCAAAATGGAAAGAGGCAATGGATGAAGAGATGAAATCTCTCCACAAGAATCAGACTTGGGATTTGGTACAACTCCCTAAGGAAAAGAAGACAATTGGTTGCAAGTGGGTATATGCTAAGAAGGAAGGTAATCCAGGAAAAAACAACATCCGTTTCAAAGCAAGATTGGTAGCAAAAGGCTATGCTCAGAAGGAGGGGATAGATTATAATGAGGTATTCTCCCCAGTTGTTAAGCATTCATCAATTCGTATTCTGCTAGCCTTGGTTGCACAGTTTGATTTGGAGTTAGCCCAACTTGATGTGAAAACTGCCTTCCTACATGGAGATTTGGAAGAGGAAATTTACATGTCTCAGCCAGATGGTTTCAAAGTCATTGGGAAAGAGAATTGGGCTTGTAAACTGAAGAAGTCACTGTATGGATTGAAACAATCTCCTCGCCAGTGGTATAAGCGATTTGACAAGTTCATGATAGAACATGGATACACACGGAGTCAGTTTGATCATTGTGTATATTTTCGCAAACTTCTTGATGGTTCTTTCATCTATTTGCTCTTATATGTGGATGATATGTTGATTGCATCAAAGAGCAAAGTGGAGATTGATAGACTGAAAGCTCAACTGAGAACTGAGTTTGAAATGAAGGACCTTGGAGAAGCTAAGAAGATTCTTGGCATGGAGATTCAGAGAGACAGAAGAAAAGGCACAATCTGTTTGACACAGACCCAATACTTGAAGAAAATTCTAAAGAGATTTGGGGTAGATGGTAAGACCAAGCCTGTAAGTACACCTTTAGCTTCTCATTTTAAGCTAAGTGCTTCAATGTCTCCACGCACAGAGGAAGAGCGCAAGCATATGGTTCAAATTCCGTATGCAAATGCAGTTGGTGCATTAATGTATGCAATGGTTTGTACGAGACCAGATATTTCACATGCAGTCAGTATGGTGAGCAGGTATATGCATGATCCGGGAAAGGGTCATTGGCAGGCAGTTAAGTGGATTCTACGGTACATTCATGGCACAACTGATATTGGTTTGAAGTTTGAGAGGGATGATAGACTCAAACAAAATTTAGTTGGTTATGTGGATTCGAACTATGCTGGTGACTTAGACAAGCGTCGTTCCACAACAGGCTATGTGTTTACACTTGCTAAAGGGCCTGTAAGTTGGAGGTCAACTTTACAATCAACAGTAGCTTTGTCAACAACTGAGGCAGAGTACATGGCAGTAACAGAAGCTTTCAAGGAAGCTATATGGTTACATGGGTTGATTGAAGATTCGGGAATTGTTCAAGAGCACGTGAATGTCCATTGTGATAGTCAAAGTGCTATTTGTCTTGCAAAGAATCAGGTTCATCATTCCCGCACCAAGCACATCGATGTTCGATTTCATTTTGTTCGAGAAATTGTGGATGAAGGAGATATTCTGCTACAGAAGATTGGTACCGCAGATAATCCAGCTGACATGCTCACAAAATGTGTCTCAGGGATCAAGTTCCAACATTGTTTGGACTTGGTCAACATCTCTCGGTGTTGAGCACCTTCAGGGTGCAGCGCCATATGGCGCATTAGAGGCAGCATTGATTGATCACAAAGATTGGATGGAAAAATCTTGCCAAGGTGGAGATTTGTAGCAAATTGTCAACATTTTTTCTCAACCACCATCAACCACCCTCTCCTTTAACAACCACCATCAACCACTTCCAACCACCATTCAACCACCATCAACCACCCTCAACCAAGTTGCCAAGGCTCTCCTATAAATAGAGATAAAGAGAGAGAAATGTAATAAGTGTAGTGAAATTGTGGTGAGAGCAAAAGGGTGAAAGTGTGGTGAGTGCAACTGTGAGAGTGAGAAAATACAGATTTGAGAGAAACACCGAGTGTAAGAGTGAAACACCCGGTTAAGTGGGATTGTACTGGGTTGAGTTGAGTGTTTGTATCATTCCTCCAATAATATACAATCTGCTGCCTCCGTGGACGTACCCGATTTTGGGGAACCACGTAAATCTGTTGTTTGTGTTTTATTTGTGTTTGCTTTTGGTCCAGTATGCGCAACATTACAACTGCGCCAACGCAAGAACACACTGCATTCTGTTGCCTGTGCTACCCTCGCGGCTACGCCTACATCAATCGCAATTCACAAAGCAGCAGCTTCATCAAGAAACAAGGCATCAACATTGTATCCGCAACTCTTGCTCAGGAACACCTAAAACAGTTCAAGAAAAAAGATTTTTTAAGTCATTATTCTTCATCAACTGGTTTCATATTTTGTTAAAATCATGCTGTTATGAAAGAATGCAAGTAAATATGAATAGGCTTGTTCGCTGCTAAGCCTAAGAAATTATAGGAACACCAAATCCGGAAAACTAAGAAATAGTAGTATCAAATTAATTGACACCTGAATTAGTAGTGAAAATGAATCCCAAAAATCAAGGCTCTTCTGCTTAGACAACCAAATAATTTGTAGTAGTTTATCCCATCACAATAATTAGTGCTGCCAACTTTATGACCAAGCTAGAGTCAAGGACAGCGTTCTCTACATTTAAGATTTTTTCTTTTCTTAACAAAACAAACAAGTTCTACTAAAATTAACACTCTAAAATGAACACAATTAAGGAGGGGGGAAAACCCAGAAGAACTGATAAAAGGAAAATCCTAATGCATGAACAGAAAGAGAGAGAGAGGAATATTACCAATGGATGGTTGAGACTTGAGAGATGAATCAAGACACATGCTTGGCGTTGAGACTTGAGAGATGAATCAAGACACATTATTGGCGTTGTGAAGGAAAGCAGCAGAGCAAAGAATGGAAGCGATAAAAACGAAAATACCCAAACCAATCATCAAGGAAATCCCTGCTACTACTAAATCCATTATGCTTAACCCCGTCAACAGCATCATCTTCTTCTTCCCTGTCTTCACTAGTTTTTGTCTACTCCCTTTTCATATAAAAAGGAAATAAACCCATTAAAAATGAGAGAAACTTGATGTGGGTTTCTTTGGTTCAAGAAAAAACTCAAGACATCTCAAGATAATCTGTCTGAAGGAACTAAAGTTATAATGTAGCATCACTTCTCATAATAAAGGGTAAAAATAACTGTATCCACCTGTCATAAAATTATGAACTGCAGAATCGACTGTGGCCCACTCGCAGGATTTATCTGAACAGTAAAGGTAAATTCCAAAGGATTGAAAGGCAATATCAGGATATGGAGGTGATAAAATCAATGAAACCTGCAAGATTTATCATCTTGGGATACATTTTCTTGGTATCGGTATGTGCACCAGGTCTCCGCCTCATCCACAGTAATAATGTCTCTGTCCTCCTTGCAATCCAGGGTTTCCTAGGGCTCGTTAATATCTCCATCTATTTTCTTTAATAAAATTTGTGGTCATGCAAACTCCATCCAACTGCCTCTCCCCCCCTCTCCCTCTCCCTCTCCCCTAAATCTTAAGGAATTTCTAGCACATTTTAATCATAAAATTTTAAGTTCACATGACCGAACCTTCTTTTTTTTCCCAGCTAATCTCATCTAATTTTATGAATTTTAAAATTAATAAATATTTCAGTAATTTTAATATTTTTTAAATTTAAATTAATAATTTTAAAAAAATAAATTTAGGTTCGTCAATTAAGTTACATCAAACTTTCAATTTACAAATATTTCTGTGCTATCTTTTGTTAGTTGTTAGCAATAGTTTTGTGTTAATTTTAATTTTAATTTAAAATTATCTGAAAATTAGCTTGTATATTTTTAATTTTCAATTTTAACCTTTTTGTACTCTTTATATTTTACATGTAAAGCTAATAACATAATTGGAAACCCTCAACTTCTTTAATCTTTAACCTAATTATTTAATTTTTATTATTGATGTTGATGATATTTAAGTCATTTTATTAGTTTTACAGGCAAAGAACTTTTCAAATATATTAAATATAAAAAAGTTAAAAATGAAACTGAGAGTATATGAGCTAATTTTCAAATCTTGAATGATTTTTGAGCAATTTAACTATAATTTTGATATCATATAACCTCATTTACTTTTACTTTTACTTTTATATTTTAAAAGTGTTTTAAAAAAATCAATTTTTTTATTTTTTTGGTTATTTTGATATGTTGATATAAAAAATTATTTTTAAAAAATAAAAAGATATTTTAATATATTTTAAAATTAAAATTATTTTAAAAAATACCTATTTTCACCTTTTTCTTTTTTACTTGGATACAAATTCATTATGTAGTGTTAACAACCTTCAAAAAACAACGATGCTGAGCAGAATTATATATATTCAAATCATGAGCACAGAAGGCTTTCTACAATGCATGTACAATTTTCAGAGCAAATACTGCAAAGCTCACAGTAGGTGACAAGGAGCTACTTTGTCCGGATCATTGGATGCGAATCATGTAACAGTGGCCCTTTCTCTCTTGCCGTTGTCTTTCCCATCTCTCTCTAACAAGCTTCTTGAGTCATTTCTTTTCAGAAGTGAGTTGAACTGCACGACCACCTTATCTTAAAAAATCACTCTGTGGACGGAGTGCATTTCCTTTTGAGCTAAATTTAAGGAGGCGACACCTTGTTCTTTAAATGCAACAGGCATGCTTCGTGAGAAAAAATTATACTCTGCAGCTACTGGGTTCTGGCTAGTCTTTGTTAAATATTCAACACCATTTTATAGGATAACTTGGATAGTTTGGTTGTGCCCGTTCTACGTAATAACCGTTGCCGATTCCTTCTCTTAAATGATCCAAGATTTCAAAGATAAAAAACGGAGTAATGGGCATGTATTTGAAAACTGAAGTTACCAGACTATAAGTATACGCCAACTGGTCCAACACCTGATTCACGATTCATTAGAATTTACCATGATCAGATAAGCTTCTAGAGATAAATGGAGCATCGATGCTCGTATATGCATTCACTAGTTTGTATCTATTTGTATAAGGTAGATAGACTTACCTGGGGATTTTGGCATAGGAGGAGGGGCTACTGGTGGCATTCGTTTCCTCATTGGGAGGGGATCTGATTCCCTGATGTCAACCACGACAGCATCGGATGTCAGGAATGTCTTGGCCACCGATGTTGCATGCTCCAAACAACATCTAACCACCTGCTTTCAATTCATTGATTGAAATTAATGAAAATTTTAGCATCTTGAATATATGTTATCAACTGCAAAGTAAATGGTCCAAGAAAAGCGGCAGAACAGAACAAAGAAATGGAATTGCAGAAATAAATCTTCAGCCAACATTGGCACACCAACAGTCGAGATACACTAGTTTTCTTCTTTTCTGGTGGTATATGCCAAAACTCATATCATCTAGCAGTTATAATTTCCTGTTAACTAAATCACAGTCAATTATTGAATGCGCTGCTTTGCACATATTACCTAGGTACTGGCATTGATACCTATTTACTATGCCACGTCACTTTAGAGCATAGTGGTCTGCATATGCAGTCGCAAATTAAGCCCTCTTTCTTTTGTAGTGGTTGCAATTTCTTATCCATTTTTGTCACCTAAAATGGACATGTCATAAGCAAGGTGCATTTTTTTGGATGATTCACGTGATCATATCGTTGAATACCTTCGTGGGATCTATAATTCCAGCAGTTATCAAATCCTCGTAAGTGTCGGTTGCAGCATTGTATCCATATCTTATATCAGCATTTGACAAAACCTAAAAAGTTCACAAGTTTTGGAACCAAATTGTTATTATAATGATTAAAAAGAATACAGAAGCACATATTTTCAAATTTCAACTTCTTATAATCTTAAAGCAAAGTGAAGAATCAACACGCAAAGACCTGGTTTATGACGACATTTCCATTTACACCAGAATTCTTAGCTATTAATCGTGCAGGATAGCTCAAAGCTCTTTTGAAGATCTCAGCTCCAATCTGCATGAAATTAACTTAAGATCACTTAACTTTAGTGAACAGTTGATAGAGCTGACATCCGTGGTGAAATATTTTGTACCATCTGAAATGAGACACGACAATAAATTGTAGGTGTTGAATTTCACATTGATCAGACAAGCTTGTCCAATTCTCATCATACTATCCACACTCTTTGAAAGGAATTAAATAAAAGAATTACAGAAAATAATTTGAAAGAAAACATGCCTTCTGCTCTTCATTATCCAAAAATTCTTTAATACCATCCACCTTAGTTGATAGCCTCAAAAGGCTACAACCACCTCCAACTACTACACCTTCCTCAATTGCTGCCTGCAATATACAAGCAAGCAGCTTATTGTCTATAATAAACAAAAGAACACCTGAAAGATCGATGAATAAAAACAACAATTTACCTTTGTTGCATTTAAAGCATCCTCAATTCTCAGCAGTTTGTCCTTCAACTCAACTTGTGTTTGTGCTCCTACCTGTAAATCAATCGATAACAAAAGAACAATGAGTTACATACGCGAGATGATGACGTCTTCAAGTTGAGAAGTTGCTGATTACTACAAAGCACTTGATTACCTGCAGAATAGCAATCCCTCCAGATAACCTTGCTATTCTTTCATTCAATATTTTCTTTTGAAATTTTTCTTCAGTGTTCTGCAAACACGAGAGACAATGATTCCATGGTGGCCGTCAGTCAGGAAATTTTTTGTACCATGTGGCAAGTATTCTCAAAATTTTAGGAACCTAAACTTCGAAACTGGATTGTGCATGTCTTTGGTTATAATCAAACTGTGATATTCCATTTTTTCACCTCCTCTTGATTACTCAGTGAGAATTTTCCCCGAAACATAGAAACTTATTTTGTTCTAAGAAGGAAAACATTCTTGTTGCTGAAAGGAATTAACTTTCTATTGATTGCTCACATAGGAGAGATTCAAAAGACTGAAAAAGGTTTCCTATTTTTTGTTAAGAGTGGTTGGATTGATAATCTGCATAAGCCAAAACTAAGATACCTATGTACTATGAATATCTGTTTAACGTGGAAAAGTTTTTCTAGCATTTATCATCCTAATTATAAGGCCAAGGAATGACAGATTTGACTCAATGTGTGTACAAGTTGACTGTCACTGATGATCATGCAATGGATGCTACTATGGAACTTGGAAAGAAATGAGAATGCTATAATGGAAGGGATTACATTGTGAAGAGCAGATGCACCTCAACAAGACTACATATCTGAGAAACCCTTTTCTCCACAGCTTCTCGAGTGCTCCCATCAGTTACTATCAACGTGGAATCTTTTGTTATCACCACCTTAGTAGCAGTGCCCAACACCTCCTTCCCAGCCTTTTCTAGCTTCAGCCCCATATCATCTCTAATTACAGTGCCTGAAAAACATGGAATCATCTTGTATGCATCCATGAAACCAAAGTTATATGCATGTGTTACATTTCCTTTGCATTCACTTATGTTTCACAGGGAAATGGAATTAGAATTAACATTCATTTGGCATCTCATGGAGGAATGAAGATTGCCTCAATGACTCCCAACTCAAAAGGACAAAATATATATGAGATGCTTGCCTTTATCCTTATAAACCTAGAAGCTAGGACATAAAACCCTGGTGGTAGAATCGGACAACTTACTTAACAATGCAATAAATAACAACCAGAATTGATGCACAAAGTATAGGAAAAAAAGAAAAAAAACAGGAGAACTTAATCTTCTACCTCCTGTCAAGATAGCGATGTCATCCAAGTAGTGGCTCTTCCGTTCACCAAAGGCAGGAGCTTTAATAGCAGCTCCTTTCAATAGACCCTTGAGTTTGTTCCTAATGATTGGAGCCAGAGCTTCCTGGTCCACATCTTCTGCAACTATTACAATTGGGTACATCTCTTTAACTGCATTATCCAATATTTTGAATACCTCCTTTGCATTCTGTATTTTTTTGTCAACCAAGAGTAGCTGCATCCAAAAAATCTCTTACTTTCTGATAATTTCATGGAAGAGCATGACAGACCGTATAAAGATTCCTACCTTGCAGTTGTGGAACTCCGCGACCATTCTTTGCCGATCAGTTACGAAGTAAGGAGACAAATATCCACGATCGAATTGCATTCCTTCTACAATTTCTAGGATGTTCTCGGTACACCTTCCTTTCTCAATTGTGACTACACCCCTTCTTCCCACTTGTTGAAGTGCATCGGATATCATGTTTCCCACTGTATAATCATTCCCTGCGCTAACTGCAGCAACATCTGCAAGCTCATCGTTCTCAACCTGCAACATGTTTCTTAAGTATGATTGCTTTTCCTACATAAATACATTTTGCTCTTCAGACAAGCTTTTTGCTTCCACTTATCCTGGATATTAATTGTTTCAAGCGAAATTGAAGAAGAAAAGCTGAGTTACTGACCTCCCTCGACATCAATTTGAGTTCAGATACAAGAGCTTCTGAGGTTTTCACAATCCCACGAGCAATTTGAACAGGATTCATGCCAGATGCAATCACCTGGAACAAGTGTAATCTTTAATGCAGAAATTTTTCAGAACTTTTCATAAAGAATTTAAGGGTATTCAAAATGAATGCTAGAATCCACTTCATGAAATAAATGACAAGCGTATGCCAACAGCCAACTAATTTTTTTTCCCGAGATAACAAACTCTCAGCCACAGTGGAATAGCATATTCCAGGCCTTCAATTATCAAAATCTGAAACTCATTGCACGAGACGCTCCACTTGTCTTGTGTGAAGTAGTTGTTACCTTTTGACCCTCAGCAATTAAACCATGAGCAAGAACCACAGATGTTGTCGAACCATCACCAGCAAGGTTATTTGTTTTTGCACCAGCTTGCCTCACCAATTTTACTCCAACATTCTCCAAGGGATCCTCCAGTTCAATCTAAATATTAATCCAGGCAGCAAAGAAGCAGTTAACTAGGAATATAATAATACCAAGGAATTAATAATGATCCATTATCATAAGAAAAGACTTTTTCTTATGGCCAACATCGTTATTTTCCCACCTTTGTGATTCATGAAATCAAATTCAAACAAAGATAACGAAACTGTAGATGCAGATACGAGCATTAGCAGGCATGAAAGGACAGTACAGAACATCAATGGACTATTCATTTCCCTGGCTCGTGACGCTAGCGAAATGGTTAGCAAGAACTTCACAAGCATTTTAAACACAGAATTGTAGTTTGTTGCATTTGAAATATCATGAACCCATATCAAAACTGTAGACAACTATACATTCAAGTCTGCTTCTGTAATGGAAAATAGATGCATCACAAAAGCTGTTGATTTCTACATGGAGTTTGAATGGAAGTTGTACTAAAATATAGAACATAAAAGGGAATATGTGTGCAATTGCAGTAAATAGTACCTCTTTGAGGACAGTTTCTCCATCATTAACAATCTTGGGAGGTCCGTACTTGTTTTGCAACACCACATTCCTTCCTTTCGGTCCTAAAGTCACTCCTAATAATTCTGACACCATCTCCACCCCTGCCTGCACAGCACGAACCAATCATCATCGAAGGCAAAACTCAATTTGAAAAGGGAAGGTTGTGTAGTGACTTGAATTGCAAACCAGAAGCTTCTTCGTGGTTGAACCATCATGGTTGAAGTAAATTTCCTTGGCCATGGCTTTCGGGCTTAACATAGAAGGAGAGGAGACCCTCTTGAGCCTCGTTGCGTCAGTGAGAGATATTGCAGAGATTAGAGATGGAGAGCATGCCATGGTTAATGCACCACCAGCAAATAACTCTTCGGTTTCGTTTATTTGGGATATCAACTCCTTCGCTATTTGAGGGATAAGGGAGAGAAAAAAAATATCTTGGAGTGGATTTTGGCGCTATTTCAAGAATCTTTCCGTTTTATTTTTTTATGTTCGTGTTCAGAGCAGGAACATAACATTTCGAAATTCAAGTGATAACCAATGGGCCAAATCCATAGATTAAAAGGAGACTCGGAGGACATAACTACAAGTGTCCATCCCAGAGCCTATAAGGCCCACAAAATCCCAATCCAGCTCGTGAAGAAATCTGCACTCGATCATTGAGAGTCGAGGACCCTCGTAATTTTCATGGGTTTTGCTCACCTTATCCATTTTTATTTGTTTGAAATATATAAACAAAATTATAAAAAGGTTATATCAGCAAATTTCACTCTTGGGAGGCAGCAATTACCACATCCCCTTCTCTATGAAAATGGATGATAATTAGACTCCTTAAACACTTCTTAATTATAATAGTATCGGTGCCTAGTGGACATACATTAGCTTTCCACTCTAGTTTTCATGCATGTTCTTGCCAAATTATACAGTCGTCGGCTTATTGTAATGGGATTCGAATTTTGATCTTAATTACAGTAGAGTTGAATATTAGTTTATCTAGACAAATAGCAGTAGAATCTGACGGGAATTGTAATCGATCTAGCTATCTAAAGTCAACGTGAAAATAAAAGTCAAATAGCCTCGATCGATAAGCAAATTAAATGAAGCACGATCCTTGTTAATTATTAATGTTCAAGATGCTTCGTGTTTGCCTTTTTGAAGCCCTCTCTTATTTTCTGCTATTTAGATGCCAATTACCTCCTCTTCTTATTATGGTGTTTCGCATTGCCAAGCGTGATGCCATCTAGTTCAATGAACTGCCTGGAAACTTTCACACAATTCTAGATGTGGATCGAATTCTAGCACTGTAAAAAAAAAAAAATCATGCTTTTGTGCTGATGTTTCGGTTTTTTATCAGTTTTCTCCATGATTAAGAAAAAAAAAAGGATTAAAACAGGTCAATTAGTAACGGTTGTCAATTTTATAAATTATACGAGGTCAATTTCCTGATAGGAAAAATTGGATCCCCCGATGTTTCATTTTTGTGCTTTTTTTATTTATTGATATTTTACATACTCGAAACTTATCACATGTGGAGATGTGAGCTAGACACGTGATGCATAAAATTCATGAAAATTAGATGCTAATTATCAATTGACCCAATTTGGTTTTTTTTATAAAAAGTTAGTACTGTAAATTTAAAGTTTTTGCATAATAACACTGTTTAAAATTTTTTTTAGTAAAATAATACATTTTTACTAAATCATACTTTAAAAGCTCAACATTTAATAAATATCACTATTAGAAAATGACAATTTAATATGTCTGTTTTACATTAAAAAAATTTAAATATCTTTAAATGTTTTTATGTTAAAAATCCATCATTATATTTATTGTTGTGGCTGCCCTAGTTTTTTCTCAGTCCTGCAAGCAATTTAAATATTCTACATTGCTATGAATTTATGTTTGGTTTGGCTAAAATGAAATGATTATTCAAGTTGAATATAAAAGTATATACTAATTTTAGAATTTGTTGAATTGATGTTAGATTAGTTAAAAATATCATAAACTATGGATGTTTTTGATATAATTGAATATAAAAATACAATAAATTAATTATATGTTGCGTTTAATTAATATTAAATTGTCAAATTAGAAATTTTATATATTGTTGGAATCAACTAATAATGTAATCAATTACACTTGATAATTTAATGCAAAAGATTATGAATATAATAGAATTATGACGGATTACATGTTTCATTGAATTGTTGATAAGTTGGCGAAATTAATGTTTTCTTTAGATTATATTAATTTAATAATTTGCTATGAATTTAGGTTTGATTTAATGTAATTGAGCATAAAAAGATTAATTAGATTTTGTTTCATGAATTATGTTTAATTTTTAGTGAATTTGCTTTAACATTAAACGTTGGAAATTTGATTTGATATGAATTTTGCTAATTATGATTAGAGTAATGCAATTTAGTTAAAATTATGTCTAATTTATCAAAATCCAAATTGTTTTATTTTTTTTCATAGAATATCTCATAACATGTTTATGTTGTGTTACTATATGACGCTATTGTTCACGACGTGAATAGTAGAATCATATACAATGGTAAAAGCATTTTATTATTAAATGACAATCTAAGTATGTTGTATGCAAAAATAAAAGAAATCATTTGTTGTTAAATGATAATGATGTTGTTGATGATGATGAAATTATATTTCATGTTTCTGAATTAGAAGATGCTAATGGGTGTAGTTTTGTTGTTTATAATGAGTTGGCATTAAGCTATAAACACATGTTAAGAGGGTATGATTTGGAAATTAAAAAAAAAACTGGTAATAAAAATAATTTCGTTAATGCAATTAAATAATGACATGTTTTAAATTTGGTTGAATATTGAATCCAACAGTTAAACTGTATTTTGCTCGGCTACAATGTGTGCAAACATTTGAATGTAAGTAATATTTACATAGAAGATATCATATAAAAGGTTGGATTCATTTTAGATAACAAAATTAAAAAGATTAAATGCATGTATTTCGATTTTTATCTAAAAAAACTATTATCAGTTTAATACAAATTTTATTACTAATCTTATATCAACTTTTATAATTAATAAAATTTCAATCATGATTGTAATCTGTTTGTTGGTTTAATTAATTATTGTGATGCAGTCAACCAATTTATAAAAATTTAATTAAATATCGTGACTAGAAACCCTGACATCCTAAGAAAAAAATTTTTTACCAAAACTTTTTATTTTGTGTCACTTCTCTATTTATTTGCATTTTACATTATGATTGCCCAATTTATCCACCTAATTTGGTGTGCCCTTTCTCGTTTCTGTTTAATTCAATTTATTTTTTATTTATTTTTTTTGTTACAAAGAAGAGGATAGAAGGAGAATGATCCCACTGCTAATCGAGCTATATAGGCATGTCGAATTAAAATTACCGTAATCGAGTTCTAAAAAACTACAGGAGCTAAATCATGAAAGGTTGCCAATAAATTCCCATCCCGAGCCCGAGATCGGTAGGTGCCTATCACATGCAAGATCCTTATCAAACACCAGCAAGGACAGCTAGCTAGCTTCTTATCACACGTAGCACAACTCCTTGACTGCATCATCGACATGGAAAAGGCAAAAGGACGAGAGGAAAAACAATTCTCGACGATGTCTCTAAATGGTGGTGTTTCCCAGGAAGAAAGAAATAGAAATCATTGACCCCAAGTGGGCACTGGCGATGTAATGTTTGACTTTTGGTGGCATGATTTCAATGCTCATTTATGGAGGAGCCTTCCCCTTGCTCTCCATCCCAAGTCGGTCTCACTTCTCGATACACCGCCTCAATTATATAAGGTAGCAAACTTTCCGTCGCCTTCCATTTATCTCCACAAGCTCTTCCTGTCTTAATCACAAAAATGCCGAGGAAGCTCGCTTTCTTAATGATGGTACTGTTTCTTTTATTCTCGGGTGCAAAATCCAGGTCTATTTCAGCCACCACCAGACCAGAATCCACACCGCCGGAAACATCCTCACACATTCCTGCGGGATCATCACCTGTGAGCCTGTATTTCTAGTCTCCCACAAGAAAAATTAAGTTATTTATCACGATGCAAGATTGCGAGCTAATGTCTTGTTTCTGTTCATGCAGGAGGAGTCAAGCATCAATGATGATGGGTCATGCTCTGGGTTAGAAAGTGCAGAAGAATGTTTGATTAGAAGGTCCATGGCTGATCATACAGACTATATCTACACACAAGATATAAGTGGACCGTGACCCTTTTTTCCCCTCTCCTTTTTACCAGTGGTATTTCTGTGCTAATTAGCTTTATTTTATCATTTAATGGTTAGAGCATGAACACTCAGTTTTTATATCGATCAGATTTCATCGTTGCAGATTCTCTTCTTGTGATACGCCTTCCACTGTTCTACAATAAAATGGCATTAGTATAATGATTTGCGCATCTGGGCACCTATTGTTGTTTGCCACTTATCTGGTACCCCATTAAATAACACTTATAATATATATAATCTCAATGACTAAAATAACATTCTCACAGGTATATCTATTTGAAAAATTAATTATACTTTGTAACCTAAAAATTAATTAGTTACTATATTCGAAGTATTAACTAGAAAGCATACACTAGAAATAATAAAAATATCATCGAAAAACTTGAACAAAAAAAATAAATTTGCGCTTCTCTCCCATCTTTTTACACAGGGAACCATCATCTCCATCGTATCTCTCCCTTGCTTCTGCATAACAACCTTCCCCATCACCTCCAGCAGCAGATTCTCCATCTCTTTGACTATGTTATCCCTATCTACCCTCCACAGTTGCCAGCATCACATTTCGCCCCATATCTCTGCCAAAACCTTCGTTCTTTCTGGGCAATTTAACCTTAAAATGGAATTAGAAATCACTCCTTTCTCGACTCAAATGTCAGTCAATTTCACAGCCTTGATCTGCCTTAGTTTAAACCCAGAATCCGGTCAGTTTGGACCACGAATCATACACGAAAACACAACCAAAACCCATCTGAATCCTTCCGTAAAGAAAACACAAAATACAAATGCATTTCCCGATATAATGAGATAGTGGCTTTGCCAGTGGATGAAGATGAATGTGCCGCTTTATTTCTCGTGGCAGCTCGACATATCTTCATGGAGAAAGAAGTGGCAGGAGGTGCAACTGTAGCAAGGACCCCATATTGGTTCGTTTAAGCATGAAACAGAAAGGACACTATGAGCCTGGCATTGAAAATTGCTAAACAGAATGATCTGAAGTGGAATAGTGTAAAAATTATAGGTGCTAAATTGCTTTCCCTCCTCCTACCTTTTGGTATCTTAGATGATAAAGACTCTCTCTTATTTTTGTAATGGAAACTCTCTTTATTTTCTTTCTTAACCTTTTGAATTAAAATCAAAGAGACGAAATTACAATCTCTCGCTCTGCCAATAAAAATTTAATCCTACTAGCATTCAATTGCCCACCTTTTGACCTGCAACTTGACTTTTTCACGGACTGCTAAGCATTCAAGATCAAGAGACTCAAATTTCAAATAATCCCAATGGAAAACGCAGGAAAGTTTGTCAAAAAATAGAAGAAGGTAGAGATTTTTTGTTTGATTGTCTTAAACCTTATATTTGTGTTTGGGTTTTTCTTTTAGATTTGTGCTTGACAAAGAAAAACATGAGAGAGAAGAGAGGATTAGCGTGAAGGGAAAAAAATGAGTTATATTTATATTATTATTATCATTTAATTGATTTTTCAATATCTGTTTTATTCAAATTGCAAAATGTAATATTAAAAAGTTTAATTAAAAAAAAAAAACTACAATATGCTCAATTTTTTTTTTTTTTTTTAATATCTACTGATCTATCGCGTTCAAATATGGATCAATTGGCCGTGGAGCAAAAGATACAAAAGATATCCAAATAAATTAAATATACAAATACAAGGTTTGATATGGTTACGTCCACGCACGACAAGAAGACGAAGATATTCGGCAATCAATAGGAAGCAGTGTGCAGATGTTCTGGAGAAACTTTCAGCTCTTACTCGGCACGCCAAATACAACGCATGCACTTTCAATTTTAATCTGAAGTTCTTTCTTAAGAAGAAGAAGAAGAGCACGTTGATTTAGCCGATCATTCTAATTTTTTTAAAAAGCTTGTGATGCCATATGGACTGAATTTCTTGCCCCCGGCCATTAACAATTCCAAGGTTTTCCATGAACTTTAAGGTTTAAGCACATTGATTTGATTTCTTAATTTGTTTATTAGAACTGAGATTTTGACAGTTCAGAATAAGTGCAGAAACTAAAATATTCATAAAAAAATAATTTCTGATTGAACGGAGATGTGAACTTTTAGGTGACCTGCTATAGCCCATCCAGACTTCTTACGGATTGAAACAAAACCCAGCATAATGGAAGTTCTGTTAAAAAAATGCGGTTCATTTTATTCAAGTCAACTATATAATCATCATGGGTACTAATATTACCTCATATATCCGTGTTAGTATTAAAAAATAATAGAAATTATATTCTAAAATTTCATATAATGGTAAACTGTTATATATTAGAAAGCTATTAATAGCATAGAACTCTAAAAATTTAACTTGAAAGAGTATATTAAAAATTAATAGAAATCATATACATATTCAAGTAAATGTTTCATTCGATTCCTTTATCTGTAGGAACAAATCCTTGTGCAAAAAAGAAGAAGAAAGATATGCGAGGAACAGACAGGCTTGCCAAAGTAGTTTTATATGCCATTATTACAGAAAGGAACCGTTTGCAAACGACACCTGAAGTACATAGGCTCCACTATGATGATGCCCTTGGGATTGGTGAGAAAACTCTACTCAAACCAAGTTAGGCAGGGCAGTGGTGTCCTCACAAAAAGCTAAGAATAGTACTACTTGAGCTGGTTGAGGGTATTTTAGTGGATATATAGCCCTTCCAAATGTTTTTGCTTCTTGTAGCAGTAGTTGTTATTTGTATGATGAGCCACTACCACCAGCACCTCCACAAGCATTTGTCTTCTTGATCCTGCAATCGTGAGCAACACTTGACCTAGCTATGGGACCTCTCTTCGCCTTGGCGTGAATGATCCAGTTCAGACAAGGTCCACCACTGCCAGGAATTTCTTGTTTCTTCATCATCTTTTAGTCCACCTGAGAAAAGTCCTACTTCCTCTTATAGTTGAATAAAACAAAATCTCGAAACGTCAGAGATCATTGCTTCTTTCTCCTTTTTCTTTCTTTCTCTCTTTCTCTTCTTTTCTTTCTTTCTACTTTTCTGGTTTCGTCAATTTCATCTGTGATTAATTAGTACTTCTGGTGGACTCTATTAAGGGTTGGTGGGGCTCTTAAGTCCATGATTAAAAGTTGTTCAAGCATAATTATTCTTTTATATGTTCCTAATGGACCCTTAGGATATATCATTTTCAAGTAGTAATTTTCTTTGCCGCCTGCATTAATGCATACGCGGCGAGAAGTTTGATAGAAAGTTATATAAAGGGATTTGATTGTTTTAAGGACTTGGGGTGATAATTAAGCCAAGGAGGGGAATGGTTAAAAAGCTGTTTTAGCAGATATAAGCTAAAGTTATGGCAAATACTCATTGATAATTATCACAACAGAAGGAACATGAAGTAGTTATTAAAATGGCAAAAGATCTCTTGTTTTCAATGAAGCAAGTCCACGGAACGAGTGATGGATTGGTTTGAGGATTCAGCTCTGAGATGGGCCGTGTTGCAGGGGATCTCTTCAAGATCCCTTAAAGCAGTAGTAGTGTAAGGACTGCCAATTTGAAAGTCAGTAAGCATTTGGCGAAAATCAGAAGCTTCTTGTTTGAGCCTTGCATTCTCTTGAAGAACACGGTCATGACACTCAGACATATGACTCAACTTGTCTATCAGATTGTCGTTCTCAGTTCGCAACCGAACCACCTGAGACCATAGCTCGTCTAGGTGCTTCTGTTTCCTCATCCTTGACCTACGGGCGGACTCTCTATTGGAAATCATTCTCCGCTGCTTCCTTTCGTCGATGATGCTCAGTTGGTGTTCCTCGGATTCATCTGAAGTTGAGTTGTTGCTGAGACTCGAGGACTGCGGAGCGAATTCATAAACTGGTTGAGGTAAGGATGAATTCTGCAAGTTGCTTAAGAGCCTGTTGAAATGGAAGGATGGTATGTTGTTTTGTTGCATCATGCCGAAATTAGCCGGAAATGGAACCAGATTTTGATCAGCTGTTAGATAGTGAATTCCTGTGAGCTCACCTGGAAGCATGGCTAGAAGTCTAGGATGATACTTCAAGTGTTTGTATTCTTGTTTCTGGAGATTGTGGCAATGAAGAACAGAATGAGAATTTGAGGGGTTTTATAGGAGAAAAAAAGGCTAACGAGGCGGGCCAATTTCAGCAACAAATATCAACAGTATCAGAAGCTTACGCGAGCAGAATTAAAACAATTATTGTGAATGGTACCATAAATGCTATCTCATGTATGCATAATTTTTTTCTCGGTGCCAAGGATATATTAGAATACTTCGCTAGTCAACTAAGATTTAAAGTTTTTTTTGTAAGAGTTTTAAAAACATATTCTTGGTATAGTTGATGTATTAGAAAAATCCAATAAATCCTTGTAAGTTAATGAGTGCAGTATACCTTCTTGATCACTCGACCAACCCTTGAGATTTCATGTATGTATGATATTCAAGGCTAGAAAAGTATACATACATCCGTTCACTCTCCCAAAGGCAATCGGATGGTGTCTTTAGACCTGGTAAAAAGACGTTGACACATGCTAGTTTATGCATGCGTGCTTGCTATTAATGTATGTGTGTTCGTGTGTGTATGCAACTGATAACGCATGATAATGCAATCATAGACATTTGATTTAAATAATAATTTTGCTGAGATATGATGCCTGCTACAGAGAAGTTGATGTGGGGATAAATGGGAGTGTTTTGGAATTAGAGGAGGAGAGATGGAAACCGAGAGATGATGTTAGAGTCAATCTCAGGGGAGGTTTTCCACGGAAACCAGCTGGGCCATTTCAGACTTCAAACTCCATCAGCCAATAATAATACCTTGTGTGCTCTATGACGCAAAGAAGTTCAGTTTAAAAGGCACGTTTAAGTAATAGTGCTGATCTGGGTTTAACCATTTTTAATCTATTTCGATGACTCATTAAGCACTTACAATTTGGGATGGGAGGGTCCATCGAAGAGGAATTATCTATCTAGTTAACGAGTACCTAATCCCATCCTTTTCATCTAATCTTCTTCTCCAGAGGCTTTTTATTTATTGAATTGATCCAGGCAAGAAACACCCCTTGCAAGTTTCACTGATCCTATGTTATCGAGGCAAAATTAGTCACAAGCCATTATAAAGCTAATTAGCGTCGGCGATCTTGTTTGTCCGTTGTCTAATTGAACTATAAAAATGTCGACTGCACATAAAACCTTGCATTTTCCTACACGGCAAGAAGGAAGCGTAAGTCAATGGCCTCATATTATTCCTTGAAATCATTCAACATCCCCCCGGTTCTTTTCCGGTGTAAGAAAAATTATAACGATTTTTTATTAGATCAGGCTTGGGATCTAGCCGGGTTAAAGGTTTGGGTAGTAGGTTTTTTTTTTTTTTTGATAATCCGAATATTCGGATGTTTACGTATATTATAATTAATTCCTAAATTTACTGAATATTCTGTGAGCCTAATATACAGATAAAATATTGTGGGAATGATAAACATGTACGCTGAAACTTAAACCCAAAATATATAAGAAAAAAACTCTACTAAGATCACTGAAATAAAGGTTTATAATATCAGGATGTGAAATATCCATCCCAAATTTTTTGAATAAAATAACACAAAACAAAACAAAAAAACTCTTGCAGTTCATTTATTGAGTGTAGTTGGAGCAACTAAATATTTGTGGTTTATTTGTTTAATTATCTAGGTTTTATTTAGTTAATTTTTAAAATAGTTTAAAAATATTTAATCTAAACTAAAAATCTTAGATTAACAAGTTAAAAAATTAATATAACTAGATCAAGTTTAATAATTATATTTTAAAGAACATGTTTAATTAAGATTTACAAAGAAAAGGCATTGCTTTATCATTTATTAGACCTCCCTAAGATCCAACTATAGAATAATTTTCTTTCATCATTGTGATTGGTAATGACAAAAGATACTCACAAATGAGTTTTTACTATTATACCCTATATATTATTCAATGGGTAAAGAATTTAGGAATTTATATTTTATTTATCAAGTTTTTGGTATATATAAATATTTATCTGAATACTATTTATTTTCAATATAAAACTATATATATATATATATATTTAAATCCGATAATATTTATATTGTATTGGAATTTAAAAAGAAAAACCTTATCTAAAAAAAAAAAAAAAAC
>NW_011499848.1:2365463-2548216 GCF_000495115.2 Populus euphratica
AAAAAAAAAAAAAAAAAACCTTCAGCCCCCACTAGCTTGGGCTATATTATCAAGAAGATTATATCAAAAAGGTGCTTGCAGAACTCGGAAGCAAGAGCTTACAAACGCAAGCGTTTGTATGGTATTTTATCAACAGAGCTGAATATTCTATTTCATTCCTTTTTCTTTAATTTATTCAATAAAATATGCTCAGTTTAGGTGATCTCCCACTATGGAGCTTTTCTTCATCCTCCTTTCAACTCTTAAATTCTTTGTAGACGAGAATAAAAAGTTAGGGATGATTAATTAAAGGAGAAAGTTTCATGAAACTCATCTACAAAAGGCCAAGCCTAGCTGGTGTTCGGTTATCATATGGCAGCCTCCTACTTGTTTCTTTGTGAAATCTCTTATTGCCTGCTTATTGGTCACCGTGCATCATGCATTGCCGTGATCTGAAAATTAAGCTGCAAATAGATTTATTAATCCCTCTCCTCATTATCATTAACATTGGTTATATTATAAAGTACATGCTATGCCAGCTTTGGTGATGGATTCCACGCTCACCTTTTTTCCCCTACTTTTCTTTTGCAACCTGCCAGTTAAAGTACCCTGCTATTTATACAAGGTTGTGCATACAAAAGCTGAAACAAAGGTAGGGAAAACAGAACAGGAAACAAATCCATCTTTCCATGCTAGAACTTAATTGTCTGGGCTGTGATGGGAACCACCGGTTACTGTCCTCAGATTGTGGCCTGTATGGCAGTGTCATTTTCTGGGGTGTATTTAGTGCAAGAATGACTTGTGTAGTCCAAGCAGAGAGAGGGGAAAAAGGTTCTGTATTGACCATGTCCCTTGCTTTTGATGCATGGTCAATTCGCCATTTTTCGGTTATAGCCACATAAATGAAGCTAAAGTTGCCTTCTTTTTATGGCGATTCACCATGAAGGACTTGACTTGAGACACTCCATATGTAAATAAGGAACATTTTTTACAAAGAAAAAGAACAAGCAGGGTGAAAATAATTTACACCATGTAAAGTCTGTCGAAATAAGTTGGACAAGACATGATCGACCGACAGCAAGTTATGTGGTAGAAGGGACACCAAACAAAGATATGCTATTGCCACAATCGATAGGTGTGAGTGACCTAGAATATGCTATTTGTGGAAGGTGAAGGCCAAGCCAACAATAATCTCATGAAGTACACAATATATGATGTTAATTTAAATGCACTGCGATTCACTAAGATCTGCGGGCTAATCCTGCCCTCTTAGGTAAGATTTTCCTCTCTGAAAAGAGATCATGAAGCGTCGGGAATTATAACAACAGTACTCTTTAGACCTGAATTTTTGCTGCAGAACACTAGTGCAGGGTGGCGGTGGCAAGGCTAGAACTGTGACGTTCATGATCATCACTCTAGCAGAATCAGCTTTTTTTAAGCAGTCTAGTTATAATATGTATGTGCTGTCATGGCATTGACTGCACCGTTATCATATCCCATGCCGTCATTGCTTAGAAGCTGCAGTGAAAAGTAAGGAAAGTGCCTTGTTAGGAAATGATCAAGAGATCCACCGATCATATTTTACATGATAAACCAAGAAATTATCCGGAGATGCCAATGAATGCACAGAACGACACTATGCAAAACCACATCAGGCATAAACTTCACGAAGATGCTTTGATTTGATTAATCATTAAACATGTTGGATCGAAGGGCTAGTTCATGGTCCTACCAATTACGGAAAACAACAAAAACAAAAATGATACCATCAGCAACCATTATTGCTGCTGCAACTTGTTCTCCTTATCCACAATTACATATTCCTCATGTATACACGTCTAGTCTAAACTCATATATAACCACAGATAAAATGCAGACACAGAAAGAGAGAGCACCATAAAAATGACTAAAGTGCTAGTACGGAGGGAGGCTGGATTTAATAGCTACAGTATGGTAGCAACCATCATTTTTGGGAGGGTAACGCATAAAAATGAAACAGCTGATCATGTTCCCTACTGGGTCCATATATTACCGTGGGTGCCAGGCGCACCACTCGCCCACCAAATCGCACCGTCTGTCAACTCACCTCCGATATAGGCCATCGCATCTTTCCCTCTCACTCTCACTTTTATGGCATGTACAGGAACACGCATCCTGAAAACAGGATTCTGGCAGGGATATTACAGAACCTGAAGTTCCATGAGCTATTCATTTCTGCATACTTAAATCGATAACTTTTAAGATTTAAACCTGGATTTCGATATTAATTTCACAACAAATGAACCTGTAACATGGTGATGAATACATTAATAAAATATGAACCTAATATGAAACTATGGAAGTTAAAAGTTGGGCCACCAAATATGGTTTTTTATTGCTTTTGAAAGACGCAGGCAGTATTTGATGAATTAATCTCCAATCCCAGTTCTATAATCATCTTTGGTTCACGTGTCGCCACCTGAAACGAGACTCCTGAAAAATTCATGAGGCCACAGGATACCACTCATCAAAATCTGTTTTCAAACCTTCCAAGGCTTCGATCCTTATAATGATCATCTTTTTAGGATTTTGGTTGTAATTGTTATTTAAAGTATTTTTTATGTTGAAATATATTAAAATATATATATTTTTAAAAAAATTATTTTTAAAATTAACATATCAAAACATATAAAAAAATTTATTTTTAACAAAAAAAATTAAATTTTTTAAAAATACAGTTTCCATCTCCAAACAGCTTTCTTGCTAGTTTTTTGTACCTGTCATCTGTACCGTGTGTGCACTGTCTCCACTTCATCACATTTTTGTAGTGATTGGTTGAAAGAGGATAAGGTCACGACCATCATCATCCACTCATTTGTCTTTCTACCTTGGCTAAATTTTTTTCATGGTCTCTCTACATTCTTTAAAAAACCATTACACTAATACATATTTTATAATCTTCTCAATAGCATTGTTGTCCATAGCATATAACTTTGTGTTTTATAATACTGATGGTGGATGGTGCGTTGAGAATAACATTACTAATTTGCACGCATGTTTTTGTTCCTGCTTACGTATCATCTCAAGGTCGTAATCCACTAACAATGTGGATATTAAAGGGTTTTTCTTATAATAATATGTGGATATCAAAGGCTGTTTAGCTGTTTCTGAAGAATCAATTGCCATTGTTAAGTCACTGATTCATGTTTTTTCGGTGTAGCTAGCACATCTTCTTTATCTCCTACCTCGCTATTGCCACTGTTCCGTTCCGTCATGTGTCAAAGCGATGAGAGATCAAAAGTTTGTCGACAGTAACCTGATTTGATCATTGGATACTTGCTTGATGAAAGATTTGGCAACCATCATATCTGCTTCCTGGTACTGTCAGGAAGTCACCTTGTTGCCAAACTTGCAACCAGTAGACGTGCCATAGTGATCAATCTCTATCTCTATAGGAGAAAAAATATTGTTATTAATGATCAAAAGACCACATCTTTGGTAAAAAAATTTCGTGCAAAGCTTCTCCTGGTAATTGATAGGTTACTTCCCTCTCATGCCATCTCTTTCAAAAAAATGAATGGACATAAATCAAGAGGTTGGTATGGTGGGAAATCAACTTAGATGCTATATTATTTGAATCCTGAAAAGAACGGTGTATTAAGAATTCTTCAAACTACAGTCCTTTGCTCTTTGCCCCCACCAACTCATGCCCTAGCCAATTTGCTAATGACAGAAATACATAACCATACACTCGACATCGGCACTATGTGGAGAATGCACAATATTATGGAAGCTTTAGCCTTTACTAATCTTCAACATCTTTGAACCTAACCCAATTTCCATGGCGCAAGCATGTCAACTTCAAAGCTTTTTGGCGTCTCCATTAGGAAGTTAAATTGCATCATGTCCCTGAGTTCCAAACAGCACTTCAAATGAGTTATGGTTAGGGCTTGGATCTAGGCCTAAACCATGGTTGTGGCATCATCCATATATATGATATGCCACTTTATTACGATAGTTTCTTTTCGAGCAATATCAAACACAAGATCTTCCTTGATCTGTTCCAAACTTATTCTTCTGTTTAATGATGCCAATTTGGTTGTGAAATTAATTTCCTGGGTGTGCACCATCGAGACTAATTAAAAAGTCATATATATCCTCATTTGATGAGCAAGGTCTCCCTTTTTTTTTTTTTTTTTTTGCTGGAACAGGCAGAGACATGGCACGTCATCTAATAAAATCATGGTAAGTTTGTAAGAGTTTGTGTAAAAAAAATAAAATAACAGGCATAAGTGGAGTATGGACTAACGACAGTTGAATCCTTTGCCCATCTGTATAACATGAGAAAAGAAAATCAGGCTGTGCTTTGTCATTTGCTTTACTTTTTCACTGTATTCTTGTTTACACAAGTGAAAATTTGATAAAAAAATTATATATAAAACCAAAAAAGAAAAAGAAAAAGAATTTTCTTTGCGCCAAAATTGAAGTGGCGGGGGAATTGTGGAATATCTCTCTTTTTTTTTTTTTTATTTACGTGAAGTGTCCGGGCCAGCTTGCGCGTACCATGACTAATCCCCACGGCTCACTGAATACCCTGCAAACCCAGTAGGCATGTAAGACACCGCGGGGATGACAGGCGTGCACGCCAGAGCTCGAACCCAGGTACAGTGGAAGGAGACAAGCTCCTTCTGCCGGTAGGCCAAGCACTGGAATGCCATCTCTTTTTTTTTTTTTTAGATTAACGTGGGTGTCCGGGCCAGCTTGCGCGCACCACGACTAATCCCACGGGCCCTGAAGTTAACGACCATGTAAGCCTCCAGTGACCATCATATGAGCAACCAATGACTCGAACTTGAGACCCTGGAATGCCATCTCTTCGTATACTTGGTGGTGACCAAAATGTGCAAATATAATCCAAGTAAAACTGGGCCCTAATTTGTGAAAAATATCATCAGATGAGGAGCAGAGGAGGCCTACGTTCACACAGCAAACCATAGCCACTCATGAGAGCTAAAGAAATGGTCATAAGTGGCAATCATAGCAGATTTTGATTACATCTTGAAACACTAGGAGGCCTACTACAGTCGTCATTTTTGAATGTAGCAACTTCAATTTGTTTGCATTTTCACTTACAATTGACCATAAAATGACCACATTATCATTTGTCCATCCTCCATGACAATAATTAGAGGTTTCTTCTGGTCTTTCAATGTGCGGTCACCAATGTTTCGATGATTCTGTCAGAAACCGGAATTTGCTAAACTATAACTGAGTAACGTAAACATGTGCTTATATGTTTTGAATGCTGGAAAAAACTAGAATGATCTTCAGGACTCCATTCCAAAATAGCCCTCCAAAGTTGCAAATTGTTATGGGAATTTACTAAACTCTAACCGAGTATTGCCAATTAGGTCGTAGTAATACACACATCTGCTGAAGTCTGTTCAAGATTCTGTAGTAGGGACTAAAGAGATTTTGAGGTTGCCCTTTAATTTAATCAGGCCATATCAGTTTCCATTCTCTGAAAGTCAAAAAGAAACTGCCCCGTAAATTACATTCTTAACACTGTCCTTGATCTTGCAGGTCTTAGGTAGCCATTGACAAACGTTAAAGTATGATTCAGTTCTTTATCATCCTTTACTATGATCTACTACGGAGAAATCACCATAGCTACCGGCCACCTTCTGGTTTTGGAAAAACAAGCTTCAGATCACTATGATTATAGTGATCTGAACTCCTGTTTCTGGCTCAGGATTATTGGATCTCTCTCTCTCTCTCTCTGTTTTTTTTTTCCTTACAATAGAAAAGGAGAAACCAGCGCTGATGACAGAGGAAAGCAACTTCCATCTTATCAGCTAACAAAGAGGAGGGAAGCCCAGGAGGAGGAGAGTCCCCCAGCTGAAGCACGAAATCATGACCAGAACCCAAGCGAGCTAGAAAGTAATCACACCGGTTGCATTCGCGGAGAACATGCTTGAGCCTAAACTGCCAATCGGCTAGGGTAAGAAGCTCTAATATCAATAATAAGAGCAAGATGCGGATTGCTAACATCAGAAGGGTCCAAAACACACCTGATCACTTCCATTGAATCCATTTCTACTTCCAAACAACTACACCCTAGCTCCTGAGCTAAATGAATGCCTCAAAACGAACTTCTGTCTCTGCATCAGGATTATTGGATCTCTACATTTTTTTATTTATGCATAAAAATGGACTAAAAACTACTATCTTCAACAAATCATCCCTAAGATGTTGATATGGATACGTAACTTACGAATAATTTCTAAAGGTTAGCCTGCATTTCAGCTATCTGAAGATACGGGAAGAAGTAAACAGCTAATTTCTGGGAAGAAGCAAACAGCCAATTTCTGGGATACAGATTTATGATTGCTTAAATTATATTTATTTTTTCTTTGATGGAGAGCCTATAGACTCTGCTGAAAGTTCTGTTTTGTTTAGCTTCATTTAGTGTGCATCTTGTTTAAGGAAGAAGTAATTTGTATGGATGCCATTTGAATATGTATGCTAATCTTTGCTGCATTAATAAAATCTTTCTTATCGTAAAAGAAGAGAAAAAACCAGCACAGATTTTACCAAGGAGTAGAAATGATCTGAACTTTTATTTTCACAGCTTTCCAATTATATTTGTTCAAACGAATTTATTTGCACTACCTAATCCGGCTTCCTTCACTAGAAACAAAAGCCAGAACCAAAAAACTCAGAAAACTCAACCAGGATATAAACATGCACAGAACGAGCACACAGAATGACATTTTCTGTGTTCAAAATGACAATCTAGCAGTGCTGCCTAAGTCTTCAAATCAGCTAAGCCCATTTTGCCATAAGCGCCATGCCTCCTGCGCCTAGTAGAACTGCAATAAATGACCATGCCTGAAGCCTCATACTGTCTTGAACTGCAATAAATGACCATGTAATTCAGTAATCCAGTAGATGATGCATTCAGTAATCCCACAACAATTAGAGCTGTTGGGCTGCTCTCAATGTACACATTTGACAAACCAATTCCTAGTACAATTCCAAATGGGGTTGTTGTAGAGAAGAAGAACACCAGGATTGCTTTTATCTTCATTCCATATTCAGCCTGATCGCATAAACGCAATTCTTAGAGAAGTGTTCTCCTACTAGTACCAGAGCATTACCATATACGGGGTCAAAAATTTAGAGGATTTGTGAATATAAATACCTGTAATATGCATCCTCCAAGACCCATTCCTTCAAAGAGTTGATGGAAGCAGAGAGCAGCGATGAGCGGCCTGATTGTGCACGGATTGTTAGAGGCGCCCATTGATAAACCAATTACAACTGAGTGCACTACAATGCCGATCTCCAAAACATGCACATGCACATGATGTAAAATCATCGTAAAAAAAAAAAAACGAAAGAGAAAATTGAATTGTAG
This sequence comes from Populus euphratica, assembly GCF_000495115.2. Taxonomy (NCBI): domain Eukaryota; kingdom Viridiplantae; phylum Streptophyta; class Magnoliopsida; order Malpighiales; family Salicaceae; genus Populus; species Populus euphratica. The sequence continues at coordinate 2,372,842 of NW_011499848.1, forward strand.
TCAATTTAAGTCTCTGCACAAGCTCATAATAACTTCGAGAAAAAAGAACTCTAATCAGCTATGATTGTGCAAATGAGAGATCTGAAGTAGGCACCAAATTTTCTCGGTATTTTCACTCAATTAATCCTTAAAGAAATCGATAACAAAAATCAAATGTACATAACCTAATCATTAATACAATAATTTACGTGACTACAGTAAGTATTCATACCTGAGCCACAACACGATTCCTCAACAACATTGAATCCTTGTCATTAGCCCCGCCATTAAATCCATCGCAATGTCCATCATGTGCACCACCATTTTCAACATTCCCCAACTCTCTCCCCATTGTTCACTTTCTCACCGTCTACCCCACCACCCTTCTTATCAAAACCATGCTTCTTGTAGTAACTCATCGCGAAAGAATCGATCATGAGAGTGAGTATAGCTGACAACATGGCAACAAAAGTGGTAAAAGGAAACTTCTTCCAAGGATTTATCGGCAAACAATCAGACATCAAGTCGTTGAAAGAGTCCGGTAACACGTGCATGTACCCCGTCGCAAGGATAACACCTGAAGCAAATGCCTTTACCACTACAAATAAATCTCTATCGGGCATGAGTGCAGGGATCGTACGTGAAAATAATGGTAAACACACCCCAAGCATACTAGCAACCAAGATTGAAAAGATGGCAATTAGCTTTAGCTGTAAGGATTTGGCCTTGTCGTGGCATCCTCCTGTTGATGCGGAATCACATTGTTGTTGTGCCGATGTTGATGCTGGCAACGTGAATGAGAGGATCAAGATTAGAGAAATGGTGACTGCATTGATTTCTGTGAAGGATGCCATGTTGATGTTATGAGAATATTGAAGTAAGTGAACTGAAGTGTGATATATAAGGAAGTGTTTTTAGGGATTCAAACCCTTTATTTTAATTATCAAATGTGGGTTTATGGCTGGGACACTGTGGGTGATATTGGGTGTAGAGTTGGGTATATTTGAAAGAGGGAGGAAATTGTGGCTGGCGCGTGCCTGATTATGGTCCAATTACGTCGCGCCTTCCATTTTTCTTAGTCAAATCCCTCCAACTCATCCTTCTTTAGCTGACGTGGCTTGTTAATTTCCAAAAATACCTAGCTGGCCTAATTTTTAACATAATGATCACAACAAAAACAACTAAATGGCCTTGAAGACACCAATAACAAATTTATTAATTTTTTATTGGAATGGTAAAGTAGTATTATATTATTATAGTGAATAGTGATAAGTGGTCCATCCTCAATGACAATCATTTTTTTTTAAAATAAATTAAATTAAATTTTAATTCCATGGCTACTGGTTTTGCCTGCCGTTATCTCTTCTCCTGAAAAAATCCTCCTCCTTGCACTTGTTTCTTTTCGTTCAAAAAATTCTCTCAGCAAATCGGCAATGAAGCCTCACATATTATTACTTACAAACAATCTGCCTTTACCATCTCCAAATATTCCCTTTGGAACAAGAAAGTCTCTCCCGCTCGCATTTCTCAGCAGAAACACTTCCATTCACTTCCCTCGCTTTCAAAACCCTAAATTTAAGGTTAATCTTCTTTCTTCCATTTTTCTCCGACTCCAAACCCTAATTTCTTATTCAATGTGTTTTTGTTTTGTTGCATAGGTTGTTGAAGCGGTGAGATATGATTGTCCCGTAACGGACGTTACTGAATTGGAAGGCGAGGATTGTGAGTTGGTGCTTGAGACTTGCATCACGCGCACATTGCCTCCGGCATTGACGCTGGAGCGAGGGATAGAGAGCATTAAGGCTGCCGTGGATGATTTAAAGTCGAATCCTCCGTGTTCTCTTCACGGTGTTTTCAGATTTCAGGTATAAAACTAAAAAACAGAATGCTATAGTTTTTATCATTTATTTTAGTTTAAATATATGTTAGACTTTTTTGTTTGACTATGCCTATGCAGGTTGCTGTTCCGCCGAGTCCAAAAGCTTTGAATTGGTTCTGCTCGCTACCGGAGTCGGATGGTGTGTTCCCTCGTTTTTTTCAAAGCAAGGAGACAGAGGATGCGTCGTGCAAAAAACTCTATTTGCGTAGGACTCGTGGAGTTTTCGGGCTTGGATCAGCAATTTGCTTTGAAGCGTCCTCTTACTGTGCTCCAGAAAAGCTGAAGAGGATCAGAAGGTTAATTTCGTTTTTTGGTATTCGTAACTTCTTTTTAGTATGAATTTTTCGTTTTGATTTCAAATTGAGCATAGTGAACTCATACGTATAGCATTTTGATCATAATTGCCTTTTGTGGTTGATGTTATATATTTAGTAACGAAGTCATAAGACAAAAAATATTACATGTAAGGAGTTGGTTTGGCATCCATCGGGGATAGGATGCTGGAATGCTATTAAGATGATTTTCCTTGTGCAACATAGGCATTATGACCCTGTTTGTTGAAAGAGGTATTTAGTTGGTCTATGATGAATGTACTTGAGGGAAAATGAGGCGGTTAAAATGGATGTGGAACAAAATAGTGCTAAATTCTCTTTATATCATTCAAACTTTATGCTAAGAAGTTACTTTTAAGAAGATCTGTGAGCACTCTTTTTTTTTTTTTTATTTGTGCTTCTACTGGTAGTAGAAGTACTTAGCTCTGGTTGATTTTGATTGATTCGTGTGCCAACGTTGTTTTTCTTAATTCATAAGGAAAAGCTGAAGGCTGTCCTTATATTTTGTGTGCAGATATCTCTCAAGTGATTCCACCCATATAATGACTTATGGTTTTATGGATATTAATTTCAACAAGGAGTCATCTTCAATCAAGCATGAGGCTGGTTCGTTTTACTTCTTGATTCCTGAGGTATATTAGCATTCTTTTGCATGCTGTTTGGGAGACATTGCAACTTTTCCTGTAAATTCTCTGAGATCCAGTCAAGAGCATCACTAGATAGATAGTTCCGTTTTTCAACAGGTTGAGTTAGATGAGCAAGAAGAAGCATCTATTCTTGTCATAACATTGGCATGGGATGAAAATTCCTGTTGGACTTTTGAACAAGCAATTCAATCTTTTGAGTCATCCATTTACCAGGTATTCCGTGGTGTTATAGTTTGTAATTTATTATGCTGGTACATGTGCCACATTTTGGTACAACTTGAAGAATTTGAGGAGATTCTACCAGGATAATATCAGCTGACATTTATGATTGAGTTGATCATCTCACTCTGCTTAAATTTGCTGTTCTGGCTTTGGTACAATATCGTATGGATTATAGTCAATTTTAGTGAAATAAATTTAGTTCAATGCCTTTGTTCTAAATGTGGTTATTTGTCAAGTAGCTTTTCAGATCATCTTGCTTGATTCAGTCGCATAGTTATCCAACCACTATCTGAGGTCTAATTTAAATCGCAGTGAATTTGCTAAATCTTCAAACTTTCATCTCAGAACTTAGTGTGCATAGATGGAAATTTGTTAATTTATTCATTGATGTACATGGTACTTTGTGGCGTGTTCTTTAGTTGCATTTAACCTCTTTGGTTCCAAGTGTGATTCATATTGAATCCTGATTTCAAGTAATGTGATCTCTTTCATCTGGAGTGTGTTCAGATAGTGTTTTCCCTCCTTTGAGTTTTCTTCCTATTTCATTCTGTACCCCTGCTTTCATTTCTTTTCTTTTCTTTTCAGGCCAGTTTTTGCTTTTGGCCAGACACAGAGAGATGCTATTCCAAGTGCATAAAATCTACCTTCAGAAACTTCAATCTGATGGAGGCTAAAACATTCCAGATGGTATGCATTCAACAATGTTTATTGAAGTTATACAATATAGTAATTGCTTTCCTTGTTTAATGTTAGGTGTAACTGACAACTTTTTTGCTTTTAATTTTGATTGTTTATTCACGATTTGGTTTTGAAATTGGAATATCCCATGCTCATCCAGATAAATGGAGAATATGTCTTTTGGCTTCTACCATGAAATCTGAGAGCTCTCAATAGGATTTGCAAAGCTGATGGCTGATTTTATTATTGATTTAAAGATATGAATACTTTACAGTGTTGCAACCCTTATATGAAAACAAAAACCCAACTGAAGTGAAAAATTATAATAACCGACTTAAATGTTGTAAAAACAAAAACCTATACATTAAGAAAAGTGCTGCAAGTGAGTACATGATGCTAAAATATCTTTAACTGCATATCCCCGGGTACAATATTTGTCCTCAACTTTTGTTGTAGGTTGAAGTTACTCTTCTTTTCATCTTTATGAATGGATGCATAGTAAGATCTTGATAAATAATTTTGCGCTTTTCATCTTTTTTGCTATGTTATCCATACAATGGCCTAAAGAAGTCTATGATATCAATCTACAATAATCTCCCTCCTTTTCTTCTATTATGAACAAAACAAGTTTATTGACTGAAAAAAAGTGTCATGATGGCATGACAATATCAAAGAACCATCTCAACCTAAATACTTAAGTTTTTAGGTGAGGCTCTAATAATGGTTTTATATTATTTTTTAACTTACTCTCTTAATTGAAAGCTCTTTAAGCTTGAAACTTGAAAAGACTCACCATTACTTGGAGCTTAATTTTTATTAATTTAATTAGTTAGAATTGGGTGGTGAGCTTTGGTGAGTTTTGAATTCTTGAACGTTTGATCATCAAGGCTTTGATATAAATCAAAGAACCATCTCAATTCAAGAGCAAGTTATTAGGTGAGGCTTCAATAATGGTTTTATATCCCTCTTTAACAGGCATGATATTTTGTACTCACTTTTTACAATGTGCATACACTTGGTATATTTCTAGATTTACTAAAGTCACATTCTATAGGTTCTATCTTATTCTCAACCCTCATTTGTTATGCTCCATGGTACCTTAAATTACCTCATTCTAGTTTAGTCTATTGGTATTTTATTTTCTTCAAGGTTCAAATAGCAAGTGCAAACCAACTTTAATTGGAAACTCGCTACCCTCACCCTCAATCATAATCCCAACCTTGTTACCATGTGTTCTTTCATCTCTTATATCACATTTATTCCATCATTTTTTTTTTACTCTCACTACAAATCCTCCTTTGTAATCATGTTGTATTCTTTTTTTACATCTATAAAAACCATTTGGAGATCTTTCCTCTTTTCTCCATTCTGTCACTAAACTAGTGGATGAGAAAAGAGCCTACAGAAGTTGATACTCCATTCATAAAACCTAATTGATTCTTTGATTTCCTTCTTTTGTGTTTTAATGTATTGTTAATCATCACATATACATCTGATTTTCATAACCTTAAACAATTAAATTATGAAGTCAGATATGTCTGTCTTTCCTCTTTTCAGTAATTCAGCAGTATGGTTTTTCAGGCTTGTACAGATGCTCTGTTTTTGGACAGAAGGGATTATCAGGCTGACACCGCAGAACTGGTATTCCCTTTTTCCTGGTAATTTTTCATCCCTTCATTTTTTCTTGATCTCTGATTTGTTTATCTGGTATTATGCAATTTTTTTTTTTTTACAATAGCGGCACATTGAGTGGTGAATTTGATGGTCATTTATAGAAAATTTGAAATTCTTATGTCTCCTAAATTTTCATTGCAGAGAAGGACCAAATTTTCCTCTCAGTTTTGTTTCAGGCTTTCACCAGTGGTAGGTGTTTCGAGTAACATGGTATGTTACTGTTATGTTAGCTAATTTGAAAATTATTTGTTGTTGAACTTGTTTGCACATTGGAGATATTTAGAGTGAGAAAACATGCTAGGAGGAGTTTCTTCACTGAGATTCTATAGAGATTTAAATGGTCACTTATATTGATATTATATTTTTTTGGTTTCATTTTGGAGGGTGTGCATTCTGCTTTTTGTACTCTTAATAACAAAATATATAGTGTAGCACCTTCTGAAGACCAAATGTGAATGTTCTGGACATGAAATTTCTCAGTTTCGTTGTCTAACTGCAGAATTACAAGATACTTCCTTTAGATATTTTATTGGTAATTCATCAACCTAGTGTGGTATGGGCATGCATGCGTATTCTGATTCTTGACAGAATAGAAATCATGTGTAAGTATTGGGCATTATATGGCATGATAAACATCAAAAGGGAATTTCAAATTTGAGTGTTAAAAAAGGACAATTTCGTTCAAAATTAAACATACATTTGCTTAGGCCCTATTTAGTAAGCAAATCGTCAATCTAATCTATATCATGCATAGTCTGTGTGTTTAAAGAATAGAAATCTTAAGTATTGGCAATATATGGCATGATAAACATTTAAATAGAATTTCAAAAATTTGGAAATTTTTTGGTGCTTCTTGGGTATAAAGTTCTATACCTTTATGAACCCATACAGAAGCAAAGACAATTTAGTTCGTTCTCAAAAAGAAAAAAGAAAAAAAGACAGACAATTTAGCTCAAAATCAAACATTTCTTTGGCCCCAGCTAATAATTGACATATAACTGATTAAATTCAACAATGCGCTGCATACCAAAACATTTTGAAAGTTTAGAAAGAATAAAGCTGGGAAATGATTGTTCAATGTATCTTTCTCTTTTGACTATCAGTTGGATGATGCCGGTGAAACAAGTTACTCTCTGCAAGATCAATCAAATATCAATGCTGTTTGGGCTTCACTTATAGTGGAGGAATGTTCTCGTCTTGGTATAATGGTGAGCAAGAATTTTCATCTGTTGAATTTCTATTTTGTTCCATATGTCTGATTGATACTTTCTTTCAGTACTTTTGTGTAGCTCCAGGCTCAAGATCATCGCCTCTTGCCATTGCTGCTTCCACTCATCCCCTAACAACATGTATTTCATGCTTTGACGAGCGCTCTCTTGCATTTCATGCTGTTGGTTATTCAAAGGGGTCTCATAAACCAGCAGTCATCATAACATCATCAGGCACTGCAGTTTCAAATCTTCTTCCTGCTGTGAGTTTCATAGAAGAAGCATAATACCAGAAGCTTAATTTATTGGGAGCAAAGGGCATTTCACAGTCCAATGATTTTGCACTTATTTACTCATTTTCCTAATATGCATAAAGCATGTGTTAATTCCATATCATCTTTTAGGCTGGCTCAACCTTTCAAGTTTGTGGTTGTGAGACAATTTTTAACTGCCACACTTTGCATGAAACTTCTTCCTTTTCTCTTTCTTGCATGCACAGCTTCATGAGCTATTGTTTCTTTCCAGTGTATTCCTACCTTATATTTTTAAATATTCATCTCATTTTCAGTATTATGTATGAGATTAGTTTTGACTAGCAACAACTACAGGTTGTGGAAGCTAGTCAGGATTTTGTGCCACTTCTATTGCTGACTGCAGATCGTCCTCCTGAGCTTCTTGATGCTGGGGCAAACCAAGCAATTAATCAGGTATACAATTAAGAATTTTATCCAAATTTGTTCTTCACAACAGATTGTTTTTTTTTGGGTTGAAAAACTCATGCACCACATGGTTGAAATATATGTCAGGTGAACCATTTTGGTTCTTTTGTGAGGTTCACCTTCAGTCTTCCTGCACCTACTGATAATATTCCTGCGCGGATGGTGCTTACGACAATTGACTCTGCTGTGCATTGGGCAACCTCTTTGCCATATGGCCCTGTTCATATTAATTGTCCTTTCAGAGAGCCCCTGGATGATAGTTCAGACAATTGGATGTTAAACTGTTTAAAAGGATTGGATATTTGGATGTCTGGTGCGGAACCATTCACTAAATATATTCAATTGCAAAACTCTCTCGCATGTAAAGATGGTGCTCGTGCCCCAATGGCAGAGGTTCTTGAAATAATTAAAGGGACTGATAGAGGGCTTTTACTTGTTGGTGCAATTCACACAGAAGATGAAATATGGGCGGCTCTTCTCTTGGCTAAACATCTTAATTGGCCTGTTGCAGCTGACATCTTATCAGGGCTAAGATTAAGAAAGCTCCTTCCTTCTCTTCCTGAAATTGAAGAGAATGTTTTATTTGTTGATCATCTAGACCATGCTTTACTGTCAGAATGGGTCAGGGGTTGGATTCATTTTGATGTGATTGTTCAGGTATAAATGAATTGGTTATTTTTTTTATTAAGTCTACTGTGTGTGATTTTAATTCAAATTACTACCTTAGAAGTTCAAGCATCTTAAAGGAAGTTGGTTACCAAGATGATAGCGGTCAAATTTGAGTACTAAATTTACTGCATTTGATTTAATTCAAATTACTTCCTTAGAAGTTTAAGCATGAAAAGGATGTGAAATTCTGGGCAGCATCAAAAGGTGCTCTTTGATAAGTTAATAATGAAAGAGCTGGCAAGACACGAGTAAATGGTTTTACTCTGAAATTCACAATTTTGCCAGTCTTGTCTCATGCCACAGTTACCATTACATGTCTCCAATAAAGAAAAAGATTTTTATGCACATCTGTAACGAAAACAGTACCCTATTTGGACTTATTCTGTATGTGCTGATTCCATAACAAGTTAAGCCTTTTTATTCATCAATTATATCTTCTTGTTCCGAATTATATACAGATTGGAAGCCGGATAACAAGCAAGCGTGTCAGTCAAATGGTGGAAGAATGTTTTCCGTGCACATATATCTTAGTTGACAACCACCCGTGCCGTCACGATCCATCACATTTTGTAACACACAGAGTGCAGTGCTCCATTCATCAGTTTGCTGACAGCTTAATGAAAGCTCAATTTCCACACAGGAACAGCAAATGGTGTTGTTTTCTACGAGTGTTGAATACAATGGTATTTGAGCTTACCTTATGATGCTATTTTAGTATTTTAAACTTTGTTGTGATCTTAGTCTTCTGACAGTTTGATGATCATGTGAGTTGGTGGTGCCATTGTCAACGGAAGCAAATATTGTAGTTAACATTCCTCATATGGCAGCATGCCATGTTTTTATTTCTTATGTTTGTATGTATATTTTCTTATGTTTTTGTCTTTTTTCTTGCAGGTTGCCTGGGATATATCATTTCAAATTAACGCAGAGAACTCATTAACCGAGCCTTATGTTGCACATGTAATTACAGAAGCTCTTTCAGCCGAGTCTGCTCTTTTTGTTGGCAACAGCATGGTAATACGCGATGCAGACATGTATGGACACAATTGTAAAACTCATGCTCATAGCATTGCACATATGATGTTAGACACAGAACTTCCATATCTTGGGATAAGAGTGGTTGGCAACAGGGGAGCTAGTGGTATTGATGGTTTGCTTAGCACAGCAATTGGTTTTGCTGTTGGATGCAATAAACAAGTTAGTGTTTAAAATTTGTTTTCAGTGCAGTAATCCGTGCTTTAACTCATTCAGTTCTTGAGTTCAAGCAGTTATTCCTTTTCACCCTATTAGTTGATATATCTGTCTGCATTATTTTGAATTTATAATTTTCAAGAACTTACATCTGTTCATACTTTGGTAATCATGTGTAGGTGCTTTGTTTGGTTGGAGATGTTTCTATGCTTCATGATACAAATGGCTTGGCAATTTTGACTCAGAGGTCCACGATATACCTTTTATTTTGTGGATTTGTGTGATTTTCTTGAGATTTATTGATGTTGTAAAAGGAATGATTTTGAAGTCCTTAAGATCTTGTGTGGCATTGCATGAGGCATGATAAACTGTGGAGGGACTAAAGTTCTGCTCCACAGTATCTCAGGAACTATTATGTTGGTTTAAAAGGGCTATAGTCACAATTTAATCAAACTAGAATCTCAGGAACAATTACTCTTGTAACAATTTCATGTACAGGTGTCTTCATATATTTAGCAGCAGTTGCTTGGTTTCGTTCTCAAAGTAGTCTTACAATACACCTAACTTATCATTGATGTTCTCTCAATTTTCTAATTTATACTAAGCAGCGCAACGTTACATGCAAAACAATCTACATGGCCAAACCCAACTAGTTTTTTCAAGGATTGGACTTTATGAAGGATGCCAATTTTTATACTAATTGTTAAAGGATGGACTTTCTGAAGGGTGTCAACGAAACCAATGAGGATACTTGTGATAAACAATCATGGTGGAGCAATTTTCAGCCTCCTTCCTATTGCAGATAAAACTGACCCTCGAATATTGGATCAGTATTTCTACACTTCCCATAGAATATCAATTCATAAACTTTGTGCGGCACACAGGTAAAAAAATCAAACTTTAGCTGGTTGTATTTGAAATATGCTTGTCTGAGTTTGCTCCTGTCATGTATCACATGGCTTTATATGTAATCGGAATTTTTACTGGTTTATTTAGTTGATTTTAAGTATTAAAATGCCAAGAGATTTTCTTGAGATAGTGATGGCCATATGGTTCATATGTGACATGAAATGAAGTTCTGAAATATTAATAGTCTCAAATTTATCTACTTTTGTGTCTGAGAAATGAAGTTCTTGCTTCTCTAAGATTGGGGGTATCATTTTTTTTTGCCTGTTTCCTCATACAAATTGCCAAGTGTATCTCTATATTTTTTTCAAATCTTGAAATGACATTTTGCTGAATATACCATTGAAACTGTGTGTGTGTGTGTAAATGGTTTTTTTTTTTTTTTAATCCAATTTAAATTCACTGAATGGCATGCAGTGTGAGACATTTACAAGTGAAGACGAAGGTGGAACTTCAAGAGGCTTTACTTAAATTTGAACATGAGAAGACAGATTGTGTAATTGAAGTGGAGAGCAGCATTGGTGCCAATTCAACCTTCCACAGGTTGAAGCTTGCTTTGTGATTGTCCTTTTTAGAAAAATTCAACACCTAATTCCTTGTGCAGTCCACTGACAAATGGTTCTTCTTTCAGTACTTTACGAAAATCTGCACAGCAAGCAGCAGATCATGCTTTAAGCATTCTATCAAGGCTTTCTGTTCGAGTTTCCATTTCAGATGGGTTATTTCTCTGCAAGATCCATAAAATGGATTTTTCACTGTACAGGTTAGGCTTTTTCAAGACAAATAAATATTTAAATTGCTTCCACATCATGAACTTTACATTATTAGGCTGCAAGTTTCTATTATGTTGTGTGACAGAATTCAACTCTGTGCTCCTCCTACCTCAAGCTCTGTTGATCATCATCAGAATGAGTTCCATAGGGAAGGTTATATTTTATCCGTGTCTCTCGAAGATGGAAGTGTTGGGTATGGTGAGGTTGGTGTTGGGTTTAACTTTTCAGTTGTTCAACTATTATTTCTTCCCTTGTTCTTCTCCTCTTGGGCTCCATGTGAAAATCTCTACTTGTGACGTTTGTAAGTTGTATTCCTGATGTTTCCATATCATGCAGCTTTGTTGCTGTTGTTTGCACAAAAATTTCGGTGTTTTCACTGCTCTAATTGAATGTATAGTATATTGGTTAACATCTCATTTATACGAGGTTGAATTATTAGGAGGAATGTGAATGGTTGGCATATAGTACTTGTGTCTAATATTGCTGAAGTTTAGTTGTGCAGAATTGGTGGATTGTGGTCATTGAAAGATAATGTTGAGCAATATGATCATTTCAATGGTGATAAATTATCAGTCAATGAGCAATTGATCATGAATTTCGGTTTTGCTATCTCCTTGTGACTCAGTGAAGTGCAAGTCATCTAATTTTGGGGAATTGTAGGGTATTTCAGTCACTTGAAATTAGAAAACAAACGCATTAAAAGATTTCTTTTCCTTAGTGTAAAAAAGCAAACCGAAGATACAATATTTAGACATTTAGAGTGATGGTTACAATGCTGTATAAAATATGGCATAAGAAATCATACATTGATTTGGATTCATCATGTCCTTAATGATTTTTTCCTGGCTCTTTGGCCAGTTTGATGCTATAAAATGTATTCAAAATTTATAAGCGGTAGACATCTCTTTTGTGAAAGCTAGTAAACTATGCCAGTTCAATTTTCCTTTCTTGAGATTGACATTTGACACCTGGAAATAGCACAATTTTCTAGAAACTTGCATATTGTATGGGTGAGAAAGCCAGAGGGGAGAAAAATTGTAATTGGAGGAGCATGCATGTTTAGCTTTCCTTTTTGTTAGGTGAACAGAGTTTGAACACAAAATTATATCTCAAGTATGATTGCAAACAATGTCAATACCCCCTCGCCCTCTCGAATATGGTTTTTTCTTTATTAAAATGTCTCAACTCTTTTGACATTCATACAAGTCCCTTATCCTGTGGCATTTCTGTACCTTAAAAGAAACAAATGTTAAATGTAAAATATTTTCCTTTATTTCTGTAACCTTTTCCAAATTTGAGGATTACTTTATCCTTTGTTACTGTCATTGAGCAGGTTGCACCTCTTGAAATCCACAAAGAAAATCTGTCGGATGTAGAAGAGCAGCTTCTATTTCTTCTTCATGTCATTAAAGGAATCAAGATTAATGTTTCCCTTGCCATTCTGAAAGGCTCTTTCACTTCTTGGATATGGAGCAACTTAGGAATTATGGTAGGTATATGTATCTTCAATTTCTATGCACATATGTGCATGCCTAGTGCATTTAGTTTCAAGCAAACCAGAGGGAAAAGGTTTGAGATGTATGTCATGCTCCTTCTGTGGTGGGCTAATGCACATTTGATCCATTGTTGTTACTCAGGAATGTTCAATCTTTCCAAGTGTTAGATGTGGTCTTGAAATGGCTATCTTGAACGCCATAGCAGTAAGTCAAGGTTCCAGTTTTATAAGTATGCTTCAACCTTGGAAGATAAATGAGGAAATTTATGAAAAGTCAAGCGTTAAGATATGTGCCCTTATTGATTCTAATGGGACTCCCACTGAGGTTGCTTATATTGCTTCCTCACTTGTTGAAGAAGGATTCACTGCAATAAAACTCAAAGTAAGTCGTATTGGAACTGTTAGAATGCTGTCAATAACTACAAAACTTTTTAACTTTTCACAAAGCTAAGTTTGCTTCATATTATTATATTGTTATTGGTAACTCAATTTAGATTACCACTAGCTTACAAGCTTGAATTTCTTTCCTAACAGGTTGCACGTCGGGCAGATCCCATTCAAGATGCTACAGTTATATGCAAAGTACGAAAGGAAGTTGGTCCATGTATTGAAATCCGTGCAGATGCCAACAGAAAATGGACCTATGAAGAAGCTATCCAGTTTGGCTTCCTTGTAAAAGATTGTGACCTACAATATATTGAGGTATAATCTACAAGAAACTGGCGAACGATCCATGCTGCTTCTTTGTCCTGAGGATTTAGTAGTTTAGTTCATGATACTTTTTACAAAAAACTCCTTGGGATATCTCTGTGCAAAGTTTATAGTCAGTATTGACAATTTAACAATATGTTTCTTTCAGTACATTCAATTTGGGCCTTAATGGTGCTTATTAACAAGTTATCCATATGTAATATTTGTACTTTTTTTTACTGATTAATTTCCTTATTTCAGGAACCTGTTGAGAATGTTGACGATATTGTGAAGTTCTGTGAAGAAACTGGCTTACCTGCAGCTCTTGATGAAACTATCAACAATTTTCAAGAAAGTCATCTTAAAATGCTTGCGAAGTATACTCACCCTGGAATAGTTGCTGTGGTTAGTGGTGCTGAATATTCACTTTATCTTGATCATCATTCATGTGGAAGTAGAGATACTGGTAGCTTAGCTTTACTGAGATGAAGCACTCACTTGAGAAGTTTAGGCAGATGATTTGTAGACATCAAATTAACCAGGCCAGTTTGATAGTATTGAGAACAATATATATTCATTAATAATAGGCTGTATTTGCAACAATATCAATTACAGGTTCAAATTAGTTTATGATGGCGGAATGACAAGCTTTGAAAGACTGACTGGCAGCATTATGAGAGCATAGTTGTTTTTTAGACTGTTTTATGACTTTCATCCTTTTTGTCTTTATCGTGATCCTCATCATTGCTGTCACCAATAGTTTGTCCACGATTATGAGTATCTGCTGTTGAAAATTGATATTTTTGTTATTTTTAACATTTATAATTGGAAACAAAACCATCTGTACAACTTTAAATCAGATGAATGCACTAAAAGTCCTCGGAGACAATGTAATATCTTAGTTTCATTCTTTATGGGTGTCTTACCCAGAATTTGACAATAAATCGAAGCTAGTTTGTTGCTTAGATCCTGAAGTGAAATTGTTTTATGGTTCTGTTAGGTTATCAAACCAAGTGTTGTTGGTGGGTTTGAAAAGGCAGCATTAATTGCACGATGGGCACAGAAGCATGGAAAAATGGCTGTTGTTAGTGCTGCATTTGAAAGTGGCTTAGGTTTGTCAACTTATATTCTATTCTCCTATTACCTGGAGCAGCTGAATGCTGTTTATACAGTTATGAACCGTGAAACCAGGCCATCTATAGCCCATGGTCTCGGAACTTATAGATGGCTTAAACAAGATGTCACACCTATACCTCTTGGGATTCATTATGATCCATGTAAAGGCTTTGTCGGAGCGTCTGTTGCTGCTTCCATTCAACTCCTGCAGAACTTTCAAGTCAATAACAATGTTATTCACGAAACTTTTAATGAAGAGCAAGTTCATAGATATCATTTGACAGTGAATTCAAAGAATTTTTCCTGCTCCATCAAAGTTCATGAAGTTGGACAAGAAAGCAGTGTAAGTACAGGAGCACATGGCTCTTATTTTTATTTTTTATTTTACCCTCTTAAATTATGCTTGGGCTGTTTTTGGTGTTCTCTTTACTGAGGTGGCATCTTCAACTTGAGTTATGAGATGCTTCATGTTACGTGTGTGGTTGTCTGCTATTTGAAAATTTCCATACCGTTGTTCTCTCTTTTTATGGTTTCATTCCAATTATCAAGGCATTAATGTAGGCTTGTACATTGCCTTCAATTTATCCATGTATCACTGCCAACTCTGGCATTATTTTTCCTTGCAGGATAATGTTGTTATATTTCTTCATGGATTTCTTGGAACTGGTGAAGATTGGGTCCCCATCATGAAGGCCATCTCAAGATCAGCAAAATGCATTTCAGTTGATCTTCCGGGACATGGGGGATCAAAAATACAAAATCATGTTAGTAAGGGAGCCCAAGAGGAAGCAACTTTGTCAATTGAAATAGTTGCAGATGTATTATATAAGTTGATTCAAGGCATAACTCCTTCTAAGGTTACCCTGGTTGGATATTCTATGGGAGCTAGGATTGCATTGCACATGGCACTAAGACTTAGTCATAAGGTACACTCTTGTTATTGGAGATTTCCTTCCATTTGAGCTGAGGATTTTGTTGTTATATAGTTGACAAATGTAAACATATATTTCACAGATTGATGGAGCTGTTATAATATCTGGTAGCCCTGGCCTGAAGGATACAACGGCAAGAAAAATCCGTCAGGCTAAAGATGATTCGAGGGCAGACTTCCTTGTTGCCTATGGTTTAGAACTCTTTCTTGATTCCTGGTATGCTGGGGAGTTCTGGAAGAGGTGATTTCTTTTTCACTCTTTACAGTATCAACTTTTTATGCCTCCCTCATCCCTAAGGGCTCTATGCTATCATCAATTATAATCTGAATAGAAGATTTGTATTTACAGCCTGAGAAGTCATCCCCATTTTAAGGAAATAGTTGCCGGCCGCTTGGTGCACGAGGATGTCCAAAGTCTTGCAAAAGCCCTGTCAGGCCTCAGCACTGGGAGCCAGCTGTAAGTTAATCCGGACATTTTCCTTTTAATGAATGATTGAGTCTACTTGTGAATTATTTTCTTGCTTTTTATCATTTGATGATAGAATGATGTGTTTCATATAATGTAAACCAACACCATGTAAATCTGGCTTCAGTGCCATGGGAATCAGAGAAGCAGAGCCTTGTTTGGAAGCCAAGCTCCACTGTTGTATGTTAGAAGATAATAATTGAGCTTATGCTTTTTTCCGTAGAAATAAACCAGTGATCTATTAGAAAATCTTATCCTTTTGTCCCTTTGCTATACCATGGTTGAGCAACATCTTGACTTGGATGGGCTCTTAGTTTATTTCATAAGAATATCTGAGAGAAATTCTTTGGGTACTTTATTAGGTTTCATGAAAACAGAAATTCATTCTTGATTTTTCTGTGTGAAAATCAATTGCACAGAAAATTGATTCCTCCCAAAATTCAGTATTTGAAAACATTGCTATATGAGATCCGAGCCTTGATTTGACAACTAAGGTGTGTAGATGAAGTCTTGATTCCTTAAATAAAATAAAATTCGATGTAGGATAACCCTCGATATTGATCTGGACATTTCTCAGAAGAAGAGTCTTCTTTGTGATTTTTCTACATTTAAGTTTGGTCAATTGCAGGAAGGTCCTTCTGTAACCTGTATTATATTCCAGTCTGAAATCTTTAGAGCTCTTTTATATTATGTAGCCCTACTATTATCACAACTTCTATGTGTTTTGGAAGTCAACTTGCGTCCTTGTCTAATGTGTACTGACTATTGTCTGGCATTTTTCATGGATACCGTTCTTTATGCTTAAAGTTGGCCAATTGTTAGAAATGTAAACCTATAGTTAAGGTCTCTGACCTTGCTCAACTTTAGACCATTTTAAAATGATTGTTAAATTGTAGGTCAGGTTATTGTTGTTTGACCTCTGGAACTTGAAGGTATTTGACTCGGGAATAGAAATGTCTCACACTTAAAGGTGATTGAGTACAAGTAACAAAGTGAAATATGAAAACCTTAAACTGTACCAACATAGGTAGAAACACAAACAAGAAGACAACAAGGTATAAAGATATAATTGAAGCCGAATAGGGTTGTCATAGACAACACTAATTCATAATTTTATTACTAAATATTTCTTTTCAAGTAGTTTGCCTTTCTAGAAGGTTTACAACTCCTTTAACAAGCTTAAAAACTTACATAGACTAACAATGAAACCTGAAATTAAAACAAAAGTAATAAAAATCCTAAAAAGGCTGGGAAAAAATATCCTAAACAAAGCCTGAAAAATAATAAAAGAGCTCTAATCCAAATGGAAAAAAAATCATAAATCAATTAGGAAAATATAGTAAATCCTAAACACTAACTTATAGACCTTATTTGAAGGCCTTTACAAACTCCAATGGGTATGATATTTTAACCTCTAAAGGTAATAAGGTCGCTTGAATCGTTCTGCATAATGCCAGCCTGATCAATGTTCGGATTGAAAGGTATGCTCATTAATATATAAAGCTGGATATTAGGGGGGAAAAAAACTCCTGCATCATGTACCTTCTCTAATCCTGTCACTTTAACCGTTCCTTGGTGCTCTGTAATCAGCTTGATCCCTTTTATCTGAAGAATGCCCATTGGAAGATGAGTCAAATGAAAACTTGTTAAAACAACTTGATAGCATGAGTTATTTGTATTTGAAGCACGACGGCCACTCTGGAACATAAATTTCTTAACAGATGAGTTATTGTTAGAACCAGTTGAATTTTGTCTCAAGTTAATTTTATTCATTTGTTTTTCTTCCTTATCCTCAAACAATAGGCCATTGTGGGAAGACTTGAAGCGATGCAATTTGCCCCTTTTACTCATTGTTGGAGAGAAAGATGCGAAGTTCAAGTCAATTGCTCAAAAAATGTTGCATGAAGTTGTCCAAGAGAGGAAAGGTGAAGACTGCAGGGGGGACAATGTTTGTGAGATACTTGAGGTTCCCAACTGTGGTCATGCTGTTCATTTGGAAAACCCTCTTCCTGTTATTAGTGCCATGAGAAAATTTTTGACCAGAGGAAGGAGTTCCTCCAGAGCACAACATTAAAATGCCGTGATGCTCTACCCGGTAACAGCAGATGACTGACCGTGATCCAAATATGGCCATTGGTGCTGAATCCTCTTTATCTAAGAAATCCAAGGTCCAGGTTTTGATGCATGCTCTAAAGATGTTCTGAAAACAACTGAAATGATTGTTGTAATTAGGGTATAGTTGAAGATTTGATCCGATAGAGAACTCTACATTAGAGGTGCGACTCCTATGAGCAAAGAGGAGAGCGGTGGAGTTGGGTTTGGTGTGGCCGCGGAAACATGAATCTTTTTGTCTTCATTTTGAATTGTTTTGTTGCTGAACTACGTTAACAGGGTAAAAAGAAGTCTTCGTGAAAAACCTAATCTTGGAGGCGAGGCTTGGCCAAGTGGCTTGATATTTTCATGTGGTCATGATGCAAATAATCAAAGATTCAATCCCATTAGTTAGAAAATTTGAGTAATGAGCTGTTTGGCTTTTCTATTCTTTTTTTAATTCTGTAACTGGATATGAGTGGGTAGTTCAAAATCGTTAGTTGAGTTTGGATATGGAATGTCTAAGTGGACGTATACGTCCCCGTCGCTATCGGTATGGTCATGAAACATACTAAATAGGAGAGGCAGCGTGAAAGAACTCCAATTTTGAAAGCAAGAAGATGTTGTGATTTTACCACTTCGTTTTCAGTTTCTCAGGCTATGGTCCGCCAACATGCGTTCACACCTCACCATCACGTCCTCCCGTCTGCTGGGAGCCGGAAAGCTTTCCAGACAGAAGATATTGATTGCGATATTCCCTTCTCATTTTACTCATTCTAGTCCCCTTTTTTATTATTTCTTGTACTTTATTTCATTAACTAGTTATTTGATTGGCCGGATAATCTTTTTAATAGATATGCAAGGTTTTCAAATGTATTTTTATTTTAAAAAATCCGAGTAAAAATTAAAAATTCCATGCATACATTTAATTAAATACATTGAAAACTATTTACAACAATAAATATAAAAAATAAAATGTAAATGTGTTTATTCAACTCATTTTGTTGCAGTTAAATAAATTTAATATAAAAAATAAATGTGTAATTATTATTAAGGTGATATTTGATAATAGATATAATTATGAATTAAAAAGTTGATATTTATATATAATAAAATATAATAAAAATGTGTAAGATGTAAAATAATATCGCAAATGCTTCCCTTTCGTCTTAAACAATGTTCGTAATGATTAAAGATACTTATCTAAATCAGCTTCTGCAATTATAGTTCGTCTTAGAATACATATCGGTTGCTTATTGAGACTTGCAGTCACTAATTATAAGTAACATGGCATGATTACGTACAGATAAAATATAAAATGAAAATTAAGGGCTTAAATTGTACGTAATAATTACAATTTTTCTTTTGCTGAAAATGCCAGTGTTTGGTGCAGGAGGACCTCCCCGAAGGATAAAAAGACCCAAATGCCCTTCAGACAAGGTTGTGCTTGAAGAGCAAGTACTGAAGAGTGTCTCGCCTGACAGATAGCATACAGAAGACAATGGATGGCAGCATGAAAGGTATGTTTTCTGTATCTACGAAAAGAACTACACTGATTTAAGCGCAAGTGAGCGTTCACTCTCGGAAAGTTTGCTACTGTTTCTTTCGGAGCCTAGTCGATACCAATCGTTAGATCCAACCCAGTGCCAGCTCATTCTTTATCCATTCAGAAAAATTATCATTATCATTATTATTATTATTATTAATTTTTATTTTTTTCACGGAAGGCATTAATTTCTTTTCTAAAAATCTTTATTCCACTTGGACATTATTAAATCGAAAATCCTAATCCATGAAATAACTTTTTCAGTAGATATTATCATATTGAGATACCTTTGTGATGTGATAAACTAACTATAAAGGAATTTGGCTCGGAGATATGAATGGTTTTTCTTTATAGAATTCACCTACAAAACATATATTTTTTATTTTTACAAAATATAATTTGTACTTTAAAAAAGCTATACCTTTAAAAAAGATCAACCATACTTCCGAATCAAACCCCACTTACGTATCACCCACAGCCATCATTTTCATATCGAGTCGTTGTTTTATCTGGAACGTGGACTGAGCTTTTTTGAGTCTAGCTGGCGCTCTACCGTACATTTATTCCAGAACTTTGGTTTGCAAGTACTTCACTTCTAGAATTTAGCAACTATACTGCACCGTCCAGTGGCAGCCAGTGTCCCATCTCCAATTATCGTGCGGTACCGACTGGATCCGTCCTTGGATCATTTTGGATTTCCACACTTTTTAGGGTTTGGCTACTTATAACAAGAAAGAAGAGAAGAAGCTTTAAGCAATCCATCGAAACCAGAGTCAATTTTTCATAGTCGCTACAGAACAGGGTTCTTTACGGATCATACGGGGCTAGTTGCTGGTAGGATCAACTCACCAAGTGAACCCAGCTTCTAGGCTTGTAATTTCATACTTCCGTCCGAGATTTTCTATCTGCCTACTTTACCTGAAACCCTACTTAATCCCCGTCACTCTGCCCTTATTTAAACCGTTATATAAAGCTGTTCTTAGCGAACCCATTCCTATTTCTCTATTGCATTAGCAGAGGTTTGAGGTTCGTTACTGGTGGAAACATGCTCAAGTGCTTGCTCTTTCTTGTTTCACATTTGCCCGTTCTTTCTTTGAATCCTAAAACACAGCATGATGATCCAGATCATGATCTTGAATCCAGCCCAGACCAATCCACACAAGCGAATGACTCGGATCAAACCAGATGCTACCATGATATCCAACTAAACCCGATCATGATATCCAACACCTCAACTGGCCCTTCAGCTTCTTCGGTAGAAGCAGCAGGAGTTGAGTTAACCACCACCATCAATTCTCCATCATCCTCAACTTCGACTCAAACATCAACACAAGAAAACCTTGCAAATGAGAATCAGCCTCTCCATCGAATAATCGAAACACTTAGACAGCAGGAACTAAGCAGGCATGTATTAATCCTAGCAGTTCCCATGACCATCGGCTTGTTCTCTGTAGACAAAGTGGTTAACGAGACTTCAGCCCTGCGCGTGATGGCGATCGCTCTTGCTTTAGGCTTTGTGGGGATTTGGAATGGTATTTTGCTCCGAACAACTTGCAATGAAGCATCAAACATCATTGAATTGCTGGGGATAGGATTCATGTTGTTAGCATTTTTTGGATTCATTGCTTGTTTTTTACCGGAGAGTCTTACTTGGATCCCCTACCTTTGCTGGGTTCTATCACTTCTTCCATTTGTGATTGCCCTCTGCTCCACGGGGAGGGCCAGCAAAGACAGGGATTCCAACAACTGACAACCTCGTCCACACTCGTGTGATGTATGATTGGATTAGCTGTAAAATACTAAGCTAAATCAGACCTATTGTTGATTACACTTCAGTATAATATATATATTTGAAGTAAACTCTGTATTAGTTCTCTGTTGTTCATGATGCTGCAGGATTAATGTGTATTGCGTGGGGATAAGTCGGATGGCATTGAAAGATTCATTACGGCAATTTGGCATGTTTTATTATTTCTTCATGCAGTAATGTTGGTCAACAAAATTTAGTATATTTCACTGTTAGTATATATATAGTCACAATATATCGCTAATAACTCTGTTTTTAAAATTCTCCCTTTATCTTACACCGTAAATGAACCTTGTTTTCTAGAAAAAAGCAATCACATACACAATTTTTTCAATAACTTTCCTGTATAAAATCTATATGAGAGCAGTACATGAGATGAGAAGTTAATAACTAGGTATATATAAAACTCCAAAATCATTCGCACACATGCATTTTAGTTTTACATGAGAGAGAATACACATGCATCAACGTGAAAATAATAATAAAAAAAATCAGTCATTCATGTTTCTAGAATATTTTGTAAATGTTTTGAGTCAAGAACATGATGAAAATCAAGTTTTTTTAATAAAAAAATATGATTTGACTCTTTTATAATCCTCCCAGCACTAAAACTAGACTATAAGACTACGCGTCACCTGTATTATTACTTTTTAAATAAAAGATAAACAATGTATTATCCATCCTTTAATATTGAGTCATGTTTGTTTTAATGGGTCAAGCATAAATACCTTCACAGACATTTAACTTGTTTTTTTCAACCGCATTTTACACATCAATTCATTAACAAATTAATTTGAAATTTCTTTGTTAGGTAACTTTGAAATTTGAATCCATGAAATTAAAGACCTATCTTAGTTAGCGTATTTTTTGAACAATGTTATTGATTTCATTTTATTTTATTTGTTCATTGTATTTTTTATTTTATTTGATTAAATATTTTTTGATATTTTATTTCATTTTCATGGCATTGTTTTTTATAACAATAGATGATGTTTTTTTTTTCCACAGCCCTCAACAATGGTTTTGGATTACAATTAAAAAAAATCTCATATTAAAAGAAATCTTGATATAAAAATATATTGTTAATGGCTACATTTTAAAAAAAATATTTATTTTATTTGCAGTCAAGTGCAGACCAATTAATTAATAAAAAATTTATTTAATCCAATAAATTCCATGATTTAGATTATAGAGTGATGATGATCTATCCAGAATAGCATTTCATTCTAGAATTTGTTTGCATCTAAGTGAGAAGAAAGTCTGGACAGCATTGATTATTCATCTAAATAAGAGAGATATTTTGCTTTTTCCGCAATTGATTCTTTCAACTCATCTGTAGAAGAGAAGAGGATAACTAGTAGTGAGAACAAATTAAGTCTCAGTTGCTCAATTTCTTCAGAAAATTAAGTCCTGGCGTCCTCTCTCTCTCTCCTGACCACTCTCAAACTGAGAGTGACAAGCGGAGGAGTGGCAAGACGCGGCCATATGGTACTCCTTCTATAATTCTCCAGGCGGTCAAAGTCAATTTCGGAGGCTAGCTTTTAGATGGTCAAAATGCATTGTATACTGTGAAAAAAAAAATTTAATAAACAATTACCGTTTGTAAAAAAAAAAAAAAACAAACACGCAGGTTTTTTCTTGAATGTAAATGCGTATGTAGATGCGTGGGTGGCTGGATGATTTCACGAGCATGGTTAATTTTTTTTTTTTTTAACATGTGATGCAAATGTTTTTAAATAAACAAGAAGAATTTTAAATTCAGATTATTAATTTAATTGAGTTTAATAAACTTAATTAATTTAATAACATAATTAAAAAAATTCAGGTTGTTAACTTAATATTGTTTAAAAAGCACAAAAGACAATCAATTCGGTCTCTTCATACTTCCGTCCGAGATTTTATATCTGCCTAATTGACCTGAAAGTCTACTTAATCCCCATCACTCTGCTTTCATTTAAACCGTTATATCAAGCTGTTCTTGGCGACCCCATTCCTATTTCTCTATTGCATTAGCAGAGGTTTGAGGTTCGTTACTGGTGGAAACATGCTCAAGTGCTTGCTCTTTCTTGTTTCACATTTGCCCGTTCTTTCTTTGAATCCTAAAACACAGCATGATGATCCAGATCATGATCTTGAATCCAGCCCAGACCAATCCACACAAGCGAATGACTCGGATCAATCCAGCTGCTGCCATGATAACCAACAAAACTCGATCATGACATCCAGCACCTCAACTGGCCCTTCAGCTTCTTCGGTAGAAACAGCAGGAGTTGAGTTAACCACTACCATCAATTCTCCATCATCCTCAACTTTGACTCAAACATCAACACAAGAAAACCTCGCAAGTGAGAATCAGCCTGTCCATCGAATAATCGAAACACTTAGACAGCAGGAACTAGGCAGGCATGTATTAATCCTAGCAGTTCCCATGACCATCGGCTTGTTCTCTGTAGACAAAGTGGTTAACGAGACTTCAGCCCTGCGCGTGATGGCGATCGCTCTTGCTTTAGGCTTTGTGGGGATTTGGAATGGTATTTTGCTCCGAACAACTTGCAATGAAGCATCAAACATCATTGAATTGCTGGGGATAGGATTCATGTTGTTAGCATTTTTTGGATTCATTGCTTGTTTTTTACCGGAGAGTCTTACTTGGATCCCCTACCTTTGCTGGGTTCTATCACTTCTTCCATTTGTGATTGCCCTCTGCTCCACGGGGAGGGCCAGCAGAGACAGGGATTCCAACAACTGACAACCTCGTCCACATTCATGTGATGTATGATTGGATTAGCTGAAAATACTAAGCTAAATCAAACCTATTGTTGATTACACTTCAGTATAATATATATATTTGAAGTAAACTCTGTATTAGTTTTCTGTTGTTCATGATGCTGCAGGATTAATGTGTATTGGGTGGGGATAATTCGGATGGCATCGAAAGATTCATTACGGCAATTTGTCATGTTTTTTTTTTATTATTAATGTGGGTGTTCAGTCTAGCTTGCGCACACTACGACTAATCCCACGGCCCACTGAATATCTTGCAAGTCCAATGAGCAGGTAAGGCACCGCGGGGTGACAGGCATACCACACAGAGAGGACCCAGTAGAGATACGAAGGAAACAACCCTCCAGCCCCACTCCTACTAGGACTCGAACCGAAATTCGAAGGAAGGAGAGCTGCCCCAACAACCACGGAGCCACAACCTGATAGGTCTTTGTCATGTTTTATTATTTCTTCATGCAGTAATATTGGTTAACAAAATCTAGTATATTACACTGTAAATAAATTTTATTTTCTAGAAGAAAACAATCATATACACAACTTCTTCAATAACTTTCCTATATAAAATCTATATAAAAGTAATGCATAAGATGAGAAGTTAACAACTAGATATATATGAAACTCCAAAATTATACGTAAATATATGTTTTAGTTTTACATGAGAGAGTACATATGCATTAACATGGAAATAAAAAAAAATAATCAAGCTTTCATGTTTCTAGAATATTTTGTAAATGTTTTGAGTCAAAAACATGATGAAAATCAAGTTTTTTTAATAAAAAAATATGATTTGACTTTTTGATAACCCTCCGGTCACTAAAACTAGATTATAAGACTATGCGTTACTTGTATTATTACTTTTTAAATAAAAGATAAAGAATGTATTATTTATCCTTTAATATTTTATTTATCCTTTAATATTGAATCATATTTATTTTAATGGGTCAAGTATAAATACCCTCGAAGATATCTAACTTGTTTTTTTCAATTGCATTTTACATATTAATTCATTAACAAATTAATTTGAAATTTCTTTGTTAGGTAACTTTGAAATTTGAATCCATGAAATTAAAGACTTATCTTAGTAAGTGCTTTTTTTGAACAATGTTATTGATTTTATTTTATTTTATTTTTTCATTTTATTTTTTATTTTATTTGATTAAATATTTTTTGTTATTTTATTTTATTTTCATGGCATTATTTTTTATAACAATAGATGATGTTTTTTTTTTTTCCACAGCCCTCAACAATGGTTTTGGATTACAATTAAAAAAATCTCATATTAAAAGAAATCTTGATATAAAAATATATTATTAATGGCTACATTTAAAAAAATATATATATTATTTGCAGTCAAGTGCAGATCAATTAATTAATAAAAAATTTATTTAATCTAATAAAATCCATGATTTAGATCATAAAGTGATGATGATCGATCCAAAATAGCATTTCATTCTAGAATTTGTTTGCATCTAAGTGAGAAGAAAGTCTGGACTGCATTGATTATTCATCTAAATAAGAGAGATATTTTGCTTTTTCCGCAATTGATTCTTTCAACTCATCTGTAGAAGAGAAGAGGATAACTAGTAGTGAGAACAAATTAAGGCTCAATTTCTTCAGAAAACTAATATTATTTTAAAGATACTTTGCACGTCCCATGCCCATCTGGAATCATCGCTTCAGTTGTCTAATTTGTAGCTGGATTGAAGCAGGTGACCAGGGAATAACCTCTTTACCACAGATGCACTCGCCGTCAATGCACTTGTAGGGGAACCCCTGACACACCGAGCTGCAGTCAATCATCCGAGGACAGCGAGCTGGTGCCCTTGCATCTGCTCCTGGCATCTTCAACAACGTACCTGCTCATTTTATTATGTATATGCAGTCAGTGCTTGCCATGTAAAAAACAACAAGAAGAATGAAGTAATAATACTCGAGCATGTGAACCAAGTGGCTAACCAGTTGTGATGAGAAAGAAGATGACCGAGAGACTCAATTTCATCGAGGTATTTTCCATTGTCCGTGCAGAGGAATTGCATCATGGTGGAACTAATTTATAGCAGAGTGAACATCCTCCTTTGCGTATTCCTGTAGATAAATTTCCTTGTTTGGCCTGAAACGGTGGCCTCAATTAGGTATACAATGTAAGGTAATGTTAATTTTCCCGTTTCTGGATGAGATATTAAATCTATAAATGGATTGTTGGATATTCATGTAAATTTCGGATTTCATCAGATTTGTTGCCTTGGCTGTGAAATCACATTGATATTCGTAGGACCTGCCTAATATATTAAGGTTTAGCTTTGCTAGATAATACACACACACACTCTAAACTTATATGTTCAGATTGATTGATTCCTTGAAAAATTCTTTGGATGATTCCCACATGAAAAGGATGAAAAATTCTTGACCCTTAATAATATTCCTTAAGCGAGCTTACTCATTTGTCTGGTAGATTGAGATATCATAGTCTATCTTCTCTAGATTTATACGTGATACACTTTTCTTAAAGAGACTGTTTTCTCGATAACAGTATCAGCGATCTCGAGGAATGGTCATTGTCTCTTGAAAAACCTTATTTCAATTATTAATAAATTGATCAACACATTCTAAGCAACCAGGAACCGCGTAAACATTTCCCCAGGGAACAGTTATGGGAACAACTTCACGCAGTCCTTGTCATGTTTACAATCTGCAGCTAAGATGTCTGCATTAATTCTCTCCACCATAGAGTCGCAACGGCAGTTGTTGTTAACACAACGGGCAGTGCCGTGTGCACACTCGATAGCTTTACAGTCTGAGTCACTTTTACACGGCAAAAATACGGATCCATCAGCTCTTGATACCGCTGAAAATGACATGACTGCAAATATATAAACTGTTGCATTAGCCGCAGTCTTAATATATATGTAACAAACTGTATTTGGTCTTGATGATGCCTAAAGAATCTCACTTGATGAAGAAAGCCTTCTCCATTTTTTAATTTTTCCCTTGTTGGAAACCAGATGATTACAAAGACTAACGAGAAAAAATATAGTTTTATGGATAAAGAAATTTGTGGAGCTTATAATAAGCTTTAATACTCGGAATATTTTGGTATATGAGTTGCAAGTCAAGCAGATAGCAAAAGGAAAAATGGCGAGTTCAAAACCACCAAGGAGCACAGGTCCGTACATTTATACAGCATGCAGATTAATCTAATAAAATGTGGCATAGGCATCATATGTATCCTTCAAATACCTAGTTTTCACTACCCCGATAATATTACATCCGTCCTGGAGAAATTATATAATTCACCGAACATTCTAACTCGGACCTAAGTTCCATCATCCCGAACAATCTTGAAGTATCCATGTATATTTTTATTATTATTATAATGAAGATGTTAAAAAACCATCTTAATACAGAGACTTAATATAAATTATTGAGTGAGGCTATAAAAATTATTTGATTTATTAACTCACAGTTATAAAAATGTAAAATAATATATAAGATTTAGAATGATTTGATATTAGAGAGTTTATCGAGTAATTACAAAAATATAAAATAATATAAAAGATCGAGAATAGTCAGCAGCTACGAGACTTCAGTTTTTTTTAATAGAATTTGAATTCAATTATATTATCCATTGTGGTATTAGAGTCTAAAAAAACCCAAGGACTCAGCAAAGATCTTGAAGAATCCCTTGATCATATCTTATAATTATAAGAAATTAAGAATATAAAACACTATAAAAGATTAAAGATCCTTCTCTTGTTTTAAAATAAAGAAAAATTGAAAATTATTCCCTCACTTTTCCCAATGAGTTTTTGTTATAAAATGTACCTTTTCTGACGGAAAAAAAATAGTGTTTAAAACAAATACCTGTCAAGACAAGGCATTTTTGTGACAAAGGTTACGTCTTAAAAACATATTATAGTGACGAAAGCGAGTGGTAGAATGAAGCTTTCATGACAAAAATTCATCGGAAAAGCTTACAATGATATTTCGCCATGAAATATATAAGCGGAGGCTGGCATCGGAGATGGCCTCGCTGTTTCAAAACGAATTGTTGTCTGATAAAGTAGTCAGCTTTCCCGACAATATCTTTAATTTCATCGGGAAACCTTTTATGGCAGCTACCTAGCTTGATTAAAACTTTTCCTGACATATTTTCATCAGAAAAAGTTCTCTGCGAAAAGCAGTGGTTTTCCCGAAGAAAAATCCCATCAACAACCACCGTCAATTGTAGTAGATAAAGAATCATGCATTTGTAATATAAAAGAAAAAGACTAATCGTTCTCAAGAAATAAAGGAAGAAGAAGTTACCAGCTGCGAAAACGAGCACGACTAAGAAGGCCAACTTAATGGAAGACTTGCCCATATCTTCTGGTTTGGTTAATTCTTAGAGAGATATATGTGTTTGATATATGAGTGTGTTCACCTTGTTTAATTTTGATGGGAGTCTGAAACCTTAATAGTTTTCAGGCTTATTATATAGATGAACTCGCCCATAGTTGACTCCAGGTTTTAACGCGAGGTCAACCAAACCCTGCTCAGTTTATGGAAATATAATCGAAGGGTTATCCATTTTGCGTTTCATATTTATTTGAACTTCCAAAAATGGGATTGAAGTAATTCCACCAGAGAGGATTAGAATACCAAGAAAGGTATACAGCATGCATGTACTGCCCTGATCGTAAATCATTCCATTAAAATATTGGCAAATTAAGAGAGATGGAATTAGAAATGAATCCAATCTATTTTGGTTATTGGTCCAAACCTATAAAATGGATATGCATTGAAATATCGCCAAATATATTTTGACAATAATTGGCGAGGGTCGAAATCAATGATGAGACTTAACTCACAACCAAACTCTACCCTCTCATGTTTCCTAAAGGAAATGAAGATGAAGAACCCAAAAGCCCAGATGGATGGGTGAAGAAAATGGGGTGAAAAAACAAGCAGAAATACTGACAATAGCTACAGTCTAGACCGCTTTCCACTTGGGAACTCCACGAATAATTATTTGTTGGAACCAAGAAAATATGAGCATTTAACAAAGAGATTCGAGAGTTTTGAAAGAGATGAAGGGTGATTGAAGGAGGTGGAGATATGTTTGTATTTGCGGCCTTTTTAAAAAAAAAATCATTCTTTTTTGTATTTTTAGATCTGATATAAGAAAATAAATTTTAAAAAATAAAAAAACAATTATTTTATAACAAAGAAATAAAAAACAAGAACACGATCACGCCTTTTGATTGTCGGATTCAAAATAATTTGCTTCCATGTGCTTTTATTTAGGTGATGGACAGCCAATGGTGGGAATAGGACATTTTGGTCATCTCAGACTCGAAAGGCCGTGTCGATAGAGAGTTTGGATGCGTGTCTACATCACCTCGCTGATCTATTGTGGAAATTTAGGTACAATAAAATACAAATTAAGATGTTTATCTTATCCATCCACCGTCAGGATGTGCTTGGAAATCGCGAAATGCCTGCTGATGGTCGTGGCTCGCAGATGGCAATGGATGGATGAGGTAACCCTCATGCTGCGTTGAGCTAGACTCCTTGTCTGTGGTTTTGGGCCCCATTGAGGAAACTAGCCTTGATGTAGCTATGTGGAAACAAGACTCCATGTCTGTTGAGACAAGTGACAAAACTGTACACAATGATATCAAATCGCCACCAGGTAAAGATATTCTTATGACGATTACATTCAAATATTATCAGAAGTCACCACTAGTTACTCCCTATACATTTTGATGGTACAATTTTACATCCAAAAATTGCAAAATATTCGCCAGAACCGAGAGATTTTTACAATGTCAGAATGTGTTAAGAGTAGTTCTCAAGACTGCAGTTCCACGAGGAGCCATCTTACAAGCCTGAGTGACAGATGCTATTTTGCTAATTTTCAGCATATACGTGTATCATGAAGGGAATTCCCAGTTCGAAAAAAATAATTTTAGAATCTAGATCACGGAACAAATGATATCCACACAATGTTTCTTCCCTTAATTTTGTCGTCCTTTTAGTCTGATGGTGAATAAATGGTCAATTAACAGAGTGCAGTAAAAACCAGGAGATTGATGGTAAACAGCGAGTGGAAAAGCAAAAGGTTTTACTGGTCCCAAATAAAAACGCAGAATGATTCTGCAATCTACCAAATTAAACATAGTTGCTAGGAAATGCCAAATCCTCAAAATCAGAAAGAAACTGTCGATCGGTTTACCTTGTATAAGAAGAGTAGGGAAATAACTGTGCAGGCATACAGACACCCACAGAAGAGCAGATCCAATCTCTCCAATTATCAGATCTCACTATTCTGTTTTTATTACATATCAAAATCAACCATGAACACGTAGCATATTCTGTTGTCCACTTTCGCGAAAAAAAGCCTGGTAAATTATGGGATCTTCAAGCACAACGACTCATCATAGAACAAATCACACATTGACATAGAATTGTTGGAGCAAGGAATGAGTATTTAGTCATTAAGGCAGAATGTATTCTTCAAAGTTCATGCTCAACCGATCATGTGAAAAAGACCAGTCAAGATGCAATGAATCACAAAGAAATTGTTATGGCACCATGCTCGTACAGCCTGAAACATATATGCATCCCAGGCTATGAATTTTGGTGCCTGCATTATTGACATCCTTCATTGGCAAGTAAAAGATGAGATTGGAAAAACATTCTCAATAGACCTTCCTCCCTTGAGGTACAATTAGAAAAACTGCTTCTCCACACATTCAAAAAAGACATGATGATGAACATAATAATAAAAAAAACATGACCACAAAAGCACATTAAACACCACGCAAACAAAGCCAATTATAGAAACATACAGTGGCAATCCTAGTAACGAAAGTACAACATTAACAATTGGATCCTAGACCAAATCACGCAGATGTGGAAAAAACAATCTGGACTCTAGAGCAATCATATCCTCAGAACACCAAAGCATTTCTTTGTGGAATGGGAGTTATTAAACAGAACGAATTACCATCAAAATAAAATGGAGTATTTTTTTGATAAATAAAAATAAAACTCCGCTGCTTAACTGATTGCATACAAAACCTTGCAATTAGGCATAAAGGCACATTCAACAGCCTAAGGCAACAAGTTCATTTCACCTAACAGTATACACATCACTACAGTGCAGTAAAGCGATCAGAGAACTTTGAAGACCAGTGTGATATAAAATTCCACATCAGATTCAGCCATGTTAATCTCATCATTTTGCTTTTGCACACCAACCCTTCAAAAATCCAAAAACAATAACAAAAACAACAAAGAACGATAGAAAAAAGAAAATCGAAAGAACATCTGCTTGGTAAAAACTAGATGTACAAAACCCATCTGCTAAATTCTTTAAGACCCAATAAACATAGGCAAAAAATAAAATAAAAACCGGGCCAATCCCCCCAAGAAATAAGAGCACAAGAAAAACACAAAACCATCAGCAAAAACGAAGCAGCGAGCAAAGCGATCAGAGAACTTCGAAGACCATTAACAAAATGTGATTCCACATAAATAAATTCGGATCAAAAGAGCTCATCATTTTTGCTTTGCCTGCTAAAAATATCGTATGTTTTTGGACAAAACAGACTCCAATGCCAGATTTATAAAAGCTCAAATAAAGCTGCACAAAGGGAGAGTTTTATTTTAGCCCAAAGTTTGGATTTTGCACCTCTAATACCCATTTTCTCGTTAATTCCTTGAAAGTCTAAGACTTGAACAAACAAGGGGCTATCTGGTGCATCTCCGAACCTGAAAATAGATAAATTATAGCCTCCTTCGGAATAGTTCTCTTTTTTTTCCGTTCTTTCTTTTGGGTGGTGGCTGCAAACTGCAATGATGGATTTTGAGAGAGTTTTATAGTGTTAAATTGGGGAAGTAGGGCTTCGGTGGATGGTTAACACTACATTCCGTCCCTCCACGATTGACATATTTTAAATATGGCCTCTCTAATATTTTTCTTATTTAGATGGTTCTGCTACTCCATGTTGTGATCTCTCCAACCGATTTCCATCCAACTTCATGCTAGTTCTTAACACATGGCCCAGTGTGAGCTAAACAAGCATCCATGTTTTTCTTTTACATGTTAAGAATTAATATAAAACTGCATGGAAAGACATTAAAAATGTTTCTAGAGTGAAGGATAAAGTAAATAACATAACGAAGGGTTACAATAGGAGAACACCAAGCTTTCAGGGACCAAATACATAATTAATCCATTGTCAAAAGAGAAAAATAACCCAAGCTTAGTCAATCGCACGACGTCGTTTTCGAGGAATTGAGTCGTGATGCCACGTAAACGGATTTTTCCAATAATTTTTGGCTTGTTTGTGTTTAATGTCCTTCCAGCAGGTTGTTTCATAACACACACACACACACAAAGAAGTGTTAGACCAGCGACTGACAAAAAACGAGGAAAAACAAATCTAATTTTATGTGCATAGCATTCAACACAATCAAATCCACTCGGAGAAAAGCCATTCCAATCAATCCTGCTATACAACAACAGCTTCTTTCACCACGAAAAATAGTAGCCCTCAGATGTAATCAAGTAGGAAATCTCTCTTATGTAACAAATATAGTACTACCACTGCAGTAACTGCAACAAGAATTGTTTTCACATTTAGCTGTTCTGCAGCCTGTTTTGTCCTCCCTCCTACAATCTCTGAAACACCGTATCAACTGTGGGATGGGAAATCCCCACTTCATTCTGATGCTGTGGTGCATGCTTTAACCAGCTGATTTATAAACAAAAAATGAATCACGTTTTGAGCAAAAACTCTACATTAACCGAAGAGATGATAAGAGTGAAAATCTTTCAATATCAGAAGAAAATTTCTGTATGTATCATCATGTTCACAGGGAAGCCAAATAGGATGAGCATCAACTGAATAATCAAAGATATGGTGAGCATTTTGCAGAAAATGGTGGATTAATGCCCAATCAAGGTCATCAATACATACCTTCAAGTGCAACAAAGAGCCCCAAGTGCTGCATCAATAATTAGACTTTCAAAAAGGAGGAATTTTTTTTTCAAAATATGGAGAAGGAATTCATATCAGAAGTAAGAACATTTTCAACTTCACCGTCTCTAAATAAGAACTTCAAAATTAGTTAAATGTCCCCTCTCCTCCATCCTAACATTTTGTCAATAAAACCAGAAGAAGTGAATAGCTTCAAACTTAGATGAAGTAAATCGGCGCTAAGAACTAGAAGACCTGTGTCTGGGATAACTGAAAACACACATTCAGAAAAGCATAGATTGACATAACTTAAAAGAAGAATCTTACTATCAAGAACCGAGGCAAAAAATCTTACCAGTCTTGAGACTTTCACTCAAAGGCATTGCTTCCTCGACAAGTTTTTCACAAGTCTCACTCAATGAATCATTCTTGGAAGAAACCAACTTGCAACCACCACCATGTCCATTGTCGAACATGGTTAATGAAGCACCTCTTAACTTAGCAGCCAGTATTTCATTCTCCCTTGTTAGAGAAAATAGCTGCAAAAAATATCATAGCCAAAGAACTTGAGATGGATATACTAGTCCTGTAAGTATTTTATAATTGATCATCGAAGATTATGCATTCTTTCTAAAAGTGGTCAAGTAACTGAACAAAAGAAGTCCCGTAAAGAAAGATGAAGCATTTTGATGGTAGTGTCATGGAAACCTATTTTAGGGCTATGGGAGAGAAAGGAAACATGTGGTAAATACGAAACATATTTAATACCTGATTCTGGATACGTTCCCTCTCTCTGGTTAGCTGCATGACTGTATCCATGATAAGCTCAGTCCTTACAATAATTTCTTTTGCTTTTGCAGCTTTTGATTCGTTAGCTTCATCCAGACACATCTCCAAGGCATTCACTCTAGACCTTAAGAAACTGATCTCTTTATTAAGTTCCATGTTAGACTCGGATAATACAATGCATTGCTCCTCTACACCATCAGTCTTACTCTCAGCTTTCGATACCTTCGATTTCAGGTCATCAATTAATGTTTCCATATCCCAAATTGCAGTGTATAACATGTTTTGTTGCTCTTGACTTGCTTCAGACGACGCTTTTGCATGCTGTAGTTGGATTTCTGACTCCCTCAATTGCTTCTCAAGCACAGTCACTTTCTTTGTGCTACTATCTCTACTGCCTTTAAGAAAATTAATCTCCTCCACAAGTTCCACATTCGTATCTGTTAGTTGTGTGACCTTTGTCTCTGCATTCTCAGCCCTCGTTTCTGCTTCATAGATGCTTTCTTTCAGAGACTCGACCAAATTTTCCATTTCACTTAGGTGCTCTTGACTTTCTGCATTTAAAGCATTTGAATTCTGCAGTCGTAACTCTGATTTTTTCAGCTGTTCTTCAAGTGATTTCACCTTTTCCGTCAAAATGGGCACTTGAGAACTTCTGGCAATGTGTTCTGCAATGCTGCTCTCAAGCTTCTTAATAACAGTATCTTTTGCATCCAGCTGTTTTATACAATCTTGCAGTTTAGAACTCAACTCATCTTCTCGTTGGATTGAGCCGTTCAAAGTGAATTGAAAAATCTGAAGTCGACCAACCATTTCTTTGGAAATCCCCATGAGCACTTCAGAAGCATTTTCTGCCTCTAAAAATCTTCCCCAAACAACTTCTGCTGCTTCCTCCATGCAAAAAGACACCTGTTCTGTATAGTGCAGCTTCAATTTCAGATGTTCTTCATTTTGTTCTAGTGCAGAAATTTTCTTCTGCATGTCCATTTCTCTTTTAAGAGACTTTTCCAACATCCTCAGGACATTTCTTTGTTTTTCAGTTGTCTGCCTTTTTGAACTCGCATCCATATTTGAAATCTGCCCACTGGCTGGTAACTCGGTGGCCTTATCACCTTTCCCTGTCAATAAACATATGTCAGACAGGTGATTATTAATGACAGCAAGATTTCTCATGTATTTGTATTGAAAAGCAAACCATGTAACTTACAGTTCTCAAGTATGAAAGCTGAAAAGGCCATTGGCAATTTTGCTGACTGTGCCTTCACCTCTAAGACATGCTCTCGAAACTTCATCAAAGATTCTTCTGAATTATGCAATTTCTTCTCCATCACAGTGAATAGATCTGTTGAGTGTCTGCAAGAAGATATTTTATGACGGGCATCAACAATCTCTGATTGGATATTTTCCATGAAATTCTCCACCTCTCTTACCTCGGAATCTAAAATCCCAGTGAGAAGATCAAACGCCAATGCCTTCTCAATGGCTATTGCCAGGATATAGCTATTTTCTGTGGCCATTCTTGCCTCAAGATTATTATCTTGCGCCAATAGATGCACTAAAAGTACATGCAAATTTACCAACTTCTCAGAAGAGTATGCCAGGTCCCAGTCTACTCTGGTTAAAACTTCTGTGGTACTTTCAACCTCTTGCATTCCTTCTCTACTGGATGAGTTTCTTTCAAGCATATAAACTTTGCTGGATTCTGGGTTGCTACTGTAAGCATCCTCAATGGCATAGTTCGCCATTCCTACCACTCAATTCCACAACCTGGTAAAGGAAGGAGATAAGCAAGACTTTGTAAGCTTTCCATTGGATCTTTCATGAATTCCCACTAATTACCATACGAGTGGGAGAAAGGTAAAGTGAAGTCGACGAAAGCAAAAATTAACAGGGTTATCCTCCAAGTAAATATTGCAGTCAGTATTAGCATAGATAACTTCTTATTCCATCCAAATAGTAAGCAATAGACACAATGTTTTGACAAACAGAATACAAGCACCACATCACTTACAGTCTGGTATCAATAAAGATCAAAAAGAAATCTGATCACGTACTATCTGGTTTGCCAATGGAAGCATTGCAACCACTTGACCTTGGAGGTTGTTTCCCTCATTACCGAAGAAAATCCAAATCACATCAAAAGTCATGCTAGAAGGTTAATTAGTAACATGGTAAGGCTTTCAGGTCTCCACCTAATTCTTCTCAACAAGATCTGAATTCTTCTACAACATTGCCAGGTCACATGTTGAACTTCTATCTACAACCACTGATACTTTTTACATAGAAAACACATTTGTTTGTAAATATTCCTCTAGATTTTTTGTTCAATTCAGTGTCTCCAATAAGAAAACAACTCTCAACAACGAACCACAAAGTATTCAATATAAATGATAAGTACTTAGCTAGCTACTCACAAAACTCACTCCTGCATCTCATGTTCTTAGCAGAGCTAACACACTGTCTCAACCCTTTGGAGCACAATCACAAATTCAGATTATGAAAAAAAACGTTGAAAACATTCCCAGCATCCCAATTATCGGCAACCCCGCCTCAGCCCCCTCGGATACAATAATGGAAAACCTGCTAATTTTCACTTTTACAAGACTCCAACGGACAAGCAGATGTTTTGTATTTTTATTTTCTGTCAACCTTTTAGTTCCCATTGAAATCTTGACTGTTCTAAATATAGTTTTACCAAGTCAACCTCTTGAAACATGATATTGATCAGATGAATATGAACTCCAATAATGAACCCCCTTTATTACCAGAGCACCAGTAACCAGCTACCATCATTGAGCCATGTCTATCTCTTAAAGACAAAAGACCGATCTCACAATTCTTGTCACCCCAGCAGCTCATAAAAGCATAAGAATCTAGTGTATCAAACCCCAACAATTTAAAGCGTTGTATTAAAGACTACAACATAGAAGATTCAGATTTCATTAACAACCCAATAACCTACATATAAAACTGAGCTAAAAGAACAGGAAAAAAAAAGTACCTTTGAGAGAGAAATCTTGATGGAGTTTGAGGAGGATCCAGGCCAAGAACAGAAAGTTTCTTGTGTCTGTCTGCCTTTACCTCTGCTACCACTACCCTCTCGTTTCATAAACCGTTGGTATTCCTGGGATCTGTGTGGCTGGTGATTAAGTCTAGAATGAGCCGTGATGAACTGGTTAGTCAACGTCTATACAAACCGTTGATTGGGACTGGTTTAAGACAGGCTCCCCCTTCCGGCGTACGTTAGATGAAACGAACAACACTACAATCTAGTTGAATTATTGTGTTCAGACCACAGCAATATTAAAAGGACTTCAGCTCCTGACAAAGCATGTATACACATACAAAATACGTTCTAGCTGGCCTAACTAATTGACAGAGGAAAAGGATAAAAGCAGAAATGAAAATTGGAGTGGAGTACTCTACTCGATGTGAGAGAAGGTATCCTTCCTCTTTTTTATCTGTTTTTTCCCCGTGGGGTGGGGTTGAAAGAGGTAATATGTTTTATGAATTTTGGGTGGTCGTGATTGAATACCATTAATTCCATGATTTCTTCATTATTGTGAAGAACCATGGCCACTTTCCCTTCATTTTTCTCAATTTGGTTTGAATTTGGATGGAATGTGTTGCTGAATTAATACATTTTAGGAATCGATAACTACGTTAATTACCTTTGATGCTCCAAAGACTAAAATGTCTCCACGATCCGAGAGACAATGGATGGGGTAGCGTAAAACACTTTCAGCTTTGCTTATTGCATGATTGTTGCATGTTCACTAAGTTAAGTACTCTTTAGTTTAAAGTAAAAGTTGTTTTAATTTTTTTTTAAAAAAAAATATTAAAATAATATTTTTTTTATTTTTTAAAAAATATTTTTGATATTAACATGTCAAAACAATTTAAAAATATAAAAAATAATTTAAAACTAAAAAAATTAAAAAATATCAAAAATACAATTAAACCATAATGCCAAATGGAATATTAATGGCTAGCATTTGAGAATCGAGATTACCTAATATCAAATCCTCTTATAAATGAGCTGGAAAGATACGAAGGAAGAATAATGTTTTGATCTTGTGCAAGTTTTTTCCTGGATTCATCTTCGGGGAGAATTTCAATCACGGCAAGTAATATTTGCATATGTTTATTAAAAAAAAAAAGAAATTTAAATTGTGGATCCATAAAAAATCTTGCATTAAAAAAAAATCCGATAAAATTAATGGATTAACTTCTTTTTTTACTTTGAGAGTAAGGAAATATTGATGGATTAAGATTATCTCGATTTTAATGTTTTAACTTTAAAAATTGAGCAAACTTTTTTTTGCCTATGATCCCGAACTCTTGAGAGGCTAAATGGATTTATACTGACTGAAAAATTAACTACATTTGATTTTAAGAGACAACGGCCACAGTTGATATCTTGAAACAAGTTGCAAATAACTCGGTGGAATGGACGTCATTCCGTACTCGGGACGATGAGATTTTGGTTTATTCGGTGCCTTGAGCTGTGGATATGGCAATTCGGTCACCGCTGGGCCAATGCATTCGTTACCGAGCATGGGCTTTGTGAGGACTCTCTTCCCTTTTTTTGAATCTTCGATACCTTGTATCGTCAAGAATCAACAATCAAGCGTCTCCTGTCATGACGAAGTTTGCTATATAAAAAAAAAAAAGGAGTGAAAAAATGAAAAAGCAATGTGATGGTACAAAGGACTTGAATTACTGTGAATCTTCAAGCTCATGGCTAAGCTAGCTGTACTGGACTTGATTGCACAAGTCCTTCGTAGCCGTGCGTCCTTCGTAGCCGTGAAGATCATAACTCGGGGTTAAGCTCAAGTTGGGTTATTGCACCCAAAATGGAGCCACAGGGGAGAAAGATTATATGTCATGACAACCCAAGTTCAGAGCCAGGATTCTTTTCACTCTCTCGATTATACTCTATTTTACGCAAAATTAAAAAGATAATATAAATTTAAGGTAAAGTCAGATTTATGGGCTCTATTTCTTCCGGCTATATTTAATATATCACTTGTTGTTTTTCAGGTAAAGGTTTTTTTTTCTTTTTAATGAAGAGGTTGTTTGAAAGTTTAGTGTTGCTTGTTTAATAAAATGTTTTTTGTTTAGAAATATATTAAAATAATTTTTTATATAATTTATTTTTTACATCAACACATTAAATTGATATAAAAACACTAAAAAAATAATTTTAAATAAAAATAAATTTTAAATTTTGATGAAAATTATATTGAAACTCAGCATCAAACACCTCTGGACTCAAAACAAAAATATAAAAAAATTGAAAGATAAAAAATAATAAAAAGATGAAGTTATGTTTGATAATGAGATATCAAAATGTAAAAAAGATTGTTTTATCCTTGTAAGCATTACCATCGAATTTGCAATAAATTATTAAGCTATCTATTATTTTTATTTTTAACATGAATTTAGGAAAAATATTATTTATCCGATAACTTGCAATCCTATTTGGTTCTTTTTTTTTTTGTTAATACAAGCGAAGAAAAGATTATAATTTACTTTAGGTGGTTAATTTTCACTTAATCTGATGGTAAAGAAGATCTGAGAATACAGATGTGTAAGAAAGGAAGATTAAAAAAAAGCTATATGTCAAAAAAAAAAGGTGCTTACTTCAGTGGATTGATATTTATGATACCATTTTGCAACATTTGAAGCCTTGCGTGCAGTGGGACTGTTGTCTCCGAATGTGCGAAGGCAAGTGAATTCTAAAGGGCAGGAAGACTGTGAAGGTAGATGAGGTCCTTTGTACTGTATATTATTTTGTTGATTGAGAGTTAAATGCTGATCATGGCATGTAGAGGCGAATTGAAGTCTCATTTTTCAACGAAATAAAAAATAATAATTAAAGAAAGCAGGGCTAGAACCACCTTCAAATCCATTTAAAATACTGACTGTAATCCAGACACAGCCCAGAAATAAATAAATAACTAATAAAAAAATAATTCCTCCTTGTAAAACCTCACACCATGCATCTTACCCAACTCTGTCCACCAAGGTGACTTCGCGGAATATCCCAAACCAGGCGAAAAAAATGGTCCAATTTCAATGATGAACACTGCATTTTACAACTACGCTTCTTGCTCTCCCCACAATTCAGTAACGTTTATTTTTGTATTTTAAAAATAATTTTTTTTATTTTAAATTAATATTTTTTTATATTTTCAAATTATTTTGATTTATATATATCAAAAATAATTTTTAAAAAATAAATAAAAATATTATTTTAATATATTTACAAATAAAAAATATTTTAAAAAATTATTTCTCCTCTTCGTATCAAATCCCAGTTCATCACAGAAAGACACGAATCCGTGTTTTATAGAAAGTGGTGTCCATCCTGGTTCGTGATGTCGGGTTGAGTTAGAACGGAGCAATCTAAATCTGCCATCATTGCCATTTCATGGAATTTGAACTAGCAATACCTTCTCCCTTCTTTTTCTTTTTTTAAATGAAGTATTTTTATTTGATCAGTAGCGTTTACTCGAGGATACAAAAACATTTAGAGCAAAACTCCAAGAATTTAGACCATTACATCTAATTGAAGACTTAGCAAGACAGTGTATCACATTATTAGCATTTCTTTTGATAGGACAATTTTAAAGTTACTTGCATATGTAAAGTATATAGCCTGATAATCTTTAACAGCTAGACCATAATTTGTCTGACTGGCGATCATCAACTACGCATATAACATCAAGTTCCAATATGATATTTATGTAATTCAATCCAAGGAGCTACTCAAAAATTCTTCCTCGTGTCAAAGTTTCAGCAATTTTTGGAGAATATAACCCTTTTGATGTCCAGCAACCACGCCTAGTAATAGATCCTTCATGATTTTTTTATAGCAAACTTAGTTTTCATTGACAATTCAGCAGCAAAAACCACAATATTCACATTACACTTGTGATATTTCTCCTGAGGCTTTTGTCATCTTTGTGTTATTGAACTACATGCTTAAATTAATTTGAGAGAGAGAGATTCTGAACTAAGCTCTAAACTGAGCTTCATCTTTATCCAACGATACCTTCTCTCTTTCGTTGCACAGGAAAAAAGAAAAATGTGTTATTGGGACTCCATTGAAATGTTTTTAGGGGTATTTCTTAATAATAAATTTTAGTGTTTTAAAATCTAAAATATGTTTATTTTCCTCTCTTTTTTCAAGGTACACAAATCGACTCCATTTATGTTTTTAGAGACTGTTACTGTTCCAACCACCTTCTTCCATTTTATATTAAAACAGAAACCAAACACTATTTTAACGTTGATTATGATAAAAACATGTTTTTTTCCTACTCTCTCACAGCGAGTTAAAGGCGTTCCTCTACTTATAACCAGAACAACACAAATCCTTATTCTGGTTGATAAGTAAGTTTACTTCCATGTTATTATATAGGGTTCAAATCTTATTGAATGCTGAAATAAAAATAATTTCTTGGGAATATATCAGTTCGAGTAAGAAAATAACTTAGTTTTGGCGTTCAAAATTTAAACTCAAGAATATATCAATTTTAATGTGTTTAGTATTGCGATTGTTGTTGTAATTATGGTTTGAAAAAAAAATATTTTATAAAAAATATTTTTAATTGAAGTTGGTTTGAAAAAATATATATTTGATTAAAATTATGATTAATATTGAGGTTGAGCAAAAAATAGTTTAATGTGTCTGGTTAAAAAAATATTTTTCGGATTAAGGTTATAAAATAATTAATATATATATATATATATTAATATTATTGATTTTTAATTTAATTATTGTAAATTTAATTATTATTATTATTACATCATGAAACGAATAATACTTTATATAAAATATTTTATATTGTTCCA
Source organism: Populus euphratica (assembly GCF_000495115.2). Taxonomy (NCBI): domain Eukaryota; kingdom Viridiplantae; phylum Streptophyta; class Magnoliopsida; order Malpighiales; family Salicaceae; genus Populus; species Populus euphratica. The sequence continues at coordinate 2,414,260 of NW_011499848.1, forward strand.
TTAAATTATCTATAATTCCATCACGTATGAAATACATTTGACAAGAACTATAGTTTTATTGATTTCATAAATACACAGCAACACCAGGTAAAATACCATTAGAAAAAAATTAGGATTGAGATTAAATTTTACAAATATTATATCATCAAGCAATCTTATTCTAATTTATATAGTGTTATTATATAACGTGAAGCACTAGTTTTTTAAATAAAATACAATTAAAAATAAAAAATAATTTTTTTATTGGGTCGAATTATATTAAACGTATTTTTATAGCTTTGAGTCGAGTCTAGTTTCCACCATTCACATGAACAATAGAGAATTCCTTCACTTTTCAACTTTCCAGGGAAGAAAAACACAGGCAAGAATAGAATATTGGAGAAGCAGATAAAAATTACTTTTTATAAAATAAGATTCAACCTCAGTTTTTAGATGGATCCATACGGAAAAAAAATATAGTTTGCATTAACTAAATACTTTAAATTTAGTGTTTGTTTTCTGTTGTCGCTGTCATAGTGTCAACTCATATGTTATGCCTGAATAATTCAGGTAATTAACATGTAAAGTTAAAAAAAAAATAGTGAATTAATGGAAGAATATTTTTTTTTTGTTAAATAACATATTTTTATCATGTCATGCTTATAAATCATGACATGTTTAAAATATGCTATTTCTAGCTCAATCAGTGTAAGATTTAATTTTATATCTAAAAATTTAATAGTTCATGTGATGATGTTGTTGCTATTTTAGAAAAAACAACTTTCAATAACTCAAAAAAAAAAATTAAATGCAATTCAATGATTATATTAAAAATTATGGTTTTTATAAGTTGTTATTTAGATTTAGCACAACCAAATCTCTTCTTAAGTCTATATATGCCCTGCTATTCTATGAATATATATAATATATCATTCATGTAATCTCTTTGGAAAAAATACTTATTTAGTCAAGATAACTTCATATATAATAATAACCTTTTAAAATTTTAATTGAAGTTTATTTTTGTATTTACAAGTTGAACAAAAATAAATTTGGCCCACAAAACATATTAATTTTTTTTTTTATAAAATTATGATTTTGTGTGAAATGGTTAATTGGTTAATACAACTTGATTTAATTAATCAACTAGGTGAGAAAGAAATTTGGAGTTTGATCATGTTACGTTTCTAAAACATGATATAGACAAACTGTGTTATTTTAAAAAAATAATCTAAAACAATATTATTTTGCCAAATTTTTACAGTTACTTGATAATTTTACAAAACAATCCCATATACTTTCGGTTTCTTTAAAGATCTCAAATTATAAGAAGAAAACTCCCTAAATGTATTTTAGGCAACATGGCAGAGTTCGATTGAAAGCAAGTTGTGTTGTGGCTGACATGAGTTTTAAAACTGGTTGTATATAGAATGGATAGTTCACGGTACTCTTTGTAGTTATTTGGGATTTTTATTGATATGCCTTTTGTTTATAAATATATTAAAATAAATAAATTAAAATGCATCAACAGATTTTTAATTTGAGAGTTAAATTGTAAATAATAAAAAGAAAACAAATAAAAAAATACACTATAAACTTTGATTGAATAATAAAATTAAAAATAATAAGAATTTTATAAAATAATCAGAAAAAAATCTATAAATTAAAAGAATAAAAATCAAGATGAAAATATTAATACATTATAAAAAATAAGCGTGTAGTTTTACAATGGGTTTTTTTATATAAAAACATTCATGAATATAAATAAAAAATCTACACCCATATTTAATTAAATAAATTAGAAAATATTATGTAAATAAATAAATAAAATCATTAATAATAAATAAAATTAAAAATATAAAAAATATTTAATATCACAATATATGTGAGTTACCTAATTATATTTAATTAATTAATTATCTAAATCATTTTACAGTAGAAATCAACACTCCTGTAAAATTGTCAAGGGCGTAAATCCTACGTCATCTAAACAGAAAGTTAATTACTTTTGCCTTCTTTCCCAGCACGCTGAACTGTAATCGACGGGTAATTTATGTAGAAAATTCAAATGAAATACAATATATCATCCGATGGAAAACACCGTGTTTGATATATATATATATATATATATATATATATATATATATTTTATAAAAATGCTTTCGGTTGAATATATGTTCAAATTGTGATTTAATATACATATATTCTTTTTTTTAATATTAGAATATTAAAATTATCTAAAAAACACATAAAAAATTAGCTTGATATTTTTTATGTGAAAAATCATTTAAAAAAGAGATCGAGCAACGCCACTCAGCAGATATGTGTTATATTTTCTTTACGTTGGAGTTATCTTGAAAAGAAAAAAAACCTAACAAGCTAAGGCTTTCAGGAATTGACAGCTATCTACCGAAGGCTGTTTTTTTGCACATCTACGTGTATAGGGAGGGCTGCAAAATCATAAACCCTTTGATTTTTTTTTTTCTCTGGGACAATCATATGCATCGAGGGGACAGGGGGCTTGGAATAGCAGGCGCTCTCTTATCACAATTCTCCAACCTATCCGAGGGGTGCCATACCTAATATATAATAACATCTACTTTCACAGGAAACATGGTCAGAAACTTGGTGAAAGAAGATCGAGTAATTGAAAATTCTCAGAGAAAAGCACGAGAAAGGTCCTAACATTTTCAAGAGGCGTCCTCTGATGATTATAAAAAGAAAGAAGGTCGAGTCGTGTGAAATTAGTGTTTCAGAAAAGTGGACCAAAAGAGACATGCCAAAGTTTGAAAACTATACACTCAACAACATCTCATCGTGCTTTGCCATGATGTTTGCATGAAATTCACGCAGCTTTAAGGCGATTTTATCATGGTCCTTGTAGACCCAACTGACATTCCTCCCCCTCTACCGTTCAAGATCTGTACATCTCAAGCATTAGTTATTGAAAAACGATCTTAAAACATGATCTCAAGTTACTTCCAGGGTATCGTCTCACAGTTATATTATGAAAATCCAACCTCGTCTAATTAAAATAGTAAGTAATTTTGTTACACTGCATCAATCTTCTCAATGCACTTGGATTAAACATGATTCATTGAGCCAATAATCTGTAACTAGTCCTATCCCCAATGTCATTGACCATTTATGCTTCTCTGATAGATTTTTTACCCGAGCAACAATAAAATTCAATCGAGCGTATAGATTCATTGTGTAGAGTCTTAAAAAATGCTAGCACCGAGTTACACACCTGAGGGAAGGTATGCCTGATAGTTGGTGGATGTTGTCAGTTTGATAATTACTTGAGTTATTATTAAGAGTTCCCTAGCTACGTTATTTGAAGTTAGCATGCTTTAAGGATAATATAAGATCTAAGGAATCGTACGATAGATGTGAACACGTAATAATTTAACTACTTTCAAGTACAGTAATAATATTATAGATTGGTGTATTAATATAAAGTCTCAAACGTGCTAGCTTTAATTGATTAAAGCTAAAACCAAAGGCCACTTTATTAATTATTAACATCTCCATGGCATTGGCACTGTAGAGAGAGAGAGAGAGAGAGAGAGAGAGAGAGAGAGAGATCAACAATGATGCAGTCTTTGATTTAGGTTAAAGAATTCTAAAGCTCTGCTCAAGAGATCTCGAATCCCCAACCATCCCATCCCATGTCATGTTGCTTTGGATGGGATTTGGTTGCTAGCTTGGTTTTAGCTTTCCCAAAAGAAGAGCCAACGCCAGCCGTGAGCCAACCCTTTTCCTACCATATTCTATATCGAAAAATAATATTAAGTTTTTTTGACAATAAAATAATGTCAAGTTTATTGTAAAATATCCAATACTATATATATATACATGTAGACACCTATCAATTGACCTCCTATAAAAGTACATGTGGCAATGCCCCATTTGCCAGCTTCCTGGCTTTCTCAAAATCTAATGGGAGAAAATAGTACCAAGGAATCCGATCCCTTATTTTCTTTCATAGGGTGGTAGTATTTTTTTAAAAAAAATTTATTTTCATTGTCTTCCCTCTTGTACTATACCTTCACAGATTTTTGTTCATGGTTTCTTGTACAATGTACAAAGATATGATTACTGTTTACACGAGGGTTTCTTACATTTTGGAAGGAGAAAAGAAAAGGAAAAATATGGCTCTCGGTAGCCTAGCATGCATGTCCAAATTTTATGGGAGTTTAATCCGCATTTTTTTTTACCCTGCTACTTCTCTCTAACACATTACATACCTGGTAAAACCATTCCGATCAACGCAAATCATTTTCACTTCTCGCATGGTTATTTTTTAATGCTCGGTGCTAAGTAAAGATTAGGATTTGGTAAAGAGAAGTGGGGAAGAGATTCCATTATTTTACAGCTTGGGTCTTTGAGATTGCAAGTCCCAAGGCTAACTAATAATGACATGAGAGAAAGAGAAGGGGCCAGTCCATCAACAGTATAAAGGAGTAAAAATAAAATAAAAATTCCAACGAGTTTAGATAATGATCTTGCATCAAGGAATTTTCTCATAAAATCGTTTGTCTCGCAAAAAAATTTGACCTTTTGAATCTTCCCCTCGAGGAAGAGCTACAAGCTGCCTACAGTGGCATGAGTCGATCCACTTTAATGCAGCATTTAATCATCCTGGTGAGTTCTGTGCTGAGTTTCAAGCAATATCAAAAAGAGAATACTAAACTGGGAACAAAACTTGCCAGTTGTGTTCCGATTTATGAACAGCAATAACTCACATTACGAAAATAGCGAAGAGAAAGAAATATTATTTATAAGGCGAAAGGGTTACGTTGCTGTCAGTAGCACAACATGCTAAAATTAAAAAAACATAAAAAAAAATATTACGCTTACATGACTTTGATGGTACCAGTGGGATTCTTTTAGTAGCGCAGTAATAAAAATTGCTATTTTCCAAAGTAAATTCTGGTGTCTTTGCAATTATTATTATTTTTTTATTCGTGCCATTTTCAATTTAAAAAACACTGAGAAAATGAGGGTAAACTAGCTAGATCTTGGGTCCTTGACCAAACAAACACCTCATTAAGAAAGCTCTTCTCTCAATAATTTTTTTAATGAAAGGACAAGCTTGAATAAGATACTTTATCGCCAATGAAAGTTGGCAATGTCAGTTGCTAGCTAAGCCAAGCAAAGCAAAGCCAAAACTGAGTATTATTCCTCACAGCAAGTAAAGTTATTAAACCAGGTGCTAGGATAATTGCAGTGATCGAAGAGATTAGCTCTAGCAATCTTAGTTTTTTGAACACAATCTAAAAAAAGTTAAATATGAACTAAAAATTATTTAAGTTATCACGTAAATTAATTTGAAAATACTCCGGTATTAAAAAATAAAGTAATGGAAGAGGAGGCGGGGATAGATGAAGGTTTACTAATAATCTTGATTTTTTACGGTAGCAGTGGCGGTGGTTAATCATCAAGAGCTCTCTTTTTGATGCAAGCGTGGGTATAAATGCAGGACCTTTGCCATTACTCTTTCGCTTTCACTCTCTCTTCAAGGACACGAATACCCATCTTTCATTTCTCTCTCTCTAAGTGAAAAAGGTTGTATCCTCCTCTCTCTTTCACCATCACTAGTTCGTGTTTGTGTGTGTGAGCTGAAGCCTTAAAAAAGCTGAGGATAGGAGGGTTTTCAACAGAACAGAACCCAAAGAATTCAATAAAGTTTTGTTTTTGTGTGGAAAAGGGCTTGAATGAAGAGCAGGGTACCAAAAGTAGCACAGAATCTGAAATGGGTATCTTTCTCCTGCTACTTTTAGCTTGTCTCTGATGCTGCCACAACTCTGACTAGGGTTTTGAATGGCCTATTTATTGTACTGAAATCAATGTTCTTTTGTTTTCTTTTTGACTGCCTTCTTCCTACACACTTTGACAGCTTTCCCTTGAAACTTTCCTTTTTACTGCTTATCTTGTTTCTTGTGTCCTTGGCCATTGTGGGTACTTTCCTTTGTTCCAATTTTTAGGACACTTCAGTTCTTTGGTGGGTTAGCTTAGGAAGTGGTGGCAATTCAGTTTCTTTGATCTTTTGGTACGTATTTTTGTACTGGGTAGCTTCAAGTTCAGCGCCTTGGTGATTTTAAGGCCATTAATTGAAGGGGGTCTTTCTCGTTTAGTTCTAATAATTGATGTCCTTGTAGGTAGTTAGCTATAGATATGTTTGGTTCTAGGTAATTTCTTTCTGTTTGGTGGATTGAGCTTTTGAAGCAATATCTCGACACCACTTTGAATTGTGAAGTTTCTTACGCAGTATGTGCAATTTTTGTGTGTGTGTCTGGTCTCAATTGGAACTTCCTTTTATAGATAGAAGAAACTAAAGCTTCTTGTTTAAATTTATTTTCCTATTTCCCCTGCATCCTTCAGTCAGTGTCTCTTTGATCTTTGGCTAATTATATTGAGGCACAAGAGAATTCCGGGGCTGGTTAATTTTTAGATTCACTTTCTATTTGACTAAAATTCTGTAGACTAGTTACTGACATTTCAAGTACAACTGTGAGAGGTGCGTTTCTCTTGGCTACTTTTGTTTATTTTTGCGAAGGAGAGATGGATATGAGTGACAAGGATAAATTTGAGTTAGAAAAGAGCAATGATAATCCTACCAACTACCATTCATCTGGTGGCCTGTCCTCAGACTGGCGATTTAACAGTACCAGTATCCCAAACTCATCTCTGGGTTTGGTTCCCATTGATAATCAGATGTCAGTTTGCAGAGGAGATCTAGTAGGTGCTGCTTCCTGCTCTTCTGCTTCTGTGATAGACTCATTTGGGCCAGCCATGTGGGAACATCCCACCAATTCGCAGAACTTGGTTTTTTGTGATATTAATGTTCAAAATATTGCAAGCAGTTCAAACACGGCAGGGATTGGAAAAGGAGTCCCTGCTTCATTGAGAAATGGTATTGATAGAACACTAGAAATGGGGTGGAATCCACCTAATTCAATGCTGAAAGGTGGAATTTTCTTGCCGAATGCCCCTGGGGTGCTCCCACAGAGCTTATCACAGTTTCCAGCTGATTCTGCATTCATTGAGCGTGCTGCCAGGTTTTCGTGCTTCAATGGAGGAGATTTTGGTGATATGGTGAACCCTTTTGGAGTTCCTGAGTCTATGGGTCTTTTTTCGAGGGGTGGGGGGATGATGCAGGGACCAGGAGAGGTGTTTGTGGGCAGTGGGATGAAATCAGTATCTGGTGGACAATCTCAAAAGAATGTTATGAACGCCGGTGAAGCTTCCAAAGATATTTCTATGTCTGTCGACCATATGGCTACTGAAGGGAGCCCTCTCAAGAATGAGACAAAAAGAGAAAGCCTTGCAAGATCTCGTGATGAAGCCAAAAAAGGTCTGGGGGGGTCTAGTAATGACTCTGACGAAGCTGAATTCAGTGGTGGTAGTGGTCAAGATGAGCCATCAATGTTGGAGGGCAACTGTGGGGAGCTTTCAGCCAAGAGCCTTGGCTCAAAGAAAAGAAAAAGGAGTGGAGAGGTAGCAATCATGTTTCCTTATTTGGTGGTATGTTGATTAAATTGCTTGTAATGATCATTTTTTGGTGGTAGGATGCTGAGCTTGATCAGGCCAAGGGAACCCCTCAATCTGCAAAGGGTAGCCCTGAAACTCAACAGAAGGGAGACCAAAAACCAACTTCAACTACCAGCAAGGCTGGTGGTAAACAAGGTAAACAGGGGTCTCAGGGTTCAGATCAACCAAAAGAAGAATATATTCATGTCAGAGCTCGAAGAGGCCAGGCAACAAATAGCCATAGTCTTGCGGAAAGGGTAAGTTCTTTGTATCAACTCATAAATGGGATCTTAACCAAATTCTATTTCAGTGATTGGGCTCAAGATGACTGATCCTGATTGCAGGTAAGAAGGGAAAAGATCAGTGAAAGGATGAAGTTTCTACAGGACCTTGTTCCTGGTTGCAGCAAGGTTTGTTTGTTGGATTTGATAGCTTCAAGTGAAGCATTTTCTTCGGAAACTCAATTGTTAATTCAGTTCTTGTCATGATATGAATTGGATCTTGCAGGTCACAGGGAAGGCAGTGATGCTAGATGAAATCATTAACTATGTGCAATCACTGCAGCGGCAGGTTGAGGTAAGACAGTGAGAATCTGTTCTTGTGTCCAATTTGGTGGTTCTTAAATAGTCCACTACATATGCATCATGCACAATCCAACGTCATCAAAAATTCGTTGGATAGATGAGCCTGGTTATGTGAACTATTTTCTGGTTTGCTTTAAATGGAGCAAATTACTCGCTTATCTGGTCTTTCTCTTAAGCTCTTGCTTTTGACATAAGGACAAACAATTGAAATAACAGTCTCTCTGATGCTGTTATTTAACTTCTCTTGTCTTTGCTTCTGTTGAGATTGCTTTTTATCTCTTTGCAGTTTCTATCAATGAAACTTGCAACGGTGAATCCAAGGCTGGATTTTAACATAGAAGGACTCCTCGCAAAAGATGTGAGTATTAGCCAGTTTTTTATTCTGGTGCGTGCACCCTATCCATATCCAGGGTTTGCATGACCGAGAATTTGCTTTTGGATCAGTAAAATGCAACTTCATGTGCTTTATCTGAGCCACCAAAGTGCTTTGTATTGTCAGATCCTTCAGTCACGTGCTCTTCCTCCATCCTCTCTGGCATTTTCCTCAGAAATGCCAATGGCTTATCCTGCATTACATCAATCTCAACCAGGGCTTATTCCGACTGCTTTTCCTGGAATGGAGAGTCACTCTGACATAATCCGGAGAACTATTAATTCTCAATTGACAACCATGACTGCAGGATTCAAGGAACCTGCTCAGGTACATCTATATCCGATTTTTTATTTACCGGTACAATTCCAGGAACAGAGTAGTACATGGTGCTGGAAATGTTTTTGTATCGAATATTTACATAGACATCAACTAAAGTGGTGCATTGTGTATAGAAATTAACCAAGCCCTGAGGCATAGAGGTCTCTAGGAATATTTTGTGCTACACTTGAAGGATAAGTATGAATTCAGACCATGCATGCATATTTCTGTCTCCTAATAAAAAAACTGGTGATATTTTGACCTCAAACTTCAGTGGAAATTCTCTGAAGATAAAATACCAATTAACTGAAATTATTTATTTCCGCTTGGCCTCCTTCAAATACTTTGTGTTACAATTTGTTTTCGGTTAATATTCTTGACGACAGCTACCCAATGTATGGGATGATGAGCTCCACAATGTTGTCCAGATGACCTATGGAACCAGTGCTCCCCAAGACAGCCAAGATGTAAATGGTATGACTCTTGAAGTTTGCCATATAATATCTCCCATGCTAAATGATCCCATGTTGAATACATACATATTTTTTGTTGCAGAGCCACTGCCACCAGCACATTTGAAAGTTGAACTTTAATTATTCTCCCTGGCCTCAATGCGTTATATTCAGGCACATATGCATGTATTAATACTCTTGAGGATTAAACCACTTGTGCTTCTCTTCAAATCTTGAAGATGGTGAAATTACTGATGTTTCTGGCTGATCAGTTTGAAGCTGGAGGTTAGTTGCAGTTAACCAGCAGGGTTTTGAGAGCTTGGATGGCTATTGATACTACCGCAACCTCCAACCTCCAACCTCCATGCGTCTATCACTTGATCATTATAATGCTTGTTACCAAAAATGCGAATGGATAGTTTTGAGGCTATGAATTTAAAAATGTATAGATCGACCTTCCAAATGATAGGCTAATGGGAAACTCGTGTGTTGTCTAGCCTTTGTAATTTACAAAACCATGGGAATCGTGTTTGTTTGTTAGTCAATGACAGGATGTAATGCTATTCTTTTTTCTTTCTTATTATCCATTTTCTTACATTAGTTAGTAGAAATATTTCCGATTTCATGTCAAATGTGGATCCAATCCCATTATTTAGTTCAACACTCAAAGGAATCTCCAGATTAAAACTCTTAATTTCAAAAATCGCCGGAGAAAAATTAGTTTCAACAGCAGGTCTAAAGAATTTTTAGGAGCTGCAATATCCTTCATGCATGCATTATAATACACATTGAAAGAGATGTTCGCTGTGTCAGCGTCTGAGCTAAAGCTTTCTGTTAGGACAAATATGCCATTAACAAATTCCCTCTCCCTCTCCCTCTCTTTTTTTAACTCTTAGGAATAGTAGACTAAAAAAGAGTTTCTGAGCTAGCATCATCGTCAAAAAGGACGTAAGCTGAATAGGGCTGCAGAATATGAGAGTTTTACCGCTACTCACCTAAAACCTAAGCACTATGCTTTCTTCAAATGTTTCATTTTCTATATTAACAAGTAAAGTTGCATTCCACTCTGCAACCCGTTTCTTTTTCTCCGTTCCCGCCAGAGATAAGTAGTCAATCAAACAATGTCGAATTCCTCTAACTACTACTCTTCCCTGCTAAAACTTTGCTGCGAAACCCGAAACCAAACACAAGCCAAGAAGCTCCATTGCCTCATAATCAAGTCCTTAACAAACCCAGAAACCTTTCTCTATAACAATCTCATCAACGCTTACAGTAAATTAGGCAATATAACCTATGCACGCCATTTGTTTGACAAAATGCCTCAACCTAACTCGTTTTCATGGAACACCATGCTTTCTGCTTATTCGAAATCTGGGGATTTATCAACAATGCAAGAGATCTTTAGTATCATGCCAAGTCGAGATGGGGTCTCTTGGAACTCGCTTATTTCTGGGTATGCATGTTATGGCTCAGTTGTGGAGGCTGTTAAAACTTATAACTCGATGATGAAAGATGGAGTTTTAAATTTGAACAGGATTACATTTTCTACTATGCTTTTGTTGGTTTCGAGTCAAGGGTGTGTCGATTTGGGTAGGCAGATTCATGGGCAGATTGTGAAATTTGGGTTTGGGGCTTATGTTTTTGTAGGGAGTTCTTTGGTGGATATGTATGCTAAAATGGGGTTAGTTTCTGTGGCAAGTCAGGTTTTTGATGAGGTTCAAGAGAGGAATGTGGTGATGTATAATACAATGATTACAGGGCTTCTGAGATGTGGGATGGTAAAGGATTCGAAGAGGCTGTTTCATGGTATGAAGGAAAGAGATTCCATTTCGTGGACAACAATGATCACAGGGCTTATACAAAATGGATTGGAGGCCGAAGCTATGGATTTGTTTAGAGATATGAGGCAAGAAGGGATGGCGATGGATCAGTATACGTTTGGTAGTGTGTTGACTGCATGCGGGGGGCTTATGGCTTTGAAAGAGGGAAAGGAAATTCATACTCTTATAATTAGGAGTGGATATAACCATAATGTCTTTGTTGGTAGTGCTCTCGTTGACATGTATTGCAAGTGTAGAAGTGTACGATACGCGGAAGCAGTGTTCAAGAGAATGGCAAATAAGAATGTTGTATCATGGACTGCTATGTTAGTGGGTTATGGCCAGAATGGGTTCAGTGAAGAAGCTGTCAGGGTTTTTTGTGACATGCAAAGAAATGGGATTGAGCCAGATGATTTCACTTTAGGAAGTGTTATTAGCTCATGTGCAAATCTAGCGAGCTTAGAAGAAGGTGCACAATTTCATTGTCAAGCCCTAGTTTCTGGGTTGATTTCTTTTATAACAGTCTCCAATGCGCTCATTACTTTGTATGGTAAATGTGGAAGCATTGAAGATTCCAATCAGCTGTTTGATGAAATGAGCTTCAGGGATGAAGTTTCTTGGACTGCTTTGGTTTCAGGATACGCACAATTTGGAAAAGCCAACGAGACAATTGATTTATTTGAAAGAATGCTGGTCCAAGGTTTAAAACCTGATGCTGTTACATTCATTGCAGTCCTCTCAGCATGCAGTAGAGCGGGGTTGGTGGAGAGAGGACAACACTATTTTGAATCAATGCTGAAGGACCATGGAATAATTCCTTTTTCTGATCACTACACCTGCATGATTGACCTTTTTGGTCGAGCAGGAAGGTTAGAAGAAGCCAAAAGTTTTATCAACAAGATGCCTTCCAGTCCTGATTCAATAGGTTGGGCAACTTTGCTGAGTTCTTGCAGACTTTATGGCAATGAGGAAATCGGCAAATGGGCAGCCGAGTCTCTTCTAGAACTAGATCCCCAAAACCCTGCAGGCTATATCTTGCTCTCCAGCATCTATGCTGCTAAAGGCAAATGGAGCAATGTGGCCCAACTAAGGAGAGGAATGAGAGAAAAGGGAGCAAGAAAGGAACCAGGATTCAGTTGGATCAAGTATAAAAGCAAAGTTTATATTTTCTCCGCAGAGGACCAGTCAAGTCCCTTTTCTGATCAGATATATGCTGAGCTGGAGAAACTAAACCACAAGATGATAGAGGAGGGGTATGTGCCAGATTCAAGTTCAGTTCTTCATGATGTTGAAGATTCAGAGAAGATGAAGATGCTTAACCACCATAGTGAGAAGCTTGCTATTGCGTTTGGGTTATTATTTATTCCCCATGGCCTTCCTATACGAGTGGTAAAAAATCTGAGGGTGTGTGGGGATTGCCACAATGCAACTAAATATATTTCCAAGATTTCTCAGAGAGAGATACTTGTAAGAGATGCTGTCAGGTTTCATTTATTTAAAGATGGAACATGTTCATGTGGAGATTTCTGGTGATACTCTTCTGTTACAGTTCAAAGCTGTGTGAACAAGATTAAAACCCAGCATGCACCGGAGGTTAACGAAGATCAAGATTTTTTGTGAAGTGGGACCGTGATGATGCCTGCTCTGCAGGATTATCACTAAAATTTTTGAGGAATCCTTTTTTTTTATCAAGGATTCTAAGAGAATGTCTTTATTATCTTGAAAGAATCAAGGATCCGTGATAGTAAAGAATGCTGGTATGTCTAAACTCAAGCTACATGTTTTTATATCTTATTTAGTTCCATTTACCATGCTATGGATGTTATTCTCATGGATGTGACTCTTATGTCATCAATGTCCCATGCCCTTCGTCTATGCATCATAAGTTGAGGAATCCCACACACACACACACACACACACACACACAACAAAATCGAGCAGAAGTGTATGACACAAAATTCTAAGTGGGATTCATAAATTATTGTCAGCCCCAAGTTGCAGCTGATAGTTCCATGTATCATCGATTATACTTTGTTAGTGAAAAAACTGTTACATTGATCAAACTGGTGAGGCTGAGAATTACCATCTAGCTGTCTATCTTTCTTAAGACACTTAATAATAACATTGCACCTCCATTTATCTGATTAAATCAATAAATAGATTCATTTGGGTTGAGAGCAGATCCTGAACTGTGTTATTAGCAGGTCTGCAGAACTCAATTTGAAAATTTGCCCAGACATGCCATACAAAGCTACAACCCACATCTGTGACAAAAGAATCAGTAAATTATTAGGGTGGTATATCACTGCTGCATCATGGAGTCTCCCTGGGCTTGCATGCTGACAACAACGAATTACCTGTCAGAAATGAAATAATAAAGAAATAGGAGTATTTCCCATTTTGGAATCGGAAGGAATATAAATATACAAAAGGTAAATCTGAAGAACACATGGATGATGAGGACAGATTTCATTCATCTTGCTGATCTGTTTTGATGGACTCTTCATGACTTTGTTGCTGGTTCTGCATCAGGTTGAAGAGAAGCTGGTTAAAGTGAAAAAAGAAGAAAAGGCATGATAGATGGCAGCCTCAGTATGGGATTAGAGAAGCTAAGAAACCCGCAACTTGCTACATATGTTAATTACTTCAGCTACAGGGGCCCAATCACCAAAGTTCCTTTCAATAAACTGATAAGCTATGCCACTCTTATCCCTTCCAACTATAAGGAGGCCACCCTTTATTTCACCTTCTCCTTTGAAGTTTTGATCAATTCCCATAGCTTTTGCACGCTTGTAATTTGCAATAGCTCGGGGGTTGAAAATAAATCCTGATATAAATTTGTCCTTAAGCAGCTGCCCACCACCAAGAGCTTTGAAGAACTCCATACTCCTATCGAAGAGCACAACACCACCCCAGTATCGAGGCCTGAAGTCTTTTATCTGCAGGCCAACAATAGCACATCAATTTTCCAGAGAGAGAGTTGATTAGATTGTGAAGCTGAAAGTTCTCTGGATACCTCTAACTCTATATGTTCATGGAGAACTGCAAATAATCGAATTCCCAGTGCATCAAATATGGGTTTTTTGGCATAAAGCTGGTGAGCTTCAGCCCCGCACATGGTGCACCTGTTTTGAAATTCACAAGTAAAATAAATGTCAATGTCATCGCATAAAGGACAGCTGACCATTCTTGAAAGTTGATTTATCCATGTTATTGGGTAGCTGTAAGACATTTGAATTTAAATATTTTTCAATACCTATTGAATGAGGTTTTGATTTCTTAAGTTTCCCACTTGTTACTCTCTCATCCAATTGTTATGTGTGATTACTCTAATAAACTCATACAGTTTGCAAATATGTGTTGTATCACATAAGTTTAGCTGATAAAGCAAGGCTATCTACACGAAAGCCACAACAAAGCAGAATACAGGTGTTTACCCAGGTCGCCTGATGCAAAGGATTACAGCTGGTTTATCTCGCCATAATTCTACAGCCTTCATTGGAGGTGTCTTGGTTTTCACCAAATGCTCCATCCCAATCTTATACTCTGGTGTTAGTTTCTGAACTGAGATGTTTTCAACAGAAGAATAAGGGGCAACACTATCAGCTACTGGAGGAGGTTGTACACAGCCACATGCTCTGAGCTCAGCTGGCCCTGCAGCTACAATCCCTTTGAAGATGTATCCATCTTTAATCTTAAAATCAGCGAGTGATTGTTCAAGTGATTTATCATAATTCACACTACTAGTGGTTTGCATCTTTTTTGAACTGACAGATGCATAACTCTTGAAATTGCTATTATTTCTGGAGACTGTGCTGTTCATTTTCCTTGCAGTGAGAGGAGCATATGATTTGAGCAAGGGATCTTCACATGCACCGGTTCTGTCCATGAAACGGGCTGTGACCTCTCTTCATCCCCAAATGAGAGGAGAGATCCCCTGTGCTTAAGCTAAGAAGCTCAGGCAAACATTTCCCAGAGGCCTCTAGCGTATCCCCGTATTGCAGCAGAGCACGATCATGCAGGTATGATCTGATTTCCAACCCATCCTAGAGTAAGAGAGAGAGAATTAGAAGTTGATAGTTTATAATGAGATGGGTCAAATTTCGACATGTTCCAGTAGTTGACAGTGAAGAAGCCAATGTTTGTTAAATAACAGATTTTGATCACATGAGAAGTGAGAAGCAAATTCTAAGTAACCAACCTTTTGCTGCCGTTTCATGTTCATTGCTTCTGTATCCGCTGAATTCATTATCTTCAAAGTCGGTATATCATCCCAACCTTCTTCCAACAACGTTGGAAGCAAGTCCTTCAAAACTCCATTACCTACAAAATCCTCCACTGAAAAGGAAGCCATTTTCCTCAGCAGCGGAGGATAGTGTGTTCTCTTGTTGCTGAACGGGGCCTGGATGAACAAGCTGATGGTGTTGTCCTCAAATATAAAATACACACCTTGAGTGTCAACTTGGACAATGTTAATGACGAAACATCGATTGGCATAAACCTTTTATGCAAGGTTTCATATCTTTTGATAAGTTCAACACACCTGCCCTAGTTGATGAAAATATTTTATAAAATCTCCTTACACCGCACGGTTTGGTGACTTGATTGACCAAGTGTTTGGATATCATCAATTATAGTTATTTTGTCCTTTTTGTATTGCATTGAACTCCATTTCCTTGTCCTGTTTACGCCAACATTTGCAATCAGGTGGTACATGTCATGAGAAAGTATGCCATATTAGACAGAGAATGGAGGATAAAGTACAAGAGGTAGAAACGATGTGAACACTAAGAACATTGCTTGGAGACGGTCAAAGGATTGCCATAGAGATTGAGAGAAAGGAAAATGAAGCGGCCCAGGAAGAACCCAAACAGTGGACGACGATAGAATATTGAAATTATAACAGAATCGACCCACAGTGGTGGTGGGTTTTCCTTTGCCGGCCGAAACCCACCTCTTTTGATAAGTGAAATTTTGTGCCAATGTTGCGTGTCTCATAGCGTCCAATGTCTTGAGAGTGACGTCATTTTTTTTTTTTGGATTTGTAAACTACTCCATCTCCCCCACTCTTTCACATCCTTGCCTGCTGCCTGCAATACGTGTGTCCAGAAGATAGAATTTGCTCCTGAAAATAAATAAAAAAAGCCGTTCGGTCCAAAAGGTTTGAGCCATTGCTTTGTGTGACTTGGGAGGCATACCTGTGCTTCAAAGCCAATTGCCGCTCTTTTCTTGAATCACTTTGGGACATTTTGGAACAAGAAGAGGGAACGATTGAAAATTTGTTGGTGGCTTCTCAGATGCCATCTTTTGTAGATCTAGTTCAGTTGTACCGGATGTTTCAAGCATCCATTCTTGTCGAAACCTCCGGTGCAGCCTTACTTGATGTTTTTGATTTGTCAATACGGAAAAGGCATTTCAAGACCAGTGCCTTTGAACTTCCCCAGAAGCATTTGAGACACCACCAAAATCTTTTTCTTTTTTGAAAATAAAAGTCAAGCCCCTGCACCTTTTTTTTTTTTTTGAATGACATGAAACTACATCGCACATGCTTTTTCTATATTATCTCATCTATTTAACTCTACCAAATGTAAAAACAAATAAATAAAGAGAATAAAAGATTTGGCTATCCATTAATGATTTCTTAGCATTCCCTAACCAACACTGAATAATTCACATGATAACACCCCAATGCTTGATGTACATTTATCATGATGAGATTACACTCAAAAGCAGAACTTGTTTGCATTCAAAAGCAGCAGTTTATTACACTAGGATTTTACATGGTATAGTGGGAAGTAGGAAAATCAGGCATCTTATTCAAATGCCTTAGGATCTTCTCAGCCATCTGCCTTGTATCAATATCTCCATGGTGGAAAGCACTGACCAAAGTGGCAGGTAGCAACCTGTCCTGTGATATATCTGAAGCAGGCCTTTTCCCTCCTTTCAGCAAGAATCTATCAATTAACCAGAAGGATTTTTGCCGCAAACCTTCGCCCTTGTGCTCTTTCACAACATTCAGAACATGCTGCATGGCGTTCACTTCACACAACATGCCAACACTCTTGTCGACATCGACTTTGTCATCTAACAAAGTACATATTGCTGACAATGCAGCTTCAACAACCTCAACATTCTCATGGTCCAAACATGCCAGCAATCTCTCCACTGCTTTTGCATCAACTAAGCAGAATGTGTTTTGCGAGGAACAAGCCCCTCTATGGACAGGGCAGACTGGTAGTTTTCTCTTCTTTGATGAACCAGAAAATAGGAATTTTGGAGGGTAGAAGAGTTTCAAGAACTTGGTTTTCTTTATTTCTGGTGGTTTTGATAGACTTATCGATTCCAATGAGAGATTCTCCAAGCCAACTGCTGCTAACCTCTGAACTTCATCACTTGATGTTTTCATGAGCATTTCTGTAAGTACTAAGGTGAAGTTGTAGTTTCTTGCTAGAAACAGAATTCGAGGTTCGTAAAGTGTGGTTGTGAATCTGACTAGAATGCCCACAAGTCCTTCCAAGTAAGGAATTGCATACCTGCTTGTTCTTATACCAGTTCTTTGGATTTGATTGATTTGTTGTAGGATTGCAGGGACTGTGTTCTTGCTGAGAAGAGCGAGATTTAGTGTCAGGCTCTGGTGGGGGAGTTTAGCAAGCAATGTTGCTGAAACTGCCTGCTTCTGTGTGAATCGGCCTGTTTCATTTTGGCCAAGGATTAGATTCTCAGGTTGACCTGCAGTTTTGCATAGTCTCTCTGCTATAGAGTGTCCCATGTAAGGTATGAGCGCTATGAGTAGCTTGATTGCTACGATCCCAAGTTCTTCATAGGGATTATTGAGGAGCTCAACCAGGGTGTTGCTTGCTTCAATCTCTTTGACCATGGAGACAATGGTGCCCATTGATTTGGGAGACTTTGTCAGGCACAAAAGAATTCTAATAAGATTGATGTTGAGTTCAACAGGAGTGGAATGTTTGATCATGTCAATGATGTTATACAGAACATAGTCTGAAGCTAATCCGTGATAATTTACTTGGAAGTTCTCAAGGTCGATCCCAGCCTCAAATATATTTGCAAGTATTGCAGCAGGTTCACCTTTTGAGTTAATTGGTTCACCATTGATTCTTCGAGTGAGCATCTCTTCAACCATGATTTGAATAATTCCAGATTTTGCAAGTATTTTGGCGTTAGGATGGTAGGATGAAATCTGTGCTAGAGCTTTGAATGCCGCTGTTCTGGTCATAGTGTTTCCACTATGCACCATTTTGATGAGAGCAGGAGAGGCCCTCTCAGCCACATAAGTTTTGCTGTCATGTCCTAGCGCAATTTCCCCAAGGTATTCTGCCATTTCTGTCTGCATCTCCTTAGTACCTGTTTATTTTGAATCTTCATTGACTTTGTTGTGAGAGCATATTTATTTGAATGTACATAAGGAAATTATTTTTTATTAGTTAAACCATCCAGAAAAACCAAGTGAATTTGTTAGCCGCTATCTTCAAAAAAAAAAACTCTTCTGCCATTCTGTACTTGCTATGCTTTTGGTGAGTGTGAGAGTATTGGAAGTTACCTTCAGTGAGATGCTTTAGAAGGGGTTCCAAGAATCCATTTTCCGCCATCATCTTGATATTTTCTGGAGACCTCTCTAGATTCCTTAAGATTTCATCTGCTGTTTCTGAAGAGAAGGCATCGACAGACAGATTATATTTAATTCTGATCAGCATCAGAATTCCTCCAGGAACTGACCCAATCTTTTCCCATAATGATTGGGACCTTGATATCTCAAGTAATAACAGTAATGCCGCATGCCTTATGGGCCAGTGACCAATTGACATCATCTTGATTACTGCTGAAATGTCGACCATTTCAGAAGTCACCATCTGCACAAAAAATCACCGAAGTTGAGTTATAATTCCTTTCAGTGGGTTATTTCTAGACAAAATTGTATTCACTCATAGTTAGATTCAATTCAGACCAATGAGAACAATTCGAATTACTGAAGCTTCTTTGAAAGTTTCAGCCATGGTTTGGTCAATTATAGTAGTCTTGTAGCTAAACAATTGCAGGTGAGGTTCCTTACAGGCCAGTGACTGATTCACATCAAAGCCTCCCGCCAAGGGAATGGCTTAGTGGATTATGAGTTGGCCAGTGATTAGCAGTCCTTGCGCAAAATAGGGTGGAGAAATTTAGGTTTGTCGTTGAAATTGATCAATTTTTGAACCAGATGATATTAGCAGGAATTGGTAACCAAGTAAAATTCTCTCTTTCTACATCGCTCCATTCTCAAAATTGTGAGAACGGAAACATATCTGCGACCTCAAATTTCCTCCAGATGACTTGCTAAGAACATGGCAAACGCCCACAAACACACACATACTCTTATCCTTTTTCTTTTATTTATGATATTACGTAACAAATTTAGGAAAAAAGAGCTGAACCTTGGAATCATCGTCCTCTTTGGTCAATTCTCGTAATAACTCCAGCGCTTCATAGATAACATCTCTATCTCTGTACTCCAGAAGCTTAAATAGCAATGGAAGTATTCCAGCATTGTGAACTTGTATCTTGCTATGTTGTTTCCTTTTGCAAATTTCTTGCAAATCTCTTATTGCTTCAAGAACCATACTTGGTGAAGCGGACAAAACTAAAGCTGAACGTGAACATTTTATCCTTGCCACTTCATTTCTTTCTTTCCATTCCTCTATTGTGGTCTTCAGAGCTACGTTTGTCCTTAGAACTCTACTCAACAGCTTCTTCCCTGTAATTGGGCAGAAAATTTCTTGTGAGTTATCGGACTCTTCCAACCACTTGGTAATTGCTTTCCTATCATATGTCTCTCCACTTTGTATGGTAACTGGATCATCCATAATCTGCTTTGTTAACGGACAGAAGAAAGTTTCATACATTGGCTCTATGTACTCGGTCATCTTTAGCAATGATGTTGATGAGCTGCTGCTGCTGCATTTCCTTTGCCTGTTGAGAGTTGTGGGTTTCTGGATTTCTATGAAGTGCGGGGTATTTAAGAACCGGGAATTACCTGTGGACGCTTCAAGACTGACAGGGTAGAGATCCGATTCTACCATTACAGGTTCTTCATTTGGTTCCTCCTCCGAGAAAGACTTGTGTGGATCCAGCTCTTTGATCTGCAATACTTGGCTTTGGCCAACTTCAAAATGAGCACTTCGCATTTCATTTGAAAGAGCTTGGACAGCAACTTCTGCATATTCTTGGTCCTGAAATGTTGATGAAGGTATCGAGCTCAAGCATTCGCCCATGTCTTCTATCACCCTTTCCAGAAGTGATATGGTGCTTTTCAATTCAGAATCAAAATTTGAGTTGGTGCCTCTTTGACATTTGTTTACAAGATCCTTGGCCTCAGTGATGCTTCTGGATAGGGATTGAAGGATCACCATTGCATTTTTTGGGGTGTGCTCAGTTGTCTGCAACTCCATTATGACTGGGAAAACTCGGTAAAGGTAGCATCCAATTTCAGCAAAGCTTTCCTTTTCTTGTTCTATGCAAGTTACAGATTCAATGATCTCTGAAATTGATATCAGCAAGGATTCAGCAACACTAGCCATAGCAGTTGAATCTTTGCTGAGCTGTAGAAACCGAAAAAAAAAAAAACAAGAAGAGAAGATTACCATACCTCTCAAGATCAGATGCTTTTTTTTTTTTTAAGTTTGATTACCGGCATGAAACTTCAATTAAGAGCTTAGGAACTCAATTCAAGATTAGGTAAATTTGTAGATTCCATTTAAGCAGGACACTGAATTTAGAGAATATTCTCAACCAGGTAATAGTTTAAACTTACCCAAAATAGGGCGGGAAAGAGAAAAACACAACCACTTCGATGCCATAGCATATTCATTTTGAGAAAACATGCAAATGGAGGTAGGATGTCAAAGAATTTCTTCTATCCTTCTTTTCAATGAATGAGAATATGAAAGCATGCTCTGGTGCTTTACTGACATTTTAATTCCTTAAAATCTGAAGTTTCTAAGTGATTATATTGTCCATGGTTCTGGACTTGTTGCACAAATTGTGCTTCAAAACAAAACAAACGTAACTAGCGGAAGTTTAAGGTCACCAGATTGATGTGCCCGTAAAAAAGAAAAAAGAAAAAAGAAAAAAAAGAACCTGAATTTGATAGCTGACGAGTATTTGGCAGGCTACTCCCTCTTTTGTTTGAAAATGGAATTTTTGAAGCCAAAATCTCTTGAACTCTTTCCACCGAACTCTAATCCTGCGAACCAGATCAAACGCAGTGGTGTATGCACATGGAGGTTGATTTAAAGCTTAATTCAGTTCAAAATTTTGAGGCTTACTCAAACTTTTAAATACTAGACAGAAGCAAGATACAATTGACAATCACATACCGACATCGAACCAGAGCTACCACTTCTGATGCCTTCTAGATACATACACTTGACCGGTCTCTACTTGGGTAAGCAGCAACTTAGTCTTGTTGTAGAAGGCATCCCAGAAGACGATATATTTTACCAATGAACAAGTCTCTGATAGCTTATTTATGCTATTGCTAATCTTACCAGCAAGTGATTTATGTTCGCAGAATGCTATAATTTACTGGCTAACTCCAACGGCTGAATATAATAGTACTCGTATTTTGGATTGTGACAGTATACTTTCTATATCGATGCTTGAGATAAACAACTTTTCAAAGAAAGCTATAAGGCATAGAAAAAGAAGACTCATTCAGCTGGCTGTACTGGGACATGGGGTGTCAACAAATTGCATGTAGTTTGGTTTAAGGTCACTATCCGACTTTAGCAGGTAACCTTCAAGATGTAAGCTTCATGGTTCAGTATTTGTTGCAAAGTCAATATGCATTTTCTCAGTCAAGTAGACATCTCTATTTCCAGATGCTGCAGCGTTAAGTAGAATCATAATTTCATTGAAGTTGGAGATGATTTTATGCTGTTATGGCAGATATATCTGCTTTTAATCTCCCAACTTGAGTACATTCAAGGTACTGATTTGATCATGCCGGCACTCTTCTGATCTGATGTTTGGAGAAGGGTTGGCCTTTAACAAAAAAAAAAAAAAAGGACTTGCTGCAGGGGATTAAACAACTGCTTTGACTTTCAGTACCGTGTAAAATTTCCTAGTGGTAGGATTAGTCAATCTACCTGGTTGTATTTTATGAAACTCGCTGAATTCAATGTGATTCAGATTAATTTACTTTTTTCTCTCGTACGTCATGGCAAAAGATAATCCCTTTCTTTTTCCAGAATTTGTAACTAATTGGGTTAAGAGGCATCTGCGCGCAGCGAACAGGACAAAAAACTGTCCTTTCAGAGACCAAAAGGCTAGTTTTGTAACTGTGTTGGTAAGAATGCTAGCAATGCACTGATCAATGGCACTGGGATCATGGCATTGCCTGCAACCATGAAGGTTCTTGGACTTGGCCTTGGGAGCTGTGCTCACTGACTGTTCTGTTGAGATGCTCTTAAGTTGTAGTAAGGCTGGAAAGGCGGGAGACTTATGGTGGGCTCCTGGGTGATGCATTTGGGAATACTGGGAGAAGAGTGCTTCAGCTTTTTGTGATGCTTAACAACGTCAGGGTCCTCATTGTTTACATGAGTATCATTGGTAAGTGTAACTGCATATGAATCTTGATAATTGGTTTGATAATTATGAATTTTGCATTTTAATTCGTGGGTTTGAGACAATTGTGTGAATTACGTGCTTCACTTTAATTTAGTCTGATGGTTAAGAACAGGGATATCTCAGATTGAAGTGGCTGTTATTTGCTGATATCTATAAGGGTGTCCAAGTTTATGGGGCGCATCAGTGTTTATGAAATTGATCATTGTTTGCTAATCATGCTTTTCCATTTCTTTTGTGGTTTTGAGATTAACATGTAAACCGGGTGATGCAGTTCTAGATAGTTGTTTTGCATACGAGTAGAGGAGTCAGTAGGCAGTGTACTAATTATTAGCTAAGCTATTAGAAATGTACCAATTATCAGGGATCTGGACCTAAATAACTGATTGCGGATTGATTTTTCTCATGTCAATTATATGTTGCGCCATCAAACTCCTAATTTTGGAGATGCTAAATGGAATAGGATTATAAATAACATGTACTATTAAAGTGCTTTTATTTTCAAAACCCCCCAAAATTACAAACATAAAAGCTGGAAGCTCTTAGCAACAGTGAAGCAGTGCAGCTGACAGCATGTGATGGCAGCTCTAAAATTGCAATACATGCCTAAAGTTGCTGAGCCAAAACTTCAGTGGGAGATGTTGCTGGAAAGTCCTGATTTCCATAGTACGAAATTCTTGTGGTTGTAAAATGCATTTTGTTTCTCGTCTTCTTTCCAACAATTAGACAAGTTCAAATAGTCTTGCATGTTTCAATGGTTTACATGACAAGCTGATGTGTTGTCTGGAACATCTTTGTGTGGAGTTCATCATGCTGGTGCATGGGAAGAATGGTTTGGAAACCACTGGTGGAATGGCCGTGCCTTTCTTCTTCTTTTCATTACCCTTTCTATATTTTCTCCACTGGCATGTTTCAAGCATTTGGGTCAGTGTTAAATAATTCTGTCGTTTTTTTCTATATATTGCTTAGATTAATAAGAAATCGATAGCACAAACCTCTTTGTTGTGTAGCGCTGACGGTTTCTTTCAAATGAAAGCAGATTCGTTGAGATACACATCTGCCCTAGCTGTTGCACTGGCAGTTGTTTTTCTCGTTATTACTGCAGGAATCACTGCGGTTATATTGGTTAATGGAAGTGCTACCATGCCCAGGTGCTTCCTAATATTGCCAATATCACTTCATTTTGGAGTGTTCCCTGTGGTTCCCATTCTTGATATAGTATTCATCTGTCATGTTAATGTTGGGTAGGCTGATCTTCATATCCTCTAAATTGCTTGGTCTGTGGGTTTGATTTGGGCACATTAGTATTATCCTTTTGGCAGATGTGTAGAAGTAATTTCTTTACCGGTTCTTTCCACGAAAATTGGTCAAAAGATGCCTATTGCCCCCGGGGATAGGGAGTGACTAGGCTTATCTGGGCTCATCTGTCTATTCTCCAAGACCAGGTACTTGACAAGTAGTTATTTTTAGGATTAACAATTTGATTCCTTAGTGCACGAGCTGTACAGAAACTTATACCTTTTTGGTTGTATGATACTTGATAGATAGAAGTTTATGTCCTGCCAGTAGGAGTCCCTGGGAAGGTTTAGCCCCTTGCTGGGAGATGTGTTGATGTCGGGACAGCCATGCTTAGAGAATAAGAATTACTATGATAGCATGACGAAAAGTTTGTGTCTTGATTTCTGACATTAGTGGATGGGAAGGCTTATACTATAGCAAACTCCATCTTGTATTTGGTAGCATTTGTTATGCATAGAGTATGGTTACTGGATTAGTGTAAGGCCTGAGATGCCTGGGATTGGTACTTCCTTCTCCCTTCTCTGCTGTGAGGGGAGAAGCTGACTTAAATGATCTTCAATATTTTGACTCAAGCTAAGCATTCTGTAGTTAAATGAATTATATTATGGAAAACCTCAATAAGAAAATACATCTTCTGCAGTTTATACTATTGAAAATGAGCTTCAAGATTCCTCTATGATACAGCCAGTTGTGCAGACTTCATTAGCTCTATTCCCAGCTGTCCATATAATGACAAACTTCTTTGGCTTCCTCCTATTTGGTGACTCAACCCTTGATGATATGTTGGCCAACTTCGACACTGACCTTGGCGTTCCTTACAGCTCTTTGCTCAATGATATCGTTTGCATCAGCTATGCTTTGCATCTCATGGTTGTTTTCCATGTGATCTTCCGTCCACTGCGCCTAAATCTGGATGGTCTTCTCTTTCCTTCAGCCACGCCATTGGTTTCAGATAACCATAGGTTTTCATTAATCATCACAGCACTCATTTCTCTCATCTTCTCGGGTGCAAACTTTATACCCAGCATCAGGGTTGCTTTCCAGTTCACTGGAGCAACTTCTGCAGCGTGTCTTGGATTTATTTTTCCAGCTGCTATTGCTTTGAGGTGAGTAATTTAACTCTAGCTCGGAGTTGTGATTACGCATATATATCTTTCGAATTTCAGAACAAAAGAGGAATACATTTCACATTATAGTGTTCATAAATATTGCATATGAAGGCCTTAAAACCTCTAAGATGGGATTCTAGTGCTTAGATTTTTTTTTTCATTCTTTCTCCAAACATGTGAGCACCTTTATCTTGGTTGGTGGGTCTGATTCTATGTTGGCTACCATATATCCCAAATTCGTATCCATTTCGAAGTTTCAGTGCACTTTGATTGCATTCAAGACTAAAAGCTGATATTGCTTCCAATTTGTTAGGTGGTCTATCTAATATCTTGTTCATTTGTTGGATCAAACCTACGATCTTTCAGAGATCCCCATTTCGCAGCAGCAAAGAAGGGTAAGGTCATGTCTGTCATCGTTATTTTTCTTGCTTTATTCTCAAGTTTGGTGGCTATATACAGTGATGCTTGTGCCCTATTCAGAAGAAATCCCTCTCCACATGCATGATTTCTTGGTCTTATTATCTGCTTGAAGATCTCGTGTGAATGTCAAGCAGACACAGTGAAACATGCAAATTTTTTGGGAACTGCTTATGTAAAAATCCAGATCTTTTCCTCACTGGAGTGTTCTTCAAGGCCGAAGGTGCTGGTGGCAATTCGTACAACTTTTGATTCATGCTTAATGACACCTGGACCCTTAAAGCTTGTTATGGTTAATTAAAAAGATAATAGATTGGTCTTGCTGTGCTTGTAATAAATTTTGCGGCTTTGGATCCAACTCATGGCAAGAACAAACCTATAGCCAGTCTATGCATCCATTTATAGATCCTATACAACAATTGATACAAAGGTGGCAAAACACCACGAAAGAGACATGTTCGTCATCCACTAGATTGCTTTCCCTGTCGACGTGATTATTTTAAGAAATCTAAGTTAAATCTGTTGCAGTTATCATCTCTGAAGATATGGCAACCGAAGCTTGCATCCATCCTCAAACTGTTTAAATGACTTCATCAACATAATAATCCATTCCCGCACGAAGCTTCAATTCCATTTTACACCGAGCCAACTAATGACAAAGCAGCTTGCTTAATAATGAGTGTCGATCCTTCAAGCCATTGAATGTCGCATCATGCTATTTCTTTATCTTTTTACACAGCAGATACAGAAGGTGCCATTTATCACTTGTGTAGCAGGACGGTGTCACGGATATCTCCAGCTGATAATTAATAAGTTCCTGTGCTTGGATATGTACAAAGGTGCCAATTGGATACCAAATGAGGGGTAGCCATGCCTCGAGCTTCTATTCTTCTCAACCTTTTCTGCTCAATGCGGTTTAGGGTTCTTTTATCAGAGACTAAACCCATTGATAAGCAAGTACAGCTGCCATCACCTTGGGACCAAATGCCAGAGGCGCAGAGTACAATTTTAAGGTAACTGACAAGGTTAGTGTCCAGTTCAGACTAGTTAAAGAAATAGGTTGATTGCAGGACATCTCTTAGATCAAAGTCTCCTCGCTCAGGTAAGGGAGGAAATTTCAAGTTGGGGAACGAACTTTGGAAGCTTTCCAATAACTGCAAGCACATAAACAAACCAATAAATCTGATATCATCACTTAACATGTAAGATTCTCGGTTTAAAAATAATAAATTCTCGGTTTAAAAATAATAAATTTCCTGTTAAGATCACAAATCACCAGATAGAATCAACAAATGCATCACGAGCTGCAAAGAGAGCATAAATTTGTAGGAATGCCCTCCCATTTCATTGCTCACCCAAGGAATAGAATTCTCAAAATTTAGAAAACTTCAGAAAACTATTTCTTTAAAGCCCATAAAAGTAACAGTAGGTTCAAATTGTAATGTACTTCAGTTCATGTTGGAAAGCTAAAGTAACCAATTGAAAGGTCTGCTCTCTCCCAAGGACATGACTTCCATTGCAACAGGTGTGAGCTCATGTTTTATAGATAAAGATCCAAGCAGAATTTTTTATAGAACAATTTACCTACTCTGGATCATGGTCATCAACTACTATCTTACATGTCAAGTCATTTTAAAAGAAAACAAACACTAGCAGTAAGAACTAGTGAAGCACAAGCTTGAACCATGTTAAAACCGAGAAAACAATTACTTCCTTGGGGGAGTTTAATAATATAAGGTTTGATGAGCTCATTGATAAAGATACTTTACATTCTCTAGTATTGGCGTCTCATAGAGTTCAACAAACTTTTCTCTCAGAATCCTGTTCATTTCATCAACATCGCATGCATGCGTCCAGTATGAATCATGGACCCCTGTAAATAGACATCAAAATTAAACAATAATATATCCCAAAAAATTTTAACAGGTGTCTGGAGGGAGAGAGAGAACTGCTAACCCACACAAACCTGCAAAGTTCAAACCTGCCTCTTTGCAGGCAACAGCAGTCATCATCATGTGAGAACCATCAAGGGAGTGGACAAAATTTGGAGGAAAGGCTGTCCTTTGCCGCTTGACCATGACCTGTACCAATCACAAAATTGTGTAATCAGTAACTGAGCGCAGCATGAAGCTGTTCTTTGCCCCTTGCCCACAGATTTTACATCTCTTGCTCTCTTTTTTTACAAGGATTAAAATCAAAGATCTGGTGCCCTAATCAAAGATACAATCCACGGTTTGTTGAAGCTTATCAGAAAAACACAGGAAAAAAATCTCTGACACTACCTTGTCAGTTTCTCTTTGTAGCGTCAGCACCTGAAGGGAAGTCTTAATCTACATATAAATCAAGAAAGCATCTTAGTCACCTTCAAAATAAACGTTGGTTTTCTACATTCATTATATAATCGAAAACAACAAATAAGCCAATTGAAATTAGTATTAATTTCTTAGAACATTACAAGCTGCCTTCCCAACTGTCGATAAGGCTGTACAACAGGGAGTCCAAAAGGAGTGGTCCACTGCACAGGCTGATTCTCTGAAGCTATCACCTGTTTATATTACGTTCAGCAGTCAGAAATTCCAGAACACAGCAAGATTTTCTCAAGCAGGGCAAAGCGTTGATGAGAGCAAATAGCTATATTTAACTGGAAACTCAAAAGTTTCTGAAAATCTATTAAGCTTGAGCGCTGATGATACAGTTTGCATATTACATAGAACATTATCCATTGGGCAAGTAACTAAGTTCTATAACATCTTTCCTCTATTCTCTTCCTTTACATTTATTGTTGAAAAGATTAGAATCATGTATCTACTCAACTTATCCCACCCTTCAGCCATTGGAAACAATGTCCACAAAAACAATTCAACTGCCTTCTTGTAACACAAAATCTCTCCTGATTTATATGATCATGCAGTTACAAAACATGATCTGAATATGGAAATGATCTGGCAAAGAAGCCATATATGACAGTTGGTACTGGATACTGAAGGCAAATGGGAAACTATCAAATGAGAGGTAGAAAAATTGGCTTGAGATGAAATAATAAGAATTGATTTAATCTCAAAACATCCCTTTGATAAGACAATTCAAGATAAGGTGGCATTAAAAACAGGATTCAGGTGACCAGCTTTAATGAGTCTAGAAGTCTGAAACTAAGGACATTGTTGAATTGATTATGCTTATCCCCACATTGACCATCTAAATCCATTAGAAGTCTGGAACTAAGGGAATTGTTGAATTGAATATGCTTAATCCCACATTGACTATCTAAATCCATCAAAGCCCATTAATGATATAACTTAAGCAGGTCATAAATGAGATCCAAAGTGGGGCCAAACCTTTTCCAACCCATTAAATAAATTACCGGATCAGGATGTCAGGGGATACAAGGAAAAAGAACACGACCAAAATGGAGTGCCATCAGGATTCCATATGTGGGACCCCCCATCAAATGACAGGGCAAAAACTACCCTCCGATGCAAAGCAAATGATAGCAGGATAAATGAAACATGCCTTTGCACATTCTCCAAGCCAAGCCATAATTCCTCTCGCGCCTTCAAACATCTCTTCTAAAGCTGTCAAGGTACGTCAAACATCTCTTCTAAAGCTGTCAAGGTTGTCTGTTCATGTGGTAAAATAATTAAAAAAATCCTCCTTTACTGGCATACACAAACGCACGCCACTTACTTTTGCTGCATAGCAAGCTGCAGAATACAGCTGTGGATCATCAGCGATGTTACAACGCTCTTTTAACCTCCTTTTGATTTGGTCACGGGCACCAATATAAGTAACCCCATACACTGATGTCATCACTGTCTGCTTCACCAACTTCCGGTCCACCTGGGTTCCAGTAATGAAGGAAAGCTGTTAGCAATATATCATAGGGAGTCGTGCAAGCATGCCCAAGAATGTTTGGCTACAAAATGAGTCGCCTGATCCTACAACCTAATTAATTATGTATGTGTATGTTGTTAAAACTGAGGAATCGTTCATAAATTTAGCAATTCAAACAGTGTTAAAATTGAATAATCTCAGGCATATTTAACACCATTAATAAACACAAGGCAGGCAGAAACCTGATTGATTAAAAGCTTAGCATGCACTGAATTTGGATTAATTGCAGGGTCAATTTCTGCATCTCTTCGCATGATATCAAGAACTCTACATCAAAAACAACAATTGTGTTAAACATTAGATATGCTAACAAAACAACACTAAGTAATTTTCAATGTACAGCTGAACATGAGTTGCTGGCAGTTGTTCCAGAAGCAATACATATGATGAAATTCCAATAATTCCTACTACATTGAATTAAAGTGACATTTAAAAATCACAGATACAGATTGCTGTCATAACCAGATTCTGGTATTCCAGGATTTACTATGGTATTACCCTATTTTTTTTCAGACAGTCAGCCTGCATACTCCCCGTGGATACATGTCAAAATCCAATTTAAGTAAAAAGGTTCACCCACTGCCCAACCATAGCAAGGCTTCTTAGCCATCATATTGTAGTTGGCTGCCCCAACCACCTTCACTATCCCTGCCCCAATTTCCACAGAGATGCAGTAAGAGAAAGAGCCCACCTGGCTGCAATTCCTGAGTAAACATCAGCGGGTTTTCCTCCTCCAACTAGATTTACTGCAGCTGCTCCCAACTGATAAATAGTTCAATTCAGTTTATTGCTTAATGTAAAACTTAAGAGAAGTACAACAAAATCACACCATGCACTGGAACATGTGATGCTTCCAATTCAAACAAAGATTAGAAATCCTTGGTCATAGTTGTGCATTCAAAAACACTTAAATCATGGTTCTGGCAGAGTATAAGTTCTGTAAGGAAAATTTATGAACCTTGATGCAAAATCTAAAAAGTTCCAGATTTCCAAATTTAGGATCGGGAGATGTTTTGCAATTTTCTCAAGTCAATGTGAACAAAAACTATTTTACCTTGTCCCTTCCAAGGGCAGCATAGTGTTGCAAGCCATTGCACGAACCATCCTTGGAAAAGGAAAAAAAAAAGGAATTATAAGAATAAATTCTTGATCATGGTATGTTTCTGTACTGCACATTCAATATGAAAAACGATATCACAAAGAAAGCAAAGGTTTAATATAAAGCCTCTAAACTTCTTTGAAGACAATACAGCAAGCATCAGCCAATGAATAACATTGAACCAACAAGTCTGCTCCAGAGCTCATCGCAACTCTTCATATGCAGTCATCAACTTGATTTTATCACAGAACTCAATAGCAGTAACAACAGAGAGAAAAGGTACCTGGTGAACAGGTGTATGTGAAATAGCAGTCTCTGGAGAAGGGCTTCTCAAAGCTTCTGAAAGATTAATGCATACTGCCAAGCATTGAAAAGGATCCTCCGCACCCAACCACCAGCGTTGTCCTTCAAGAGGTCGGTCAGCGGAATCAAAGATATCATCCAGATGATTCTCAGTAAATGATATTCGACCATCATAGGATAATTTGTCTACACCACCAGCATACAGATTTGCTAAATGTATCTTCAGCCAGCGCAAACCAGACTTCCCAAGAGGTCGCCCCTCTGCAAACTCAAGGATGCCCCGGCACACATCAGAGCCAAGATGGTTCAAATATGGGTGCATAGGGTAAGCACGACCCCGAAAATCAACGTTGTGTGGATAGTAGAAGCCTTCCTCGTCCTTCATCTTTCTAGCTACCTGCTCCAAGTTATAGCAATTTAACAAGCCATCTACAAAAACATGCATACACTTGTTATTTGCTGAAACAAGGGAGCTTCTTACCGCAAGTTTTAGTTCCACATCACAACGCTGTGAATGTCGCTCACTGTTCTCCTTTTTCACACTTTTAACTTTCCACCTCCATTTCCGAATTTCAGCCTCATCTTCTGTTTGTGGCTCCTCGGGCAAAGGAACCTATCAAGTTTTTATAAGTGAAAAAAAAGGAGTTCGAGGGGAGGGATTCAATAAAAGAAAGGAGGGAATGAGAAAGAACTGGCATGAGCAGTGTTAAATACTATTCTAAATGAAAATTATATGAACTTCAGCTCGTATAAATAACCCACATCTTCACGGTCAACCAAGCCAGCAAGACGGCCTCCACTAGCCCATATTCTATCAATTACTGCAAGAATCCTTTTATTTACTCTCCACTTGGTATTTCCAAGAGTATCCAGGGCCTGATTCATCCCAAAAAAAAAAAAGAATTATAGTGAGAGTGAGGGTGCAAGCATGAAGCTGGATACAAATCATCACCATTCATCAAGAAAATGTGTCAATTAAAGTGACATGGTTGTCAGTGGAAAATAGATAGAATCAACTCAAGCAGTGATTTCTAACCTTAAAAACAGGCTCTAATTGATTCCTTGAAGCCCTTTTAATTGCGACACGTTGTTGTTTTGCTCCATGGATTCGCATAACATAGGATGGTAAGAAAAAGTATGCACCTTGGTCATACCTGTCAAATTATTGCAAAGGTTAGGGGGAAAGAAACCAGCACCCCCAATGATATTAATGTCTAGCTAGCTGTCTTAAAGAAGATTTGACAAGGTTGGTCTTGTTATTTTATTTTGTAAAGCAGTAAGCTTGAC
This sequence comes from Populus euphratica, assembly GCF_000495115.2. Lineage (NCBI taxonomy): Eukaryota > Viridiplantae > Streptophyta > Magnoliopsida > Malpighiales > Salicaceae > Populus > Populus euphratica. Next base: position 2,446,346 of record NW_011499848.1, read on the forward strand.
AGCACAATATTTGACCAAGAACAAGTGAAATAAAACAAATTATTTTTAATAATTATTCTTACAAGGAGAATATATCACTACTTAGAACCAGGTTGTTCCATTAAACTAGATTTAACTAGAAACTTTGCACACGGATTGGTATAAACAAAAAGAAAAAGGGTCAAAAGATAGAATTGAAACTCATACCCTGTCCAGTTTAGAGGAGGCACCAGCATTGGCATATAAGGGATGACCATGTGCCTAGCCTGTTCAGATGACAAGAATTAGTATCATCACAATACCTAAAGGAAGATATAATCTTTAAACATAATCAAAATAGATATTACCAGAGCCACAGCAGCATAAACTGTAGTTACTTACAGATTTTTCAAGGCCTTTGCGAACAAGTGGATCACACTCAATAACACCGTATCTCCTACTACTTTTCCTATCCAAATGTAGGCCAAAAAAAATTTAGATGGTGATATGCAAGAGAGAGAGAGAGAGAGTCATAGATTCCAATTTCTCACTGTGTATCTTTTGTGATGGTTTTAAGGGTATGCACAAATGCAGGGCGAATATCAGGCGGACCACCTCCTAGTTGATCAATTGGAGGTTGTATATAGGCAGTTTCTATCATTAATTGAATCAAGCGAGAGCCAACCTGGGATAGGTAAGCATCAGAGTAAATGCAGAGAAAAAATGACACTCTTATGCAACTACATTTACAGCAAGAGATATCACGAACCTTCAGATGTGCTTCCTGACCCCAAGGAAATGAATCATCATGACCCTTCACAATTCGCCTTACTTGATGAACCTTTTGTTTTTTCATCAGTGTAGTTACTTTTTTCCTCAGTTTCTCCTGTTCCTTAGTTAGTTTCTCTCCTTCATAAATAGCAGCACCAGACTCACCTTCAGATATCTTGTCTTTCAAATTCTTCCTCTTCTTTGTCTTCTCCAAAAACTTGTGTATCCTCGCCTGATCCACACAAGAGATAATTGCACACAAGCTCTCAATAAAAGCCAGGAAATACAACATACTGCTTAGTAATAATCATGAAGTCATTAAATTATGTCTCTAAACAAGCAGTTATTTACTTTGCTAGGTGAAAAAGAACTGCAATTTGTGTAATTCTTAACCAAACCGTAAGTGCATTTTTAATTAAAGTATATCACAAGAAGAATATTAGAAATTCATGTGGAGATGCCGATCTTGAAAGCACCTACCTCTGTTGGTTGTACCCTGTGCTTAAGCAGGAACAACAAGAAGATACTAAGTAGACAGTCTCCAAAAGAATTGTATGCTTTACCATATGACAGACAGGGAAACTATGTGAAATCATTCATTCATTCATTCAACAAGAGATTTGAAAGCAATGCAAATCATGCTTTGCACCTCAACTCATTTGTTTGGTCAACAATGATGATTCTTGGTTTTGACTGATTCCTGGTTCTACGGGCTTGATGTTTTCTGTATCTTCATTTCTTTTTTATAAGAAAACACAAGAAAATATTTTTTGATGCTTCTATTGTATGATCCTTCCAGAAAAGGGAAGCACCCCATTCCTTTATCTTTTATCCTTTTGTTTTGTTATAACTGGTCAAATCTTATTCTTCAAAAATATGGTCTTTATATTCTGTTGCAGAAGATTGATCGGAGTTCAAGAAATTCCTAGACAAATCACCTCTGGCACCTTAGACGGTACCAATAAGATTGATTTTCTTCTTTAAATCTAAATAATTTTTAATAGCATATCCGAATAAATGTAGAATTATACAACAACAAATAACAAGAAATCAATTTAATAAATAATCAGAAATATCTGAATCCTACACAAACTAGTTATCGCATGCCATATGAACAAGATGAACAAAAAATGCAGTAACCATTACCAAAAAAAAGACAACAAAAAAAAAATAACTGCCACGCAAGTTTGTCATCACGGGATTACTAAACACTAAAAGAAGTCTATCTTGAAAATTGAACCTTCTAAAATGTGCTACCTGAAAGATATATACTGATGTTATGAAGAAACATGAAAAGGTATTTGAATATCGAAATAGAAGCACAGTATCCTACAGTTTGCGGGAAACATTTAAAAGAGCTTTACAGACACAAATGGAGGTATTGAAGGGTTGGGAGAATAGAGGATGAGTTATCTCATGGAATTCAACTAAAGGGCCAGATTTCTACACAATCCAAGAAAAATGAATACTTCTAATGAGTTTCAATCTAACATTCCTCCAGCCACATGCTTTTGTGTTCTCTTTACCAAACATTTCCAACTTAAAATAGAAACAGAAACAACAGTATTGTGATCCTACATATATAATAAAATCCAACTAAACTACACAAACAAAACACTTCACTGAAAAAAATAATTAAATTTCTAAGTCATTCACCTCATTTTCAATTGCTTCGCCAACAACAGATGCAGCTTGAACCACCCTAATATTGGCAGTCCCTCCATTACCGGTCATCAACAACCCCATCAACTTATGCATAGTAATAACTGCCATCATATCAGCCGGCAAGTCATTAAAATAGGCTCTATGAGGAACCCTGGAGTTCACCTTACACAATTCTTGCTCTGCAAGAATTGCATCCCTCAGAGGCTCAAACCAACCAAGAAACAGAGACTTTACATAAGGCAAATTAGGTGCCAGTTTCTGCTCGCACATGTCCTCTAACATCTCCTGATACTCTCGTGCCGTCTGTTCCCATGCTTCTGTCTCCATCTTTACTTGCCTCCTTTTAAGAATGGTATACTTTCCAATCCCCATACCTGCCATCATTTTCTTCTGTTGTGGCATAAACTGTGACTCCAGTTTCCGGAAATTCTTGTCAATTTCCTCCATTGATCCTTGAAAGTCATCAGACCAAGAAAGGTCCGATTCATCAGTCGAAGAAATCACCTCTGCAGCTGCTGCGGTGGCATACCCCTTGAAGAAACAAGGGGAGAGACGAAAAGACTTTGTTAAATCACCATAACTAGGATTGTCCAATTTGTGATGTTGAGGTAAAACGCCAACCTGACGAGAACCCAGAAGAGAAAATGTTGAATTTAGGCATGTTTTGGTATCTGGGCATCTGAATTTTTCAATAAAGGTTGATTCTTTAAAGAGATTACGAAAGCTTGAGATAAGTCTCAGCTTTTTAGAAGGAGCATATTTGGCTAAGGTTCTCCACATGATGTAGAAAGGAAGAAATTTGAATGAATGATTTATTATTATAATCTAATTGTAGTAAGAGAAGGTGAAATGGCAGTGAAGATAATAATGGGCATGGACAAAGACTTGAAGGGGAGTGAGAAGAACTGTGAATTAGACAGAGCGGGGGTGATGAAAGGGAGACTGTGAAAATAATCAAAATCACTGAATCGTTGGGGGTGGGGGGGTGGCGCCGGGGGTCACGCCACGCCGCCTTTAAACCCTCCTTAAAACCCATGTGGGATGGGCTTTTTCCATGAAGTTGGACTTATGGAGCCATGGACCATCAAAGTTAGGAGGAGTTAACGGTTGGTGAATTTTTATCAATGAGAGAGAAATTTTATTTGATTGTTTTTAAACATTAAGAATGGAAAAGAAATTAAAAAAATTAAATTTGGTGGTTATGGAAGTTGGAGTTTCAAGTATAAAAATATATAGAAGAATGTGATATTTGATTAGAATATGATTGATATGGGAAAAAAAAATTGGTTTTTCAAAAAAGGAAAATAATTTGGATCTTCATTGATACAAACAAAGAAGAAGTTATTGTTTCGAAAAGAAATTGTGAGACTGGCACAAATTGAAATTGAAAAGCTTGATTGGTGGGATAGAATTTCATTTTTCTTAAGAATTTATTCTGAACATGTCACAGAACAGAAGTTACTTGAGATTCTGAAGCCTTTCTTTCCTGTTGTTGAGGGTCATGAGATCTCTCTTATAAGTCTGTCGAGCTAACTGATTTAACTGTTAATAAACTGCTCTAGCTTGAAGTCCATCTTCTAGAGAGGTTAGCATCGTACGGTGCACTCTTTAAAAGGAGTCATGCTGCCTGGTTATTTTCAATTTAAATATTCAGTACAAGAATTTTCAGCATCGAAAGAAATCACCCATTCTCATCTCCTCGAATGTCTTTCCTTTTATTCTTCTTTTTCCTGGGAGATACTAGCACTACCCTTGCCATTGTTTTGGCATTTTAAATCGGACACTTCAGAAAACCCCAGTAAGCTTCGAAGCACCTTGAAACGATGGCAAGGCTAAATATGAATCTGCTCTCTTGCGTTGAAGTAAATCACCTTGCTAAGCTTGCCACAAGCAACTGAAAAGGATACCTGTCGGTTTCTTTGGATTAAATAACAAATCTCGGTTCCCAATCGTGTCCGAGAGAATTGTGCAAAAAGAAGGAAAGAATTGGCGTTTGTGGCTAAACAAGTTCGGAATTCTTGAAGGGTAACCTGACAATAAAAGAGGAAAGAGAGACACGACAGAAGACTAGCTCTATGAGTCTTGTGAAAGGACAGTCGTGTAATGGAGTCGTGCTTTAGGGTTCCGCTTATCCTCTTAAGAAAACAGAAAGAGGCAGGTTGGGGTTTCACTGTCAAAGAAAGCAAGCAAACATGATACTGTAATTAAGCTTAACAAATATGGGAGATCAAAAAATACGGGAGATCAAAAAAATACGCCATTATCACCCATCCAACTACTCCTGCTATTGTTTATCAAGCCGAGCAGGGTAAAAAAGCAATTACAAAAATTATTTTGAACCATGAAACGATAATCCTATAAAGATCCAAAACCTACAAGCCAACTCCAACGAGTATTTTCCTGTCATGAGTTTATCAGCACCTGCCTCTCTCCAGTTCACCCCACTTCTCTCTTTTGTTTGCATTATTCCCCTTCGAGGGTAAAATAAATAATGCCTAACTTTCCGTGTCAATATAAGAATCAATCTTGCCATGGATCACTCTCCGTCCTCACTTCTGATGGTTCAATTACTTGTGGCTCTGAGACCTCACTGGCATTCGCATCAGATTCTGCAGCATTGCCCTCTGCTGCCACTTCTTTGTCTCCATCTGATCTACCCCATCTCCCTCCAAGTGCCATGGCCATCATCTCATATATTTTACCACCCAGCTCAGCTGGGCTGTCGGGCTGCAGCATCAAGGGAAAATTGTGAATGGCAAGAACCTACTCATATTCAAGCGTATGTTAAGCAATTAAAAGAACCTTTTAAAAAATATATATATTGTTAATTCTTACAGTGAATCCACTGGAGATCAACGCTGTGTCATATAGGAGGTCAACAGCTCTCTTGGCATCATCGCTGTCAGGTGCATTCTTGCAAGCAGCCTGCATATACAAACAAGCTAAGTTTAAACCACTCCCCCTTTGCATTAAAAACCTAATATCTTCTAATTTATTTGGTCCTTTTTTGGTGGGTTCCACAGATAAACAGTGAGTTTAAACAGCATAACTTGCTTGAGTAAATTAGACAGCATGATTATGTTCTCATGATAGAACAATTATATAACATTCCATTTCCCATTTGATTTGGTATGTCACATAATGCCCAATAGTTCTTCAAACTGTTTCTATCAAGTTCTCTATTATAATGCCCAACGGTTCTTCAAGCTGTTTCTATCAGGTTCTCCATTACTTCCTCACTGATTAAAGAAGAAGAAGAAGAAGAAGAAGAGCAGCAGCAGCAACAACAAAGGCATAGCTTCACCCAATTAATCAATGTTGAGAAGAACTGTCTTACATTCATATCTTTAATGATTGGGTGATCTGGGTTAATCTCCAGTATTCTCCTTCCCCTCATGAACTCCAAGCTAGATTGATCCCCAAGGGTTTGCGCTTTCATCAACCTTCAAAAGTATGAAAGATTTGAAATAAGTTCAACTGAATAAGCTTTGAGCTTTGGTTAGGTTGGGTGGAATCGGGGTAAGATTGGTGTTCTTTAAGTCCATTTATAACCTTTCCATGTTCGCAGACCAACCAAACTTGCCAGAGACAAGCACACAGGGAGAAGAGCTCAGACGCTTTGAAACTTGGACTTTGGCCACCTTTTCACCAAGTTGCTGCTTAATCCAATCACATAGGAGATTGAATTCTTGTTTAGTTTCCCTATCTTTGACCTCATCATCATCACCTGACATCGATATCCTATCTTATTAGAGAGATGGACACTGGAGCAGCAAGAAGACAAGAGCTACGCCAAGAAAAAGCTTTTGAAATGCTTCTATGAATAACACAATAGACAGAGAAATTGCTAGTACTAACCGAGTTCTAGATCTTCCTTGCTGATATCAACAAGTTTCTTCTCTTTGTAGGTTTGCAGGTTCTGGATGGCAACTTCATCAATTGGCTCTATTAAATAAAGGACCTGCAAACAGTGAAGCAAACAAACAAACCACATCAACCATCCAGGAACTTGAAATGGAATGCCCGACATCTGCCAACACAGAACCTGAAACAGCTTATGAAGTAAAAAAAAAAAAGTACAACAATAAAGATTATGATAACAGCAGCTATAAGGGATGGCCAGGTAAAAGAAAAGAAGACAAAAACTATATAAGAATGCGTGTCAGTTTTTCTAGAATTAATGAATATGAATTTCATTAGCCAAATCTATAAAATTATTTAAACCTACTTAAGCCAATTTAATTTAACCCCTCCTATTTAATGTTTCAATTATTTCATTCTTCTTCTGCAAAAGCTTATATCATAGATCTACATTCTTACAAAACACATCATCAAGGTTGTGTGTTTATGCCTTGTGTACACATTGTTTTATTGAGGTATTAATAGTTTTGTGTATCAGACAGCTAAAAAAATGGATGATGAGAACTTGAATCACTCATTCTTCATCAGCTAAAAAATGCATCACAGAAAAAACTAGCCATTACCATGTGAATTCAAGAGATGATAAAACCAAATCTGCACCCTGCACATACCTCAATGTCCTTTTGAACCAACTTCTCCAAGAAGGGCGCACTCTTGGCACTTTTCAAGCTGTCTGTTGCCAAGTAATAGATAGCCTTCTGGTTTTCTCCCATATTTTCAACATATTCATCTAGGCTTGTGAGTTCTTCCTCGCTTTTGGAAGTGTAGAACCGCAAAAGCGGAGTTATGCGCTTGTGATTACCAGAGTCTTCAACACATCCTAATTTCAGAAACTTGCCAAAGTTCTCCCAGAATTTTTTGTAATCCTGAAAATCAAAAACGTATATAGGCCCAATTCATTAGTATATCAGAGGTTGAAGAAGGTGAAAAATGTACACAAACAACTTTGCTACTAACCTCTTTGTTTTCACTTTCAGAAAGATCTTGAACCATGTCGAATGCTTTCCTAACAAGTCGTTTTCTCATAATCCTTACAATCCGACTCTCTTGGAGAATCTCTCGAGAAACATTAAGAGGAAGATCATCAGAGTCCACCACACCCCTCACAAAGCTTAAATATCGTGGGAACTGCCCAGAAAAATGAAAAGACAACCAACTTAGCTTGGCCTTGTATAAAATTGCAACTTTATGACAACCTTAGCTGCCCAAAACAGTGTATTGAATCCTTGGAGAAAACTATAAAAATTTGCACCAAGGATAGAGTACAGATTAAATTGATATGGACAAAGATCTTCCCCAATTAAAATTCAGATACAATAACCAAGTATGATTAAATATGCATGAAGAAAATGCAGAAAACATTCAAAATTTGGATTTCAATAATTTATGACAACACTCACCAGCTCCCCATCAAAATCATCTGAGATAAAAACCCGCTTCACATGTAAGCGAATGTTCTTGGTTTTTGGATTTATTACTTCCTCGTTGTTAAGAGGTCCCATTCCTGGAATGTATAGAACACTCCTAAACTCAACTTCTCCCTGCAAAAAATTTCTAAGTAAATTTCAGACCCTGAACAATTGGTAGTCAAGTAAGAAGTATGAGTATTACGGTACCTCTGTGGTAAAGTGTGTGTATGCAAGTGGATCCAAGAATTCATTAAATGTCTTCTTGTAGAACTCCTGATACTCATCCTTTTCAACTTCCTTTGGATTCCTCATCTAAAACATAAAACACATCACATAAGAAATAGCAAAAACAAAGGTAATACATATGTTAACTACATTTACAGTACAACTTATACATATATATATACTCACCCAAATTGGTTTTGTTTCGTTGGCTAATTCCCAATCCCAATACTTCTCAGTTTTAGTTTTCTTTGTTTTCTTCTTCTCACCCTGCAACAGGAACAAGAACCCAGTTAATGGACTGGTTAATTAGACCAAAATCATAGAATCTTTATCAAGGTTGTGATGGCATTTACCTCTGGCACCTCTTCTCCTTTTGGTTCTTCCTCCTCTTCAACCTGCCAATGTTTCAATTTAGTAAAGACACTTTAGTTGGTATTGGCTTCAATGTACAAACAGCACTAATAATGACAGAAGCAATATTCAGCTCAAATTACTATTCACGTTCAAAATTGTAAGATACTGAAAACACAAGTTCTTACAAAGGTTCTAAGAAACCAGGTTCAAGAGCAATACAGTTTTTAAATTGTAAGAGCACTGTACTTCCTCTAAGAATTCCAAACAAAAATGTTTATGCAAATCAAAGTTCCATCCATACAAAGTTTTTCAACTTTCATGTAATTTTGTCAATAAGCAGGATGGTAGAGAGAGAAGTATTCTGACCTCAACAGTCCTTGATTTTTCAACCCATGTATAGATGGGGAAAGCAACAAACTGAGAGTAATTCTTCACCAACCCCTGGATTCTGAGAGCGTCTGAGAATTCATACTTGTCATCTTCCTGCAATAGAACAATAATGTATAAGCCTGACTGTGATAACAATTACTAAAGTTGGAAACAAAAACAGGTGAACCCTACACGGCCCCCCAAACCCCAGTCACAAAACAAGCCAGCAAAGAGAGAATTTTAAGTTTTGTTTTGGAACCATATACAAACAATACTGCCTTTCAAAATAAGGTTGAATGCATGTTTTGCATGTAATTTGTGGATAATATCCAAGAAGCAAGTATACCTTTAAATAAAGTGTGATTTCAGTACCACGACGCAGGATCTTTTCGGGGTCAGTTTCTTCCTTGATGACATATGAGCTACTGTCAGCTTCTGATTCCCAAACATATTGCTTATCTGACTTTGGGCTCTTTGTAGACACAACAACCTGATTGCAAATAATATACATGATCAAGTTTGATCAGGAACTTGCCACAAAACACCCAGTCACAAACACTTCAAATAACAGCATGCAGAGATATACATACAAAAAAAAAAATAGGAAACACATTGCACCTTCTCAGATACAAGGAAAGCAGAATAGAAACCAACACCAAATTGGCCAATCAAATCATTGTCTGCCCCAACATCTTTGTTTTCCTGTAAAGATAACAGGCAAGAGAACTTAATTATATGTCCAACAGAATCTAGGAATGGTCAGTGATTCGATGTTATCTTAAGGATAAACAGACACCTTAAGAGCCTTGAGGAATTTTGAAGTGCCACTCTGAGCAATAGTTCCAAGGCAGTCAACTAACTCCTCTTTCGTCATCCCAATGCCAGTATCTCTACAGATTCAGAAAAATCAGATTAAATTGCTTCCCGGCATACTTATCTACACTGAGGAAGTGAAATTCAAAAAAATTTGCATACGTTATGGTAATGATGCCATTGTCTGGATCAGATCTGATGCGTATCTCAAGGTCACCAGCATCTCCAAGCAAAGAGGGTTCAGTCACACTTAAGAATCTCAACTTATCTAAAGCATCACTTGCATTGCTGCATCATAGTAATAGAATCAAGTCAATGCGTCTATTACAATGGGAAGTGCTACGAAAACAATATAATATCAGTAGAAAAGAAATAGTAAAACATTTGGTCTGTAAAATGGGTACCGAAGGCAAAAAAGCTGTTTTCTCATGTTGCCTCGCACACAAAAATCAAATGCTCAAATTAACAAACTAGATAGAAAATTAGCAAACTCACAAAGCCAGAGATTAGGAAAGATTAATATAATTGCTAGCTATCAATAAAGTAAACGCTCACCTCACAAGCTCTCTCAGGAAGACTTCCTTGTGGCTGTACAGACTGTGAACTATCAAATCCAGCAGTCGACTAACCTGAAACGATTAAATTTCTCAACTCTCAGGGCTTTTGAAACAAAAACTTAATTCCAAACTAAACATAACATGAAAAAGATCAATCATATCAACGTAAAAAAACCACAAAAATCAATCATTCACCAACAAAAATAAATAAAAATACTTCAATAGGTCAAACTGAGACGAAAACAAAATTAGACTAAAACACTAGAAAAATCAAGACCCGATTCGCAAAACTTCAAAAAGATTCCAAGTTTCACAGAACAAAACGAAACCCACCTCAGCTTGGTACTCAAATTTCTCGCCCGAGGTATCAGTAGATTCCTTCTCAGCCACAGCAGCCTTACACCTAACCGAAACCTGGTCACATCTCTTCTCAGGTTTCCATTTTAAGCCAGAACAAGAAAAACCCTTTCTGAGACCATTATTTTGTGGCAAGAAAACACTTCTGAGATTGAAGACTTTATTATTTGGATGTCTAATGGAAGAGGAAAGGGAGATTAAAGAGGCAGAAGTAGCCAAGCTTCTGCTTAGAACTGGAGCCATTAGAGAGGTGGAGCTAGAGCTAGAGCTAGAGCGAGTAGAAGCAGCAGGTCTTAGAAAGAGAGAAGATTTTTTTGGGCTTCCTCTTATCTATCTATTTGTGTACTTGAAAGTAGGAGAGTCACGAGTGATGCAAAGAAGGAAGAAAACCCTTGAGGGGTTTAAGGAGAAGAGAGGGTTCTCGAGTTTGAAACAAAAACCGAAGTAGTCTTTCAGGGTTTTGAGCTTCGAGTTGCGTGCGTGGGAATTGTAAGGCTTAGATGCTATCATCTCATCAGCATCCACAATATCCTCTTAATTTTCTTTTCTTTTCTTTTTTATTATTTGAACTTCAACGAAATAAAAATCACATTGTAAATAGGTGCCGTTTGGTCTTATTGTACAATGTGTTTTTTAATTATACAAAGAGTTTTTTAAAAGTAATTTCATCTTACATTAAGAGATTTTTTTTATATTAATATATTAAATTTATTGAAAAAAAATTAAAATTATTAATATAATATTTTTTTAAAATAGCTAAGTGTACAATCTAAATCTTCTAGTCCCGGTATATTAATTTAAGCTCAAAATCAACTTTAAGCATGTTTATGGTATTGTAATGCATGTATTTGTAAAAAAATATTTAAAAAAATATATATGTTAAAATATTTTTTATTTTTAATATTAACGCATGAAACTATAAAAAAAAAATATAACTCAGTAAAAAAACACAGAAACCAAATCTGAACCAATTTGAGAAATCATCTGCAATTGATCTGCTTTATTTATAATAAAAAATGACTTCTATAAACCGCAAAAAAAAAATGTTGTTGTGGTTACAATGGTGGTGACGAGACGACTGGTAGTAGATATGAAAGGAGTGATTTCGCAGGAACAAAAATGTAGTTTGATTTTATTAAATCTTTTTTAAAGAGCCACATGATTTCATGAAGATTTTTCAATGGATTGCTGCCAAAGCACGTATGATCATTTCAGCTGCATGATTCACATAGAATATCAACAAGCAAAAGCAAACAGCAAAACGGAGGAGGAAGGTTATGAAATTCAGGGAAATAAATAAACAAATAAGTTGTGGGGAATAGTTGATGATTGCTGGCTGACCAAACTCCATTCGCCTAGATGCTATGTTGAAAGCTCCAATGGCTGCAGCTAAGGCATTTCCCATTTTTGCTAAAGTGATCCAGGACTATTTAGGTTCAACATTGTTGCTGTACTAAGCCGGAGCCTTCACAAAGACTCGAGAATCCACAAGGTAACTGAAATAGATAGAACAATGGAAGATTGTGATAAGTGAATGTATGTGTACTGAACGCAGTAATCACAGAGTCTCCAGCCATCAACCACACAAGGAACAGGAAAGGGATGTTGGAATCCGATTAGAATGACTGACCTTGACCTGATCAGGCCTCGGCAGCTGTCTGCTTAAGACAATCAACGTTGCACAATCCAACAGACCTCACCATGTCTCCCAACCTGCCATAACCAAATCCAATTATCAACATCATCGTATGTTCGTCAAATTTATACTTTGCAAAGGACGTAAAACATAGCAAATCAGGCCTTAGTTGAACGAACCTGTCGAAGCTGTTCCTCGCTTTCTCTTGTTGATCTGTGCTATTTCTTGCTTTCCCCAAGCGATCAATGCTCTTTCGCGTCCTCTCTCTTTTGTCAGTGCTGGCTCTTGCTTTCTCTCTATTGTCTGTGCTTAGCCTGGATTTTTCTCTCTGTCCAAAACTAGGCCTGGCCTTCTCTTTATAATCTGTGCTTGGCCTTGGCTTCTCCGCCTTGTATCCTGCTGCATTCAAGGGTTGTTCAGGTTGATCTGTACTTTGTTCAGATACATGCGGCGGCAGTTTTTCGATGGCAGATATGAACTTCTTGAGATGCTTCAAGTACTCTGGGTAGAGTTCCAGATTGCAGTGGTTTCCTCCTTTGAGCCACAGTGGTTCATACTTCTCTTTGCAAAGCTCCCAAAGCTGCTTCCCATGAGAGAAATTCACAACTTCATCTTCTGTTCCCTGCAATCACCAGTAGTATAAGAAGATTTTATGAAAAATATAGGATTTTGAGCTCTCCAGAACCGGTGGTTCAGTTCCGTTCTGCTCCATTTTGAGCCATTCTTTAAGAATCATGGTTATTCATAATCATAGCCCATGCCTCATCAGCTGAAAACTTTTTTATTTACTACAATGTTTGATCGCAGGAAAATATTGCTAAAAAGATTCCACTGCATCCTAATGATATTACAGACCACCAACGTATTTTTGCAAGAACATAACTCATATCATAAAATTCAACTTGTCAATACTGTGCCAGAAATCTCTGCCCTTATTTATAAAGAAAAAGGAGAAATTATGCTGTGTCGATGTTAGAACAATATAATTTGGAAGCAAAGTTCATCTATAAGGCTTAAAATATGGCATCGAGACTTTTTGAATACATACGTCAGGCTAAATTTGGATTCAGCAAGTAAACAAGGGGAAACGATACTTACATGAATTACAAGAACTGGACAATTGACTAGCGGAATTTTATCAATATTCTGCAGAGGAAAAAATAAAGGGTTACCCTGAAATGTAGTGTCAAATCTAACACAGCAAAACTACAAGGCAAAATGTGGGGGAGGAACCTTGTAAATGTCGAACCAGAATGTTTTCTTGATAGGATACATGACTCGAAGGCCAGACAGGATAGGGCTGTGAAGAATTACAGCCCTCAGTCCAGGCAAATGAGTAGCCAATTCAAGAGCAGGTCCACTCCCTACTGACTGGCCATACAATATAGTGTCTTCCTCCTTCACTCCATATGTCTCTTCAAGGCATTTATACGCAGCCTCTATGTCAGAGTAGGTGTCATGCTCGCTTGGCTAATTGACACCAATGGAGTGCATCGAGCAGTCATTTCATTTATTATAATTCAAAGAAAGAAATGGACATATTATACTGAAACAAAGTTTTCAAAAATACTTTGTGATTGCTGTCATGGATAAATGGAGTATGTTTTTTACTCGAGCTTTTAACTTCGTTGCTAGAAACATATAGCTAGAACATGATATCGTGACACCATTGAATTTAAATAAAATAATAAAAAAATCTATCAAACTAGCCTCCATCGGCATTTTACCAGTGCCAACTTTATAGTAACCCCTGATCACTAATTATTATTGTCTGCTGTGATGCAGGAACTTTCATGATCTGCGTGCGTGCTGTCAAGAAATTAGAAGGGCACCCTAAACTCCCTGCATCCGAGGTTAGGCCGGCCTACCAATCTTGCTCAAGCCCGCGTAAAGAAGGCAAGCATGACGAAAGAGCCTTGTCATAAAGCATAAAAAGTCAAATTCCAACTCTCTCTGTTTTGACTTTTGAAAACTTTCACCCACCATCCCTCATTAAAGTAAGAAAGAAACCTTCTATTGATTGATGGCTTGCCTAGGTATGCTTTGATTGATTGGGATTTTAGTTTGATCACTACCCTATAATCAAGTTCTTCATAAGGCCAGATAAAAACAGACAAAATATTATACCTTTCCAGAAGACTGTCCATAGCCAGAATAATCATACCTGCATAGCTCCAAAAAAGCCATAGATCATCATAGAATCAAACCCGTAAGTATGAAAAAAAAAATACTGTTATCAAGAAATTCAAGATTTTTTATACATATTAATTAAAATGATAAAACTGACCCACCCCATAAGATTAACATTAAGGTGCGAGCTAAGCTCAGTCAAAATATGATACATCTGGCCAATATCAGCAGCATTGCCATGAGAATACAGCACTGTCAATGAAGCTGAAGGATTCTTCACATACATTGCAACAATCTCGTTGCCTTTCTTGGTACATAACTTCAGAATATCCACGTTGTCCCTTTGGTAGACTACGTCTGACGAGAGCCTGAGCTTTCCAGTTTCTTCATCCACTAATATGGTGTAAGATGGTGGATTTGGCGGAAAGAAAGCAAATTTCGCTGCCATGGATGATGTTGCTGTACCCATTTGATCAAAAACAATATTGATGGAGAGCTTGGAGGTGATTAGCTTTTTGGGGTGTGAATGGCTACGGGAAGTGCACGGTAAAATCTTAGTATGTGTGTTTCTTTAGCTTTTTGTTTTGTTTTGTTTTTTGAGAGAGAGTACGTGGTTCCTGTTTGGTTCTTGAGAAAAATGGTTGAATATAAGGTCTTGTGAGAGAAAACATGGAAAGAGCAAAATCAGAGGAAGAAATTTCTATAGGTTATTTAAGAGGAGTAAATTCAGGCTGTTTGAATTCATCTCCAAGAACATATTAAATCATAGGAGGCAAAAAGGGCAATGCTTAAGGTCCTGTTTTCTCTTCAGATATACCAAGACCAATGCGCCTCTCCATTGGCATGATTTTTGCTAATTCTAAAACCCATTTGAATAATTATACTTCTTTCTTCAAAGTTGGTTTCTTGATGATGCTTGCTTTAATGTAGACTGGACAAAACAATTGAGAAAACAAAAAAGGATTTATGTAGGGAAAAAAGTGGATGAATGATGAACAAGTGGGACTAAGGACTCCCAGAAAAATATTCAAAGTAAATTAAATGGGTGGGGCTAGTTTAGATGGGATTAGGGACACTCCATGATTATATATATATATATATATATATAGAAACACACACTTTGAGATTGTGGCTTTTTCTAATTGCTTTTCATTCCCTACTATGTTTCTTAGAATCTTGGAATTGAATGATTAAATTAACTTATGCGTCTAGAATTCTATTGAGAGTATTAATTTGAATTTCAAGTGAAATTCAAAATTTAAAAATAAATAGAGAAAATTAAAGAAGAGATCTTCTAATTTATTACATAATTCCAAATAAAAATAATAATCTTTTAAAAATGCTTCGCTTTCTTTTCTCTCATAAGCCCTGCAACTTCTCTTTTCTATCTCTTTCCTTTATTCAACAAAAACTTTGGTTGTTTTTGTTCAAGAAGATTGTCTTCATCGTGTATTGTTTTGTGAAGTGTTCATGTTTGTCTCTAAAGTGATGATGGAGATGATGAAGAAAAAAAAAGAAAGAGAGAAGCAAAGTCATGAAAATAAAAGACAATTTCTTTTGTTTTTTTTTTGTTGATTAATGTGGGTGTCCGGGTCAACTTGCGCGTACCCCGACTAATCCCACGGCCCACTGAACATCCTGTAAGCCTAGTGAACAGGTAAGACACCGCAGGGATAACAGGCGTACCACACAGAGAGAACTTAGTAGAGACACGAAACGAATAGCTCACCAGCCCCACTCCCACTAGGACTAAAACCAAAATTCAAAGGAAAGAGAGTTGCGGTAACAACCACTTACCCTCAACTTGATAGGTAATAAAAGACAATTTCTTTTTTTTTTTTGATTTATGTGAGGTGTCTGGGCCAGCTTATGTGCACCACGACTAATCTCCACGGCCCACTGAACACCATACAAGCTTAGTGAGCAGGTAAGGCACCATAAGAGTGACAGACATATATGGTAAGATTCGAACCCAGATGCAGAAGAAAGGGACAAGCCCTTCCTACCGCTGGGTTAAAATCTTACTTGCATAAAAGACAATTTCTTGATTGGTGTTGTTCTGGCGTTAAGATAATGGATGCATATACAGTGACAGGGACTACTTTTGAATTTTATTGAGTAGAGTAGAGTGAACCGAGATTTAATTTTTATTATTATTAATAAAGAAAGAAATGATCTTTTGGGAAAGTATCCCGTTAGTCTAGTATTGTTGACCTAGTAAAAATCTTCTTCAGTAATCAAGAGCATGATGGGATAGGGAAAAAAAAAAAAAAAAGAGGTTGATATTTTTTAGTAACATTTTTTTATTGTTTTACTATAAAAGGAAAAATATGAGTTTTGCGTTGACTTCGATGCTATTGTAACTTGTAGCATTTCAATTTAATTTTATGAGAAATATAAAATTGCGCTATTTTTGCCATGTTACTGCACTCCTGCGTAATAAATTCCCAGAAAGTATTATTTTCAAGTATTTTAATTAATATTTAATTTTAATAGAGTGTAAAAATATTTAGAAATAATGAATTGATGTAATACTTATAATTATAATAATTTTATAAAAAAATTATAAAGTATTTTTATTTTAAAAATGTTATTTTTATTTTAGATTCATTAATCAAATATAAATTAATATTAAATAGTAAAAAAATATTAATAGCAAATATATTTTTATATTAATAAAATTAAAATACACATTAATACGGTAAACATTGATGGAAGAGATAGAAGAAACATGCTTATTGATCCTATGTATTTATGTACGTTTCAGTCCAGTTTTAAAATTAAAGTCTCATAAAAAGAGTGTAATTCAAGAAAAAAAAATTATCATGATGTGTAGTTACATAAAATTGGCTCTTTCAAAATTGGTTGTCGGAGAATAATCCAAATTTGATTGGTAGTCCCATATATGGTGATGGTAGTTTCTGCCAATTAAATTAATGTGGTCTGTGATTCTTGATAGTGAATTAAATTCCATCTCATAAAATGATCTTAGCTCAAATATATATGAAAAGCGGATTAAAGAAGATGGAATGGCAATGCCATGGCTGAGCTCGTAAAAACATATTTAGTGCCGTTATCAGCACTCTTGTTTCCTTTTTATCACGAGGATAATATCATATTATTAATCAAATCCAAATAAATTTAGCTCAACAATACAGGTTATATTCATACAATCTAATATATAAAATTAAAATATAATAAAATGATAAATAAATATATAAATCTAATATTGAAAATGCATGGCCGTACAAGCTACAAAATCCATGCATAGTAAGTTTATATAAAAGATAAGAGAAGATGCTGAAAATCAACACGTTAATATGGAGAAGATCATTTGCATACTGTGCTGAAGCCAGAATAGTTTTATTTGAACAATCGTTACTAATATGTTTTGTTTTTAAAGTAATCATTAACTCTATTGTAAGCACTAGATGATATTTTTTTTAAAATATTAATATAATAATATTTAGATGATAATTTTTAAAATTAAAAACATATTGATATGATAATGTATTATATTGGCCTCGATTAATCAATCAAATCTAAAACTTAAATCACGAGATCATAATAACTAATATAAAAAAAGTTAAAATAAGTTGTGAAGACCAATTATTGACCAACTCAATGTTAAAAAAAGATTAAATTAAAAAAAAAATATATCAAGGTTAACCTCTTAAACGGGTCATGAGATCATAAAAAATCCATATATAGAAAAGAAACAAAAAAATATCAAATGGTTTAATTTCCAACTATCTTAATGTTGAAAGATAAAATTTTTTAAAAAAAATCAACTGAGAAGGGAAAAAACAACCCAAGTGGACCAAAACTAACTTGTTAAACTTGTTACTTGAGTTATGATTAAAAGATAACTTCATAAAAAAATTACGAGACTTTATTTTCAACGAATCCAATGTTGAAATTTAAACTCGAGAAAAAATAAATAAATAAATGAGATTAAGATAACTCTAATAAAGTAAATTTTTTTTTTAAGGAATGAAGCTCAATTTTCAAACAATCTAACATTAAAGCAAGAAACAAAAAAAATATATTGAGTTATCAGAGGATAAAGTTGAAAAAAATCAATTAAACAAGGATAAAAAAATAAATTAAATCAACTTAGATTAATTTGGGATCGGGTTATGAGATAAGAATAATTTCATATAAAGCAAATCGAGAAAAATTATGAAATCCAGTTAAAAATATTTAGTTTAAAAAGGATAAAAAAACAAATAAAATCAATACAGATTAACATGTCAAACTCGTAACCTGAGTTATAAGATCGAAATAATTTCATAGAAACCAAATAAAAAAAATTCAAAATCCAGTTTTCAACCAACTCAATATCAAGAAATGAAATTAAAAAAAAAATATTTCAAAAAAAAATGATGAAAAAACTAAGTTGATTTGTTAAACCAACAACATGAATTATAAAACTAAAATAATTTTATATAAACATAAATAAATAAAAATTTCAAAAATACAGCTCTAGCAGACATAATGGTAAATATTGAAATAAAAAAAAGCTAAACTTATAATACTAGTATATACTCCAATAAAAAGAAAATTTAAAAATTATGACTTAGTATAGTTCCCAAAATAACATGATATTAGCATATAAAATTAAAGAAAAAACTAAAAAAATATCAGATTCTTTAGGGGTAAAATTAAAAAAGAAAAAACATAAAATACTATTCTAATTAATAACATCTTATGGGTATGGCTACAATAATTTAACAGTGTTTTGTTAATAACCTCGCCTTGCTTTCCATTATTGTATAAATTCGTGTTTATTGATCGAGCATGTAGTTTTTTTTTATACATTTATTAATTAAATCTCTTCATATGAATCACATTAAATCTCTCATATAAAGATGGCAATAATTTTCATAATTGATTGGCATACGCGCATTTGTATTAAAAAAATAAAAGAGGGACAGTAAAATATAAAAAATTAAAAACAATCACACACTAAATGTATGATTATCGAAATGATAAGTAGCAAACTTGGAAATGCGCGGGTTGCGTGATTAGAGTAACAACAACTTTAATCGCATCTTAAACCATCACTGTTAAAAAAATTATTTAAAAAATTTGAGAGATTTTATACATATATCCCACATAAAAATACAAAGAAGCGTTCCATGTGAAAATTAACTATTAATATAATTATATTACATTAAAAAATTAAAAAATATTTTATGAAAACATACATTATAAAAAAATACTCGAGATTAGCCGATTAAATATTTATAAATTAATTTTATATTTTCAAGCTTAATAAAAAGACATCAAAAAAATAAATCGGGTTTCACTTGAATTATATCCTGGTCATTGGAATTTTAAATTGACCTGGCGAGTCACTTGGATTTGACTAAGTTAATTACAAGTTTGGGTTTAAACCATTTAAAACCTGTCCAAAAATCTGAGGTGCCGAAGTCCTTAACCAACCCCCCAGATCAGATTTTATATTTATGGTTGCCAAGATAAATTATGGAGTCTAGGCACATTGAACCAGCGTAGAAGCCTGGTCGGAAGAAGGACATGCATGAATGGAATTAAAAACTACAAAAGTAGTTAACTATATGATGATCAAGTGGTAAGGATTTGGGATCAAGGAGTTTGCTCTCTCTATGGTCTTAGGTTCGAGTCCTTGGTTGCTCATATGATAGTCACTAAAAGCTTATATGGTCGTTAACTTTAGGGCTCGTGGGATTAGTCGTGGTACACGCAAGCTGGCCCAGACACCCATGTTAATCTAAAAAAAAACTACAAAGTAGTTGTGTAAAACAAACTAATATGAAAAAATAAAATGAAAAAATAATATGAAAAAATTACAAGAGAAGGATATATAGATAGACACACATAATATAAACAAAATAATATCGAATTAAGATAATCATTGGTCAAGGATTTAATTATTTTTATTATAGTAAGGAATTAATTAATTAGTTTTTAAAATTATAAAGGCTACTCGATTCACAGTAAAAAACTAGCTGTGCTAATTTATAATTTATTCCATTAAATTTTCCATGGTACTCTTGGCTCGCCATTGACAGTGATGCAGAAACTTCACCAATCATTAACCTTGTTTTCCTCTCGTACACGTTTAAGAGGATGTTTATTTTTACATTTTAAAAAGTGGTTTAGAATTTTATTTATTTAAATTTTATTTAATATTTTTAAATTATTAAAATGTTAATGTTAAAAATAAATTATTAAAATTAAAAAATATTTTAATACAATTTTAAGCAAAAAAACACTTTAAAATACATCAACTATTACTGCACAAATAATTATATACACACACTTTATATAGTTTTTTCCCTTTTAAAAACATCAAAAACCAACTCAGAAATAATCAAAAAATTAGTATAACTGAGAGAGAGAGAGAGAGAGAAAAAAAAACAGAGAGAACAACAGAGTCTAAGTAACTAGCCAAGAGCAAAATCAGGTCTTCAAAGTCAAAAAGCAATTTCTGGCCTCACAATCACGACGACTATAAAAGCCACCAAAAAGCCATTAAAATCCAGTCCATACAAGTCCTGGACCCCTTATGTACTCCTAACATTTACTTTATCCTGGACCCCACGTCTACTTGCCAACATTTTTTTTTTTTTTGTTTTTTTGCCCCTATACAGACCAACTTAAAGATCGAATACAGACAATGTTGTGAATTTCCTTTTACAAATTCGTCACTTACTAAAGATATCGTTCCGATAAAACATGGCACAAAGATGTCCACGGAGGTGCTCCTATTATTATTTTTTAAGGGAAATTAAAATGTACCGGAATAAGCTAGCAGACAGATGCTGGGTAGGTAGGCAGGTAGATTGCTTTACAGCTACTTTTCAAGGAAAAATAAATATTAAATTAGCTATTAACTTTTTATTCTTAGATTATAAGTTGTTGAATAACTATATAAAAAATACAAAATTTTATTTTTATCAAAGTTAATATTAAATATTAAAATTAAAAAACTAATAATTAAAATTGAAATAAAAAAATAAATTCACGAGATTAATACATATCTTAACTAAAAATATTAAAGATTATTACATGGGCATTTCAGTGCTTGGTCTAGCGGTGGAAGAGACTTGTCTCTTTCCACTGCACCTGTATTCGAGCCCTGACGTATACGTCTGTCATCCTTGCGGTATCTTACATGTCTACTGAGTTTGCAGGGTATTCAGTAGGCCGTGGGGATTAGTTGTGGTGCGCGCAAGCTGACCCGAACACCTCACGTAAATAAAAAAAAAATTATTACATGGAACAATTTCTGAAAAATTAGTTTGGTATCAACATATAAAATTAGAACAAAAAACTAAATGGGTGGCCAAGTAATAAAATTTTAAAAAAATATATATAAAATACTATTTTAACTAATAATGTCTAATGGGCGTGGGTGTGGTTGCTCAAATAACTTATCCTTACCCTTTAGGATCTTGTTAATAATCTCACCTTGCTTTCCATTGTTATATAAATTCGTTTATATATTTATCAATTAGATCTCTTCATATAAATTATATTAAATCCTCTTATATAAAGATGACAATAGTTTTCATAATTGACTGACATACTCACATTTGTATTAAAATAAACAAAAGAGGGACAATAAAATAGAAAAAAAGAAAAAAAGAAAATCACACACTAAATGTATAATTATCGAAATGATAAGCAGCAAATTTGTGTGGGTTTAATGATTAGAGTAATAACAAGTTTAATCGTATCTTAAACCATTACTTTTAAAAAAATACTTAAAAAAATCGAGAGATTATATTTCAATTAATGATGATGGGCAGAAGCTCACTCAAGGAAAAAGAAATTCGGTTAAATTGGAAAGCAGCTATAGCTTTGAATGGTGAGATCGGCTCCGGAAATACCGCGTTTTTCTGAGAGTGTGTGTGCACCAAACGGGGGTTGTTTTTGGCGGGCCAGTTGTTTTATTTTTTTATTCTTGAAATTCTCAATCACACAATTTTTTATTTTAATATCTATGTATGATTTTTAAATAGATGCTTGTTATTAACTTTTATTTGGGTAAGCATTCAGGTCTTAAATTACACGAGATAATCTGGATCAATCAAAAAAAAAATTAATATTCAACATGAAAAAATAAAAAGTATTTTGTAAGCTTATATGAATAAATTAAAAAATATATTTAATATATATATATATATATATATATATGTGTGTGTGTATCATAAAATAAAAAATAATTTATGAGAATCAAAATCCTATATAAACGCGTGTGTGTGTCACACAACATGGGAATATTCAAAATTTCAAATAAGTTTTGCCCTTAGCTGATTGCTGCTACGCAACAGTACTCACACCAGCTACAGCAGACTTGTTAGCCTACTGACCATCGATCTATCATGACCACCACCACCACCACCACCAAGCAACCGCCACACGTCCTAGTGTTTCCCTATCCAGCTCAAGGCCACACCCTCCCTCTTCTAGACCTGACACACCAACTCTCTCTTCATAACCTAACAATCACCATCTTGACCACACCCAAAAACCTCCCTATGGTTTCTCCTCTGCTTTCCACTCACCCACAAATCCAGACCTTAGTCCTTCCCTTCCCATCTCACCCTTTAATCCCTGCAGGTGTTGAAAATGCCAAAGAGCTTGGTAATTCTGGAAACGTGGCCATTATTGCAGCATCTACCAAGCTCTCTGACCCCATTACCCTGTGGTTCAAGTCTCACACTAATCCTCCGGTCGCTATCATCTCTGATTTCTTTCTTGGCTGGACCCAACATCTGGCCCAACACTTAAACATACGAGGTTTTGCTTTTTATCCATCTGCGGCGTTTTTTGCTGGTATTTTAAATTATTGTTGGGGTAATCTGGAGAGTGTAAAGGGTTTGGACGTTGTTGATTTTGTTGATTTGCCTAGATCACCGTCTTTTAAAGAGGAGCATCTGCCTTCTCTGTTCCGTAGGTACAGGGAATCCGACCCGGATTGTCAGCTTGTCAAGGACAGCTTGATTGCAAATAAGTTGAGTTATGGATTTATTTTTAATAGTTTCGAGTCTTTGGAGGGTGAGTATTTGGGTTTTTTGAAGAGAGAATTCGGGCATGAGAGGGTTTATGCGGTTGGCCCTATTAATTTGTTGGGTCCGGAAAGCACCGATCGGGGCAACCCGGTAACGGATTTTTCTGGTAATGTGTTCAAGTGGCTAGATGGGTGTCCAGATGGGTCGGTGCTATATGTTTGTTTCGGGAGTCAAAAGCTGTTGAACAAGAAACAAATGGAGGCATTGGCTGATGGGCTCGAAAAGAGTATGGTCCGTTTCATTTGGGTCGTGAAAACAGGCACGGCCCAACAAGTTGAAGAAGGGTACGGGGTAGTACCCGATGGGTTCGACGAACGGTTGGCGGGTCGGGGTCTGGTCATAAGAGGATGGGCCCCACAGGTTAAGATACTGAGTCACAGAGCGGTTGGTTGGTTCTTGAGTCATTGTGGGTGGAACTCGACGCTAGAAGGGATAGTAGCTGGTGCGATGATATTGGCCTGGCCCATGGAAGCTGACCAGTTCATTGATGCTAGACTGTTGGTGGAGGAATTGGGAGCGGGAGTGGGGGCCTGTGAAGGGACAGCCACAGTGCCTGACTCGGAGGAGTTGGCAAAAGTCATAGGCGAGTCAATGGGTGAAAAAGGTGCGGGTGTGAAGATGAAGGCTATGGAGCTGAGAAGGAAGGCATTGGAGGCCGTGAAAGAGGGTGGGAGCTCCTTGAATGACTTGAACGGGCTCATCGAGGAATTGTGCAAATTAAAAATCCAATAAAGAGGGGCGGTGGAATTATTGCATTGACTATTCCATGTAAGCTTTCTCCAAGCTCGGAGGCCACGCCTGGGATCCACAAGATTAGCATTTGCCTTTTGGGGTTGTCAAGGTAGATTGGAAAATAAAAAAATGTTTTATATTAATAAAGTTTCTAGATATTCACTCTCGATAATTTTTTTTTTTCCTAAGAGCATCTAAATTGTAGGTTTTTCTCGTTAATCTAAGATAAAATTAAGACCCCGATAGATGTGGCGGCAAAAATACAAGTTTCTCTCTCTCTCTTTTTTTTTCCTGCAAGGTGCCTGATAGAGTGTCGTTTTATAGCTAAATCGTCGTGATAACAAAAGGTTTCCCAGCCACAAAAAAAAATAGGAAGTAGATGGAAGGGCATTGGAAAACAAATGAAGGCGAGAAAACAAACGATATAATAAAACCACAGGAGGAAAGTCGGAGCCCTCCGCGGCGATGAAAGGGCTACCAGTGCCATCCACCCAGTAATTTCTCATATTTAGCCTCCTCTAGTCCTCGTCTTCTGGTAATTGGCATTCTCAGAACAAAATCAAATTTCGATTAGACTATTGACTGGAAACATTTAAACACTCTATACTTTCTAATAAGCAATAACTTTTCACTCTGATTTATTCAGACATGAGAAGGAGATCAACAAAGTTGCTTGGCTACCAGATGCACACAGCCTCCATTTACCATACAAAGAAAGACAAAATGACAGATAAATGCTGCACAAATCATGTTATAAAATGCTAGAAAGGCCTAATATAAGACGCCCTAGACTCCAAATAAATCACGCCGGGAGTCATTAGCAATCTTAGACGCTACTCGACTCAAGCTGACACAAGTTGCATAACATTCATGGGAGTGCATATTGATGACTCCTTAAAACAACGACCCGCAAAGATAGAATTAGTAATCTGAGATGGGTGAGCTGAATCAAAATAGATGTATCTGTCCCGCACCGCGCATGGATCGTGTTTTCCATCCCAGCAAGCATTCTGTGTATCTGTTATTCCTGTGATTGAAGAACAAAAAAGAGTTTGAGGGACAGCAATGATAATCACAGATGAAGATGCTAGACGGGCTTCTCCTAAGCAAAATAAAATAGGTCGCCGTCTATCCAAAAACCGGTAAGATATGATTCAATCGGTTTTAATTAGACCTTGAAAAACCAGTTGTAGAGGTCTAAATAGACCAACAGATACCTCGTTAATCTGAAAAGAAAATGCAAGAAAATTAACAAATACCATATTTTTCTTTATTTTCCTTCAGTTCGTGTAAGAACTTGAAAGTGTCCGTGTGTACGAAGAAAGAGCCATAGAGTTGAGATTGCAACTTTGATAGCTTCATGAAGAGCTCCTTGTTGTAGGATAGCAGGGCTTGGTTGAATGATTCTGCACAGTCTCCTTCATGTGGAGTTGACTTGGCAATTGCTGGGATGCATCCTACTGGTCCAAGGCCGGTCACCACAAACTTCCTCGCACCTATCAAATAAAGTTTCTGCCAGGATGGAATATGGCATGTTGGTAAATGACATGATCAAACATTAGAGGGGAATTTGATTTCTTTCCATTTTGATTTGCAAATTAAATTACTGCATCCATCCAGATTTTAAATGTAAATGAAAATTAAGCAATCAAAGCTAGATTCCTTCGCAAATGCAAACATCCCTACCTTTTTAGTCCCAATTACATTACGCTTCGACCAATCGGCTAAATCTCGCTTAAAGCATAATTTTTAAATCCAATCTAAGAGTCAATTTAGATAAATCTTAAATCATGGATCAATTTAATTTTTTTATCTTATAAAAAATAAAAATAACATTATTTTTTTAAAAAAATTGAGTTTTTTCTGAATTTTTCTTGGATTAACCAATAAATTTAGATTTTTAATCAAATTAATTCTCCTATTTCTGGCTGAAACTCAAGCCAGCCTAGACATGGGGTCGCACGGTCCATGGACCACAGGCTTCCTCATAAACCCATCAACCATGTCCCATCTAAGCTGAGCCGTGTAAAGATGAAAAACCCTAACAGCTATGTCAATCACTGTAGCTAAACTGTTGCCTAAATTGTCATCAAGAACGGTAGCTTTTTCTTAAGGATTGCCACTGTGTTGTGAAAATTCTGAAATAACATGGAAATAAAAGAAGCCAATGAGCCTTTAATTCAACGAGCTATATGTCCTCCCATCCTAAGATATCTTAAAATTAAACTTCTTTTTTGTAAAAAAAAAAAAAACCCACAAAAAGATTTCCCAAGTTATACAAGATAGAGGTGAGGAAACCAAACCTTGTAAGAATCGTTGGTGTTAAAATTTACTAATTGAAGACAATGCATAGAAATAAATGAGTTGAAGAGAAACAAAGAAAACCTTCAAGCGTTTGACAAGTTCCTCTGTTAGGAATTTGGCAAAATAATCTGGTGAGAAAAGCTTGTTCATTTTAGATGCGATGTTACGATAATTCATGATGTAGTCATTGGAACCGATGGAGATAAAGAAGATGGATTTGGCCAAATGCACTTTAATGTTCTGCACATCCAACGTCTTTGCAGTAATTTTGAATAAATCTGTCTGGTTGTCCAAGGTCAAGGGGGATCCCTACACAAAAACCAAAAGAAATAATTATGTCGAAATAAATTGTTCGGACCATCCAATTTACACGGCTACAATCCAGATAGTTTTCATTGGCATCTCTTATATTCTTCGTTTGATTTTAATAACTATAAAGTGTTTGAATTAGGACCATCTTTATCAGGTTTTATCTACTATCAGTGACGAACTACCACCAGATGAAAGGTTGGACTGATATAAGTTCATTCATATCGGTATTAAATCTAAGAATCATCAGATTTGAGTGTTTCAAGGTTGAAAATTTCTATATATAAAAAAAAGAGTGTTAATATTGAAATGTTGAATATTATTTAGTGGTCTTTTAGAATGATTTAGTGGTTAGATAGGCGGAGTTTTGATCGTGAATAAATGATAGAATGAACGCTAATCTAAACACCAGATCAAAGGAACCTCAGTTCATGTGTGCACAGTGTAGCCCAGGGTTTAGCAACTTATAATCATGATGCGAATGATGTGGTAATTCATACCGTAAAAGATCCAGTTTCCGGCAGGATACCAGACGAGGCAGATGCAAAATTCAATCCGGTAGTTGTCGTACGTCTCTCGAGTTCAGAAAGATTCATGTAAGGAGGTGCAAAGGGTAAACCAAGAAATCTAGCTGCAAAGAAAAAGAATTGCTCATATACCAGAAGGAATAGAAAATGATAAATCCATAAGGGTGTTTCATTGCAGCTCATTGGTTGGGAGGTGAGATGAGGATTTGTAAAATCGAAATTTAATTCTCGCAGATATGCAAGAATCCCTCTCCCCAATTCTTCTAAGCTACCAACTGGGTCAATAAAATCCTGTTTCAACTAGCAATCATCCTGAGCTGTCTACGAGTTTGACTGAGCTTTATCTACCCTACGTCCAAGAAGCAAGGGCTCAAGTTCTTCGTCAAAAAGAAGAAAACAAGAAACTAGTCTTTACCAAGATAGTCAGGCACAGTCAAGCCATTAGTGAAACGTCCGGTTGCAGTATGATTGAAGTCAATGCCATAAGGAAGAGAATTTGCTCTGGCTGTTGTTGAAAGATTATTATTGTTTCCTGCATCTACGGTGGAATCACCAAAGATATACAAGGCTGGAACAAGCTTTGTGTTCTTAGCATTGTCACAGATAGAGAAAAGCTGCAAGAGGAGGAGAAGAGATGGAGAAACAGAGCAGAATATAAGAGCTTTTACCATGGACCTCAACGAAAAAACCCGCATTGTATATATATATATGTATATTAGTTTAGAATGAAATATATTACCAAACACCTTTGCAGCAACACAATAACAATGGCACCAAGGGCCGCAAAAAGAGCTAAAATAAGAACCACGAATATTGCAAGATGAACCCCCTTCATGATTCTCTATGCAAGCAACCAAAAAAAATTTGTCATATTTTAATTGTTAAGTTATGCCTTGAATTCAGTTTTTGAAAGGAAAAAAAAAACTTATGCCTTAAATTATCACAGCTCTAAGTGCACTTTTAATTCTATGCGTTAATGTTAATAATATCGCTATTCTCCCACACAATTCTCATTCCCGTAATTTAACTGTCTTTTATTATCATTATTATAAGTAAACTATATTTTTGCCCTTATTGATCTAGCCATTTTCCATTTCTACCCCAGAGGTTACATTTTTTCAATGTTATCCTTATAGTTTCGATTTTTTTCTCTTTGCTACTGAATAACAGACAAAGAGCTAACTTCTCGTACTTTCTGTCATTTATTTCCCCTCACAAGTCCAACATAAATGTTATAATATCTTACAAAATAATTGAAAATCCGAATAAAAAATCAAATTTCGAAAGTAGTCTATTTAATGGATAGGGATAACATTAGAACTCTTTGAAAACTTGAAGGATAACATTGGATAATCTTAAACCCTAAGAGTAGAAGTGAAACGTTGGTGAACGTGTAAGGAAAAAAATTAAAATTTACCCTATTATTATTATTATTATTATTAGGAAGTAGGACCTCAACGATCTATTCTCTAAATGGAGAGATCACCGAAAGTTAGGGCCCCTAAAGATAATCTCCACAGTTATAAATAGTATACGTATGAATAAATATAGAGAATGTTAACTTAATATTGATTTTAATTTGAGAGTTACAAAATGGAGCAATAACTCTACCTCTCAAAGCACCACATTCTCAACTCTGAGCTTTTAATGTACCTCAGACTCGAAGAACCATAGCTTTGTTTAAAATTATCAAAATGAATATATTCCTAAATTTGTTCAGTGAATTGGCACAAACCATGGGGTCTGTCTTCGATCATCTTTTTACTATCCTCATCATTCTAGCTTTCATCTTCCTGATTGTAGAGAATAAGGCAAGTATTGTTTATTAATCGCGTATATATTATTTCACAAAGCATGGGGTCAGCAATTTTTTTGTCTCGCTTTCGAAAGAGGTTTTCTGATTTCTATTTTTGTCACTGTAGAGATGGAATCTATACAGTACTGTGGGTGTAAACTGGTCAAACAAACACAACACTGCCAGTTATTGATGGCATTAGGGGGAGATGATTGACTCATGCTGCACCTCAAGAAGGTGTTTTTGTGATATTACATGTGGACACAGACTCCCTTCTAGTTTTTTTTTTTTTAAATTTAATTAAGAATCCATTCAAATGTAAGATTGAAAAAAATTATTTGTCTTGATTCTTTTACCGGAAATATAAGAGCAGTTTTTTATACCAAAACAAAGAACACTTTGAGCTCGCCATAAGCAGCAACAAGGACCATGGGCTTCTTGGGTCGGACACAATCTTACAAGTTGGGTAGCTCACAAAGAATGGAAAATCTAGTCTTATTCTCCCTTGTATTTCACTTGAAATTTATCCCTTGAGTTTTGTTGCAACCTGAACGTTGGTCTAGCTCACGTACTGCAGCAAAGCTATTTAAATTTTAAAAGCATGGTATTTTTATCACGTATAGAAGCCGTCAGCCATGAAATACTTTGGCTGAGACAAGCATTTATAAGGTTCGAAACAATGTGGTAGCTCCGAATTGCATTAAAAAGAGGGTGGGAGATACATACTTCCTTCAACTAGATGAACCATGTCTAGCTAACAGCATTTCTCCCAGCCTTTACGATCTTGTTGGCATCACTACTCGAATACCTGAGATCTCCAGGAAGCTTTCTTGATATCACCGAGTTTAAGGCCTAAACCGGCTCACGCAATTGATGGGGCAAGCTTTGACACAAACAAGCACGCACTATCTTTTTGCGACTTGTACCCTGTTATGAATCTAGATGATGCAGTTACTTTTTCCACTATCTCATTGCAAGACATCGCTAGCAGTGAGCTCTGTTGAGTTCTTGAAGATGAGGAGGCTAGGGAACCTGAGCAGAGAGCACAGTTTTAAATTTGAGAATTGTTCGCATAGAGATTAAAAAGCGTTTGTAGACAAAATAAAATAAAATATTGCAGCAGTCGACATATCAAAATCGATAAATCAATCGCTTCCCTATTTTGCCATGCATATTTCATATGCAAGTGCTTTTATTCGTTCTTCCCCCCTGACTTGGGCAATGTATTCTCACTTCTTTTCCTTTATCTTTCTAATCTTGCATAGTTTCATTCTTGTTCAAAACTTAAAAGAATGATTTTTCTAAACACCATGCATTTCAAGCAAACTCATTTCATGTAAAGATGACAACAAACAGACAAATCTAAAATTTCACACACCACTGTCGAAAGCTTAGAATTAGAAGCTTCAAAAAATTAAATGATACGCACAAGGTTGAATCTTTGCCATCAAGTGCCTGATATATTTTCAGGAGCTGCTTCTCAATGCCAAGCGGTATCTCAGATGAGCTACAACTTACAAGTATCCTTTCATGATTCACTAATTAACTCTAATGCTTGCAAGCATGCAACAAAATTTTGTGTCATTCAAACCTAGGATTGGAGGTGGGTGTTAAAAGAAAAGAATTTGTTGTATATTCACTTGCAGGATACATCCAGAAATACATCAGGTAAAGAGAATTCAGAAACATAAAGTCCAATATTTTCTTACCACAGATGTTTCAGATACAAAGGTTGCAGATTTCAGAACCAACTTGTAAGTTCAGTAAAACCCAGAAAGATCGTCACCGAAAAATGTTAACCAACTTGTTTATTTTCAATGAGCATATTGTCCTCAGCTTTTGTAATTATCCATGGTTCATAAACAAACAAAATTGATGAATGTCAAAGACAGCCTTCTTCCAGGTGCTCTGAACAGGAAGAAAGAAATCAATCAAACGTGCATAGATACATGAAAATGCTGATTCTTATGCTTCATTGCATAAAAACATACTCAAAAAAGAAAGAAAAAGCTGAAAATATATCAAAACTAGAAAGAAATATGATAGCATTTTTGTGATTGCCAGTTACGGCTTCATTCTATTCTGACTAAAACGATTACTGAGAAAACTTGATTGTTCTAATACCTTCATGCACCTTCAAGTTTCTTTATGAGCTCTCCACAAAATAGTCACTCAAAATTGGCACTGGTACTGTAATGATCTGCTGGATACAATTAACCTAGAAGGTGGACCTAGGGATGCTGTCAATGTTATCCTGTGAATTTACCATTCCACAGCAAGTATCTTTCTTGATAATGTTTGTGACCCCAGCTATTCTGGAATTTACTTGAATGAATAAAACATAAAATGACAGATAATAGCCTATATAAGCTAAAATTTGGCACAGCCCAAGAAACCTCATTTAAAATCTAAAATGGTGCATTTCCTATCTTAAAGCATCTGCAAGATACTCTTAACATTATTGGTTGTCGATCATCCATGACAATGAATTTCATGATCACACCTTTTAAATTAATTCCATGGTTGAAAGTGACCATAAGAGATTTTCAGGTATCTGGTTACTCCATACCTTTTATACAAATGTGCTCAAACGTCTAAAAAAACCGACAGCTCTTGCATGGATGCAGGGAACCAGATTGGCAGCGCTATTTCATGGATTAATCATGCAGTAACCCAAATTTGATCATCACAGCTAGGAGTTCAAACACCGACTGGACATGGCCAGCTCTGTGAAAGGCATTAAGCATCATTTCAAATATTTCTTGATCAGGGGAAACACCATCAGATAACATAATACAGAAATAGTACTTGGCTTCATTTATTAGACATCTCTTGCATAATCTATTAATCACGGCACTATAATCTTTGATCGATACTTCAAACCCCTTCTCCACCATTTGATGGAACACCTTCACTGCTTGTTGTGCATCACCCTTGATGCAATGTGCTTTGATCATTGTGGTGTAAGCAACTTTTGTCAAGTTAATATTTCGGTCCTGAAGAGAAACAAGTACACGGTCAGCATCCTTTACATCACCATATCGACAAAGGCCATCAATGAGAACATTATATGTAGCAGGAGTAGGCTCTAGGTTATGAATCAACATGTCATCAAGTAATTCAAATGCTTTTCTCATGTCTTTAGCCTTGCAGAAACACTGAATGATTGTATTGTATGTAATTTGATCTGGAGCTAGGCCTTTAGCACGCATATCCTCTAGTAATTGGACAGATTCTTCTAATTTCCGTTGTTTGCACAGTCCTTTGATTACTACAGTATAAGTGACAACAGTAGGTTCTATGTCTTTTAAATTCATCTCAAGCAGCAATTCATGCAGCTTGTTTATATTACCCTCTTCACAGTATGCATTCATGAGAGTGGTATAAGTTACTGCACTTGGTTCCAATCCATGCAGCTTGATTGTATCCAACAACCTTCTAGCCTCAACAACCTTTCTGTTTTTGCAGAATCCATAAATAAGAGAATTAAAAGTTACTATACTAGGAGTTATTGCTTTGTCTCTCAACATCTTGTATAATCGGACACCCTCTTCAACATCACCAAGTTTTACATACCCATCGATCATGATATTATACAGAGTGACATCCGGCTTCAAGTTACTCATTATCAGAGAGTCAAAATACATCCTGGCTTCTGATAACATCCCTTTCTCACAAAGACCCTTTAGAATACTACTGTCGGCAAAAGAATTTGGAAAGATTCTGTTGAAGCACATTTCTTTATATAGTTGTATGGCCTGTTGGACTTTTCCTTGTTTGCAGAGACCATGAATAAGGATAGAATATGTAACAAGATCTGGTTGCAAGCTGTTGGCTTCCATTTCATAAAGCAATTGCAATGCTTCATCAACTTGTCCACGTTTACACAAGCTGCTGAGCAACACACTGTATAAAATGACATTCAACTGAAAACCGCTTGAAAGCAGATCCCTTCTCAGCCTTAATGCTTCCTCAATATTTCCCATTTGGCAATGCCCGCATATTAGTACTGTATAGGTAACAAGATCTGGCTTTAGCCCTTCATCAGTTAACATCTTATGAATAATCTCCCGGGCCCCACTCATCAAACCAAGTAGATGGAAACCTTTGGCAACAATTTTGTAAGTTACCATATCAGGCTGTAAACCCTGCTTCTCCATGTCATTTGTGAGCTCCAAAGCTTCTTCCATGGAACCAGCTACAATCAACCCATGAATAAGTATATTGTAACTGTATGTGTCGGGAAGTATTCCATATTTGAGCATCATACAGAAAAAAGATTTTGCAACATCAGCTAAACCTAACTTACAGTACCTTGACATGATGGTATTAAAAGAAACAACAGAAGGTGCAAACTCCTTCCCATCATTCTGCCGCAGGAACAAAACTGCATCTCGAAATCTAGACTGTCCGCATAGCCCATCTACAATTATGGAACTAGTGCGAGCACTCTGAGGAGTGCCACTGTCTTTGATATCATTGTAGACATCCCACATAATATCAGTGTGCCTCAAGTTGTACAACAAACTGTTGTACGTCTGTATCGATGGTCGCAAATTCTGTTCTTTCATCTTCACGAGAACAAAAAGAGCATCATGAACCATCTCAAATCTCGAATAAATAAAAGCCAACATATCCCATACCACATTGCTCGAATCCCAACCCTTGAAGCTACTGAAAAGCAGCTTACAGAGCAAAGGAGCTGACCCAGTGCCTATCAGAAATCACACGAAATCTATAAACAACAAAATTAGCATTTTTCAAAAATTCAACAAACAAGAAACTAAACCCGAATTGTTAAAATCTAGAAATTGCCAAATAGAAATCAATTGACCTAAACAAACTCATTAGTCTCTTTAAAAAAGAAAAAAAAAAAGAAGAAACTTTTCAAATCATAGAAGCCAGAAAGATTGTTTTCTGACATTAATTTCGATAAGTAAGAAAGTCACCTTCCTCTTGAAGCATTTGATCCAAAACCAAACGCAAGTCCTTAAACCTTCTCTTTCGCGCCAAAACATGAGAAACCAAAAACCGAGAAACCCTCGAATGTTGGAATCCAAACTCATTCCTTGACAAATGATAGAAATCCACCACAAAATCCGCATTCTCGACGCTCAAATTCTCAATCACATCATCCATTTGAGCCTGATTTAACGTTACAACCAAGTCTTTGAAGTAATGACCACTGACAAATTGTCTAAAACCCAGGTCCCTAAAGCCAGAGAGAATCGCGTGAACTGGGTCCGTTGAGATTTGAACAATAGGGGTGGTGGTGGTATCGAGATTGGCAGCGGAGGAGATGGAGAGTTTAGAGAAGATGAGGGAGGAGAGAGAGGTAAGAATTGGGGATTTAATGGGAAAATAGAGTGACCTGGTCCATTTGTTGAGCATGGAAATGTAAAGTGGTTTTAGATTTTTGAAGAGATGCCGTTTTGTTTGGTTCTTGGGAAATTTTAATAGATAATTTTTAGGGTTTTAGAGAGGAAAAAACCGTTAGCTTCCTGGCAATTTTGAGTTTTGAGGTTTTGAGAGAGAGAGCGAGAGAGGGAGGCAGGGGTTTTAAGACGGGGGTTTAGGATTGAGATTGCATGTACAGTTGCAAGATGTGCGGCTTTTTTATATTTATTTATTTATTTATTTTTAACATTAAGGCATTAGCTTTTGTGCAGCGAGAGTAATTACTTCTCCTCCATTTATCAACCAAAATAAACATTTCGAGACTCCATGCATTGAGAAGAACATATTCCCATAATTCTCAATGAAAATTTGAATTTTATATATATATATATACGCCAACATTATGGTTAAGTGAACATCTTGACTTGATATGTAGCTAATTAGGGTTTTTCAAGCTTTAAATTGTTTAAAAAAATTCTACAGATCTAAAATTATAATTTTAAATTACAGAAAAAAATTATTATATTAAAAGTCAATAATTCATTGAAATTTTCTGAAAACAAGGGGAAAGTTAAAGTTCAGAAATAAATACAAAACAAATATTTTCTAATTTTAATTTGAGGATTTTCTCAACCTCATATGCTTCTAGCAAGTTGATCTCATCAAGAATATGATATGTACAGTATTATTCTTGTATTTCATGTTTTAATCAAATGATTAAATATGAACTTATAATTATTATTGTAATTTTTTTTAATAATTATAATTATTGATCTTTGTCATGTCTATCTATTTCATAAACACAAGCACCGGTGGTTTCATATTAACATTTAATTTGATGCATTAATTAGGAAAAAATATTTTTTAATTAAATTAAATTCATTAATTTTATTTTTTAATATTTAATTATTTTTTTAAATATTAAGATACTAATTCAGATCTACAAGACTCATTTGAATTTGTTTAATTTTTTTAAAAGTTTTTTTATATAGTTTCATCCACTATTATTTTGTTATTCTTTTTATTCCATTTCTATAAGAACTTTTTGGTCGCTTTGAAAGTAATAAAAATTTACTTAATTTTTTTTATTTTTGATTGAATTTAACTTTTAAAAAAAGAGTTTTATTTTGTAATTAAATCAAATTAATTGCATAAGTGCAAGCATGCTTGTTTTATGTTGTTTTGTTTGGTTTATTTTTTGGGTAAAGCGTATGATTTTTTTAACCATTAAATTTTTTGATTTTTCAAATTTTAAAAAAATTATTGATATTATATAAATATTTTTTTGTATAAAAAAAATGCAGCCGAGGACATGCTATCTGTCTAGTATCTAAGTTCATAAGCAAATGTACGAGTAGGCGCGCATCAACATTCAATTTGATGCATTAATTATATAAAAAAGTCATATCAGAATGATTTCATTTAATTAGTTAATTTGTTCCACGTTACAATAAATAAAATTTTCATGATATTTTCTAATCCACGTCATGAATAGCCTGTTTCTGAAATAAGATATTCATGAATTAAGTTTATGTCAACAAAATATTATTAAAAAATACTACCATCCAACCATAAAATGCTGAAAAGGGAGAAAACTTAATTTCTTGTACAGGTGGGGTGGGGTCGTTTTAAATAAAATGGTGGTATAATATGGACGCAATATTTTCTATGAGATAGTGTGGAATTTGATAAAAATAAATGAATGAATAAATGTAATCGTTTGATTACTGGCTATGGATCCCGGATTAATTCCGCCAAACCCTGTATATTAAAAAAAGATAATCATAAATTGCCGTTAATGTGCTTTATTCCATGCTAAAAATCAAGAGAGAAAGAGAAGAAGAAAGAACGCACAAGGATCATTATGCAGATCCTAGAACCCTAAATAAAATCATGTATAACCAATGGCTCATCATGATTTCTTAAAACTTATTTCTTGTTATCTTGTCTCTACGATAAACACTTCTGTTCTAGAATTCAGAGCTAAGCACATGGTCCAAACACGTTTCTGTTTTGCAATTCAGGAGGAAGGCAAGCAACGCAGTTTGTTTTGTCTGATGTTATAAGTTCGTCAGCAAAACCCCAATGAGGCAATGAGCTGTGTGAGAACTGAAACAGAAAAACTCTTCCAAATGGAGCTGCTCTGCAACAACAATCTACGAAATGAATTGCTGTCTGCACAGATTTGGATACAAGGAGAGAAGCCACAATCACTTAGCAATCTGTTCATGTGTCCTTTCCCATACCTCATGCTAGTAAACAACACCCGCTCGCAATTTTATTGATGGCATGCGATGGGATTTCTCTGTCTATGTAGGCAACAGGTACGCCTCGGACTTTCAAGGCACAAGAGTACAAGTTAAGAATAATTTCTGGACCCATTACACTTCCATTGAGACCAACACCGCAACTAAAAGCAAATCCCAATGTTAAATATGTTGAACATTTAACATTAATTCAGTAAATGAAAGTGCTTTTCTTCTAATTTCACACCATCTAGTCTAGCAATAGCCCGACAAAAAGAATGATGCTGGAAGGAAACATGAATGATATCTGAGGTTCGCAAGTGCGCACACGGAATTGTTTAAAGATTGATGTAAGCATTCTTGAAAAAAAAATGGCTTAATATGGAGTTTGGTATTGCCAGTGAGAGTCGGAATCTAAATAGTGATGAGATTATTTTAATTAGTAGAAAAAAATCGAATTTTCATTTCTGAACAAGATATACCAAACACAAACATGGATTGATTGGCTAGCTAAACCACCAGAAACTATAAAGAACAGTCTATCCAAGACTCTGATGCATGCCAATTCTTATTCTCTATTTCTTTAATCACATCTAGAAATTCACAAGTAATTTCTTCAGAGATAGATAAAATAATATCATCCCATAGCCATATTGATTTTACTTCAAATCCAAGAAGCATAGAGTGATAAATCCACAATGAAATTCACATTTCACCTACTTAGGTGCCTCACCTATAAAGCTCCCCTCCCCCCACTTTTTATACCTCCAAACCTTTTATAGATACCTCGATCCAACTTTTTCTATCTACCCCAATTTAAGACAGCAACTGTCTCATCTTCTCCAGACTCCAGGCATGTATAAGGCAAATGTAAGAAAACAAATTCTGGAGAAGAACAACATTTCAATCAAGGAAAAAGAGAAGCCAATAAGTAGTACTCAAGGGCTCTTCTCTAAACACCTCAAGAGAGTTTATCCAATTGGGCTACATCGAAGCACTTCCTCCCTATCCTTATCATCAGTCTCATTATCTTTGTCACAGAACTCAAATGATTCTTCTCTCACAGATTCTTCAGCTGTTCCATTGGAACAGAAGATATCCTTGGCACTTCGTCTAATTTCTCCACTGGAAAGAAGAGAAGTCCCGGTGGCTAGAAACTTCCAGCCACAGCAGCAGCAGCAGCAGCAGAATCAGGATTCTAACGATGGGGAGGTGAAGAGGTGCAACTGGATTACAAAGAACAGTGGTATAATATATTAAAGTTCATGAAATTACCATCTTATTTTCTCATACATGTATACAGCATCTAAGGATAGGCTAATTTCACTGTGATACAGAACTATTCTTTTTCCCAAAATTAATAATAAAAAATATGTGTGTATTCTGCAATTGTTTCTAGTTCATCACATGATGCTTCATTGAAAAAAAAAAAAAAAAACTGACAATGCTGCAGTAGTGGTTAGGATGTGAAATAATTAAATAAAATAAGGTCAAACTTAATAAAGAAGCTCATGAAGCTTCTATCACTATGTGGCAGTAGAAAGTAACAACATGAGTTAATAAGAATCACAAGGTTCTAAAACATTTTCCTGTTTTTATCCTCATGTACAATTCAAAACAGTTCTCTACCAAACTGTACAGCATCTTAGATATTGTATATATGCATGTATCCATAATATTTAATGTATGTCAATGATTGCTATCCACAAAAGGTTCCAAAATGTATACCCACTATATATTCTTACATCAATTTTTAGGTGTATAGTACTAAAAATAGATAAGAGAGAACAAGTTTTGCTGATGCTATATATTTAGACATTTAATTCTAAGGTTTGGTACAGATAAAGTTTATGTGGCATTTCATGATGAATGCTGGGGAGTTCCAGTTTACGACGATAAGTAAGTGAGTTTGATCTAGTACTCTACCTGCATAATCATTGTGTATTATGCCAATTTAATTAGTTCAAGTTGTGATTAACTTAATGGACAGTCAATTGTTCGAGCTGCTTGCGTTGTCTGGTATGCTGATGGACTATAATTGGACAGAGATTTTGAAAAGAAAGGAACTATTCAGGTAGGGTCTTTGGACCACTCCTCATCAATTTGTCAAAAAACAAGAATTTCTATGAACCACTCTAATTAACTATTGTTTGTTATTTGGTTTCTTACATATCTTCTCTGATTTGATTTGATTTGATTTGTTTTGAGGATGTACCTAAGAGCTTATTGTCTTGTTAAAATATAGAGAAGCTTTCGAGGGATTCGATCCGAATATTGTAGCGAAAATGGGTGAGAAAGAAATCATGGAGATAGCCTCAAACAAGGCAATCATATTGGCTGAGAGCAGAGTGAGGTGCATAGTGGACAATTCCAAATGCATACTGAAGGCAAGTCTCGAAAATTAACGTCCATCCATTACTAATGGTTTCACTGGCATCCCATTGAGCTGCTTGCTTAAGATTCTGGTTTTCTGATTCAAAACGCAGATTGCAAGGGAATTTGGATCTTTTAGTAATTACATGTGGGGTAATGTGAATTTCAAACCCACAATCAACAGATACAAATATCCAAGAAATGTTCCTTTAAGGTCTCCAAAAGCAGAAGCCATTAGCAAGGATCTACTCAAGCGTGGATTTAGATTCGTCGGACCAGTGATTGTGTACTCATTCATGCAAGCAGCAGGGTTGACAATCGATCATCTTGTCGATTGTTTTAGGTATAGTGAATGTGTAAGCCTCGCAGAAAGACCATGGAGGCATATCTAATATATTGTCAGGAGTCAGAAGGTGTAAATAGAAGATTAATGCCCTTCTTCATTAAGCATAACTCTTAACACTGAAGTTATGCATCAAAATTAAATTATAGCCACGAAATAGGATTGCATAACCCCCCACCACCACCACCACCCCTTTTTTCCTTGGACATTGACAAGTGATTTGCTCTGTTATTTGCCTTCATTTCTGTGACTGTCATGGATGAATAAGACTAAATGCTTGTGATTTTTTTCTAGCGTATTTCTACTGTTCTTTATTATGTTGGAAGGAGACGGCTCTGGTCATGGGCTGGTGGCAGATACTGATCAGGTCACCAGGGCAAGCACGAAAACGTATCAGATTGAAACAACAACGATGGCCATACTGATTGGAAATGGTGGAAGGTTCCTTCACTGATTGGTGTTTGAGGGTTAGGTAGCTCTATTATTAAAACCATGGAAAAATCATCTAGCAGCCAAATAATAGTCTGCGTTAGTGAGAATCTTCATTAAACAAGTAGAGATGAAGCTTTAGTTTTATGATATCCTGATCAGTTATTTATATCAATTTTATCCTCCAAATCTCACAAACTCTAACAAGTCTTTCCAACCAAATTCTTCTTCTTTCCATGCATTTTTTTAGGAAACTTGACATTTTATGTTAAAGAATTCAAATGGAAGACCCCTACTGACAAATCAAGATTATCAGGAAAATAAATTGATATAAAAATTTATTTGAAAGCAAAATTCACGCCAGCCATAGGCTTTTCCCAAAATCTATCGAGTTTCTTTCACTTAAACAAACCATTTCTTTCTTCCTGAGCTAGAGGCAGGCGAAGCTGGGGATAAAATCCCTTTCCTCCTTAGGACAACCCTTGAAGTTTTCTGGTAATCGGACACTAGATTTATCCTAAACGTTCGCTTGGTCTTTCTATGGTCTCGAACGTTTAGCGACCCACAGGTTCTTAAATTTCTTAGCAAGGCCATAGTTTTGTATCTTAAAAGGCCGGAACTAGCCCATAAATTTGAGATCCAGGAAAGCCCATTATTTAGAGGAGAATGGCTTGAATGAAAAGGCTAGGGGGGTGTCCATAATCTTTACAGAGCAAGGATCTCTTACGGAGCCCAAAACGACACAAAGGCGCGCAGCAATTGGACTTCTAAAGCTTGATGCCCTCACTAATTAATGGGGTCCCTGTAAACGTAGTGGACATCCTATTCCTCGAGAATTCTCACGTTTTAGCTTCTTTTTTTTCTTTTTTTTTTGAGATTTAGAAAAGCCATTCATATATTAAAAAATAAAAATCATTCCCATAGACCTATATACGGTCCCGTCGTGAATCCTAAACCGAGATAGTAAGAAGGGAGTAAAATCACCTCTCTTCTGAGCCAAACCTTCGAGGATTATTTATGTTTTTTATTGATTGTTTTGGTGGGAATACGTACTATGTATTATGAATGCATACAGAGTTGATGAGTTAAGATATGTTTTTTGATGTTTTAAAAATATTTATT
Source organism: Populus euphratica (assembly GCF_000495115.2). Classification (NCBI taxonomy): domain Eukaryota; kingdom Viridiplantae; phylum Streptophyta; class Magnoliopsida; order Malpighiales; family Salicaceae; genus Populus; species Populus euphratica. The sequence goes on from NW_011499848.1 coordinate 2,487,153, forward strand.
GAAAAAATATAAAAAAATATTTAAAAATATTTATTGAAAAAATATAAAATCTTTTTTTAACTGAATATTTTTTATATTTTTAGATCATTTTAATGTGCTGATATCAACAATAAATTTTAAAAAATAAAAAAATATATTATTTTAATATATTTTTAAATAAAAAATATTTTAAAAATAATCATACATATATTTTTAAATATGATAAAAATATTTTAAAAAATAATTATATATATATTTATAAAAGAAACTACAGCAATAGCTGTTACCCGTGAAAGGCAAGCCGTGCAACATGTTTTATTTCCTTAAAATACCGTGAGGTGAGAATCATAAAATTGCATGCAATTTTGCTTGTACATAGTTGTTACTCGCTAATGCATAGTACCAACAGTTTTTTAAAATATTTTTTTGAGAAGAGAGATTCACCGAATTAATTGTTACTAACCCAATTTAATAATAACAGAAAAAAATATAGAAAATGACAAAACATGTCTTAATACAAATACAAAGCTTCGGAAATTAGATTTTAGAGTTAATTTAGTGATTTCATTTCTTGAAAATGTAAAATACTGAAAATACCCCTTAAAATAATTAAATGAAAGTAACTTTCAAGAACAATTAAGTAATTTAATTACACCATTTAAATATGAGATTGTTATAATCATCCTCGGGAGTTTGACAATAGCATTTGAATCCTTACAAAATTATCAAACTATCCTCTTAGCAGATATGTTGTTCAGAGATATAATAATTTTACTGTAAGCTCTTTCAACTTTATATATAATATTCAAGAATTGATTAAGCCTAGAGGACAAATAATTAATTTTATTTAAATAAATAAGAGCCTTATCGATTAAAAACTATTGAAACAAGAAAAAACAACAATAAAATATAGTCATGATAATTGGTTTTTCTAATAACCATGAAGAGAGTGGGGACTAATAAAGCTTGATAGGATAGAAATTACACGACTGCTACAGAACTTCTAGACTAATAACCAAGGAAAACACAGGATAAAAAGGATTCCCCATGTTTGCTTCCTTGACACAAATTCCATTCCTAGTTGATTAAGACGTTGGGTTAAAATACCATATCCTCTTTAATTCTTATCTCTTTTCTTGGAATAATATACCAGCTATATCCTGAGAGATCATGCACGGAGGAATATGGGTGTTTATGGCCCTATCAGCCTATCTTTTTTAGCCATTTGACGTTCTGCGTTGAGTTCTTCTCCTTAATCTTGATTAATGGAATTCTTTAATCTAACTTTCTCAGATTCCAATTATGGTCTTCTTTAATTACCATAGATGCATTAATAGACTTCCTTTCAAAAAACATTGCCCTCGTCTTCTTTCATGCTCTTACATGCATACAGCCACCTGATTATTATCAGTCATGGATTTGCATGCAGGAGCACATTTAACATCAAGATTCAAGACCTGCTGGACAGGGAGGAACATGAAAAACCCTGATGCGTTTATCATGTTTCTTGACTTCAGAAACTGAGAATTTATTTGGAATCTGGTCAGCTTTGTTGCGCATCTAAACTGTATAACAAATCTCAGGAAGTGATCACAAGGTTTAAGTAAGTTAGAACCATAAGTAGACAGTCTCAGAAATCACAGTTGCTGCGAGACTCATCATGAGCTAGGCTGCACTAATGAAAGAAATGATCTTCACACCACCATGATTTGAAGTCTATTATTGTCATCATAGATCTTCAGAATCCATACTCTTTCTTTAACACTCATTTTCATGCTGAGAGGTTCACATGCACGGATTCCCGATATTTATTGTGCTTTTGATTCTTTGTTCTTCTTCTTTTATTCAATAGAATTTGCTGCTTTAATTTTCTCAATCAAGTTAATGTTCAAGATGCGGCCAAGTTTCTTGAGGTCAAGTTTTTCTTTTCTTTCCCTCATCATCCATCCGCATGTGCTTTAGCTTTCCTCTCATTTACTTGATCATCACATGAGGGTAGGTCAGGTCTCAACACATTACACCAAACACGGGTACTTTATTATCATTATGCCCAAGGACATAGGCAAGGCTATTCATTTCAAGCAGAGCCTTAACAGTAAAATAACTGGACATTTTTCTGATCACATGGTCAGATGTCTTTATATGACGTAAATAATCAAATATTTGTTAAACATAACTATGATTTTGCTTCACAATATCACCAAGGGAACAACTAGACAGACGTGTCCATATAGGGCCACTTTTGAGCACCTGCCTTTGCTCCTCTACATTGATCCATCATTTTAGCTTAAACTTTAATCTATCAATAAAAACATCAGGCTGGACCCCTGCTCCAGGAACAAGTGGAAATTTAAAAACAAAACAAAGAGAATCTGATTAGATTAGGCTGCCACGATGGTCACTGTGCATAACCCATTATTCTGTACGTACTGTTAGTTTCCTAATCCCCTTCTGTTAATTGTAGTCCAATTAATTAAGCAAACTAAAAGAAGAACTAGGGTTCGGAAACCTTGAATGGTTATAATGACAGTTATGATGCCGGAGCCGGCTTTAAGTTTAAGGGTTATTTTAATAATGGTATAAGACATCACTTTATAAACACTCCAAGAATAAATAAAATATATTTTTGAATTGTTTATATTTAAAAAAATAAAAATTACCCAAAATCCAATTTATCATATATACATAAAAAAATTAAATATTTAAAAAAATCATTTATAATTTTTCAAATAACTTGAGCCGGTGACCTTCACCAAACTTTAATGCCTAGATAACCTTGATTTGGCACTCATGACTATGACTGGTAAGGCCCACCATATCGATTGCTATGCTTACTGATTCCATTAAAGTAGGTACAAATTCAAGTTAGGTCTTTAGAGGTGTTGAATTCATCTCAAGACTTGGAAAAAGTGAAGCATTGGAGCCACTATTTAGTGAGCACTAAGGTCATGCAGTCGTGGAAGATCATGTGCAAGTGTAAAGAGTTGATATGAAAATTAGTGAGCTGATAAAAAATTTAAAAAAAAAACCCTTGATTTTAAAAGAAAACTTGGGGGAAAACATTATAGCAATGATAGAAATAATAGGACCTTATAGGCTTAAATAGATTATTCTCAAATTAATATGTATTTATGCAAATTTAGAGTAAATTAAGATGAATCATCAACGTTAAGTAACTTTACTCGGAACTGACTTATAGTGTAAATATGTAAACAACTTAGTTATACCACATGTTCTTAGGTTTCAAGTCTTAATGAGCTTTCAAATTCCTCTAATTCTGAAAAATTAAAAATGAAAAGTGATTTGCCTCTTATCAAGAACAAAACTTCAATGCTCCTAAAATGAGCAAAACCGAGGAAACCGACAGTTTCGATAGCCTGAACCTGCCAACAACCTGAAAGGGCACTGGATCCAGTCCATAGGTCACAATGGTTGCTAATATATTTGCTTGCTTTCTTTGTGAGCATGGACAATTTCTTTTGCAATTCCCCTTCTTCCTGAACTGTTGATTTCGAACAACCATGACATAACAAGGACTTTGTGTCTTTTTCTAAATGAAATTTAAAAGTGATAAAGGCAATAATAATATCCCACAAATTCAGACGGCTTGCAAATATTATACATAAAAAAAACTGTTGATTTCGAACAACCACGACATAACAAGGACTTGCGTCTTTTTCTAAATGAAATTTAAAAGTAATAAAGGCAATAATAATATCCCACGAATTCAGACAGCGATAATAATCTATGAATGATAGGCGCCAGGTGTTGTTGTAACATAGAAAAATATAGAGGATGAGCTTGGACAGTCGATCACTCGTGTCTGATTGGAATTCAATCCGGCCATTGCGTGTTAACTCCATCACAATGGACAAATGCAATCGCAATCGCAATCAAAGGGCAACTGTTCAAAACATTTTCCAGCATATAAATACCGGCACTGACACCTGTTGTATTGGCAAAAGGCCAAAGAAGTCGCTTGTTCAGCCACTAACATGGGCTATATGCTCTTCCGGTGGCCAGCAGAGCAGTTATGAATAGCGATGATGGATTGAGAGTGTGGGCATGGGCGCACGCATCTTTCTCCTCTTCATCTTCAACAAGTTGGCGGAACAAATTTTGGTTTTTCTATACGAAACAACATGACTCCATACTTACTTGACATCTCAAAATCATAAGCTCGTGCCTTCTTCATGTGAATAGTTTGTAATCTGTTTGCACACATTCAAAATTTCTTCCTCGGCATGAGCTTCAAACAGATTAGCCACCGGGAACCTCCTGGCTTGACAACTAGTCTCGCAGAAACAAAGAGCTCGAAGCGAGAAGCATACAATTGAAATTGCGATCCTCTGCTCAATCATGGGTAAAGTTTGCAGCAAGTCTTTAACTTCCATTTATCACTAGGGATTTACAAGAACATCAGAAGAGAGTCTCATAGTCAAGACTATGAAAACCATGCCATTGCAACAAAGATCCAAGCTGGCTAAATGAATGATTAAAGAAAACGGATAAATAATTGATTGATAGCAAGATCAAGAAAGCCAAGATGTCACTATTTACACACTTTCTTTCTTTAGGATATTCACTCTACAAATTATTTATCAAACAAGTTCATATGTGGATGGAGTTGAGGTAAAACCAAAAAAAATGAAAAGGAAAAAAAAAGTAGAAGAAATACAACCAAATTCCTACTCAGCTAGCTCCTCACTTTGCTGATGCCAAGAATATTTACAGCAGTTCCTCCTACGCTTGATCCAAACTACAACACCTCGAGGGAGAAAACCCACTGACTGAACCTACACTAAAAAACGCCGTTCACTCCCACAAACCTATAAAGTCTTATTCATCATCATACCGGTATCTCATATATCAAAACTGGCATGAAGTACCAAGCCTCTGTCTCTGCCTCTGACCTAGGGTGATAGATTTGCGTTTGGCGAATGCTGGGTACAGCAGTTCCTGAAATTTCTCCAAAAACAAGGTCCACTCTTCCTCAGTCATATCTGCCAGCTCCACAAAACTTATACTTGCAGGAAGCTGCTCGTTAGCACTCCTGTGCCCAGATGATCTATTACTAAGACAGCCATTTTCTGGTTTTGTTCCTGATAACTTCTGGTGCTTGTCACCTAACGTGGTACTCTTCAATGACATGGAAAGCTTTGAAATGGTTGGGAGTTTTTCAAGAGTACGCAGGGCAGCAAAACCCTCTTGCTCTTCCTCCCCTTCACTTTCCTCGTCCTCCTCAATGCTTTCCTCCAATTTTGAGAGTGGGAAACGACCACTCCCAGATCCAATTCCAAATTGGAATGGTGACCTGATCATGTAGTCATCTGCTGTTAGCTTAGCAGTGAAGTCATATTGTGTTTCATCGCAGTCTAAATCAAATTGGAATTCCTGATCATCTCCCAAATCACCCCTGGGAGAAAAGGCCTCCCTCTCGGCTATCAACCTCCTTGCCTCAATGCACACAAGCTCAAGCTCGCTGGGTTCCTCCTCGCCAGGTCGGAACTCCCTGCTCATCATCTCACCGATTTCAGCAAGACAGAGACCATTGATGGCAGCCTCCTTGAGAAAAATTGTGCAGAGAACTAGAACCCGCAGGCAAGCCTCTCTGATCATCGGAAGCTGCATTCGCAGCATATCACAATCCTTGACAGGGTTGAGTTTTTCTATATAGTCAAGCTCGTCATCTGAGAATGGAATTGAAGCCTGAGGCCAATGAATCCACTCGAAGTATGGATCCTCCAATGTTTCTGGTAAGCAAAGACCATGATCAATTGGAATCAGCTCCACTTGCCCAAATCTCCCGACACCATCAAGCTTCCTGACTAGAAGGTTCCCAGCATGTCTGTCAGTGTTAAAAATTCTAATGTCTAATATCCCAATACGATGCACAGAAGATACTGGGAAGCTTGATGTCCCATGATCACTGGCATCAAAATCATGTGGAATGAACTGCTGGAAAGACGCAATCTTGCTGACCTGCTTCTTCTTGTGTGGCTTATTGCCATTTACCCCATCATTGACATTGAAGATTGAGTGAGTGATCTTCACAAGTGCAGTAGGAGGCACATTAGCAAAGTGATCATAGTCAAGAAGGTATGCTGCCACTTCCCTGAACCCTGTCTCCCCAACACGCACGGACCGTTTCAAACCCGGTTGCCCAAGAGCTTTGCCAACAAAACCTTTTGGATTGTTTGGTGCAAAAGGTTCTTCATCCGTTGGCTTCACAATGGCAACACTCTGACCTCTGCTGTTCCTAAAATAGTATGCACCACCGAGCCCACTATGAACAGGAAGTGGGTCAACACCGTTTTTAATTGCCTTGATACTTTCCTTGACCACCTGTTTCATTTTAGCAAAGCTATTTGACTGTCCCAATATCTCAATTGGACGACTCTGGTCTCTCTGTTGGATGTCTCTTCCAGTAGGTGAAAGACAGGGAGTAGATGAGCTTCTATGAAGATAGTTCCGTGTTAAAAGAAGAGGTGAATCATTACGAACAGCACTGAGGTCGTTCTTCAGCACCATATCCCCAAAAGTCAAGGAACTCTCCTCGGTTGACACGTTAAGGGCAACCTGCAACCTTCTTTTCACTGTATGAGCATTGTCACTGCGATCCAACTCCATTCCCAAGACACAACCAGTATCGGTTTGCACAAAAACTCGTCTCCTCCCAGCAGGTTGTTTCCCTTCCATTCTTTTGCTTCCATGGTATTCCCCACCAAGTGGGCTCTTAAAGACTGCCACTGCCATCTGTGTTTGAACTGGGCTGTCCAATTTACGAGACATGAAATGGAATGAAATCCCTGCTATCTGTGTGGAAGGTGAGAGTGGCGGCAATGAAGGAAGAGAGCTTCTTCCCTCCCAAAAAAGCCCCAAACTCCAAAGCCAATCGCAATTGATTTAGTAGGGAAAAAAAATCTAGCTCGCAGTCAATCATCAATTTATAAACTGCAAATCAAAACTCCACCCATGAGCTCAAAAATCTGAAATCACCACCCACAAAGAAAAAAACAGTGACCAGGAAAAATACGTCCTCCTCGGTGCTACATTAAACAAGCCATTCCTATTAAACCTCGAGAATCTGAAAAAAAACAGAAACAAAAGGGCATCGATAACATAAACACTTTAAAACTATTAGATCGCAGACTAAATAGCTGAAAGTCACTTAGTTTCATTAAAATTAATAGATCCGATTCCTATGTATGGATTCATACACACCCATTTCACCCGACCAATGGGGTTCCATCCATTTTCTTCAACGTGCATAGAATCTTGAATCTACCTAGCTTCCATTATCAACGTTCTTACGTATTAATCCATCATTAACAACTGGTTTCAAGAGAAAGAAATCGTGAAAAAACTAATCTGAATGCAAGAAAAACTACATGACGAAGTATTTGTTTAGTTGATAATATAAACATTAATTACCTAAGTAAAACAACTACATTAAACATGAAAAAAACTGAAAACAAAAGATTCTATAGTCCATTTTTTCGGAAAAAATAAGGAAAAAGATTACCTTAAAACAAAAGATAATACAAGAATGTTCCCTCAATCGAATCTATTTATATTTTCTCATTACAATTGTAAAAGAAATAAAACTGACCTGGAAAGAAAAGAAAAGAAAAACCGATGATGAAACAATACGTTAAATCCCAATCAAGAACTGAACTGGCACTAAACAACTAACCAGATTGCAGGATCTGAAGAACCCAACACCCTACGAGAAGAATCTTTGAAACAAAATCAGGACCGTTGATTTAATTCCCGATAGCTAGCTAGCTTCCAAGGGTGATGGATGGGTCACAAAAAACCGAGTCAGTCAAGAGAATTACAGAGGTTTAACGAAGAACAAAGAATCGCCAGAGTTGACTCAGTTTCAATTTCTCGACTGCTTGTTCTCCTTTAAAGGCCAACTCGAAAAACCCAAACCCTGCTTTTTATTATTAAATCTCTCTCCTTTCCTCTCTCCCTCACCCCCTGTGGTGTGCGCTTCAAGGACCGTTCTTTAACTATGTACGTGGGTTGAGAACTAACCCTGGTTAAAATTTACCGCCTCTCTCTGAAGCTCTTGCTTTTGTTTCTTTGTGGGATAAAAAATTAAAAATGGAAGAGTCTAGAAAGGAAGATCTGAGCCGCTGGATTAGGACACGAGAGGGTGGCGTTACATGGAGATTTTAGAATTGGATGACAACGTCGACAAGGTCACCGTTTTAACAGGTTTTTTTTAATTTACGTTTTTTTGGAGGAAGTTATTTTGATGCCACTTGTCGATTAATGGGTAGTGGTTTCTTTAATGGACGGAAATGTCCTTGCATTCAAGAGTTTTGATTGGTATTTTGGGGTTTGAGTTTGGTGAAGGTGTGGTGTATCAAGTCATGGTGAAAGTATTGAGTGATTGTAGCTTCATGGATAGAGTTTGCAAGTTGATCCGTCTTTTCCGTTGCTGTGTGTGAAGCTGGAAATCAAAAGCCAGTTGACCTTATCCCTTTCCATTTACTATTTTTCTTCCAATATAAAATTTTCTTATAAGTAGGACTAAATCCCACTTTCGATATTTTGTTTAGATGAGGTTTGGGTAAATTTAAAAAAAAATGTTTAAGATGAGGTTTGGGTAAATTTAAAAAAAAAATGTTTAAAATTAATTTTTTAAATTTTTTTATATTATTTTGATATGTTAATATTAAAAATGATTTTTTTAAAAATTATGTATATTAAAAATTATTTTTTAAAAAATTATGTATTATTTTAATAAAAAAATAACCATTACCATATTTTCAATAACTTAGGAGTGACAACTCTTCCTATATTAATTGTCTCTAATTTCTAAAAACCCTCATGAAATGAGTTTCCCTGCGATGCCATTCATGGTAAAAACCAGATGAAACTTACAGGTTCTTCCCCTTTTCTTTTATATAGATTAACAGAGGAAGTGTGTTTGGATCAATTTTCATATATCAAATTCCTTGAGGTGAAAATGGCTCACAGTAAACAGCTTGAAAAACGATTTGATTGACAGAGAAGGGTTAGATTTCATAATTAGTTGAATTCCCTTTTTTTGGGAATAACTGGTTCATTTTTTAAGGAAATTGGTTAAATCTTTTAAATAAATTGAAAACATAAATTACAAGGAGAGAATAACATATATCAATCACAGCTAGCATTTGTAGAGAAACATGTAGACAAAAAAAGCCATCACTATATTGACTATATTCACATAATTTTTTTTAATAAAAAGCTTGTAGTAAAAAAATATTTTATGAAATGTGAGACCCTACATTTGTATCCTACACATTTGAGGTGCAATGTAGATAGCCTAACCAGTGAGCAGGTGGGCCTTAAAAGGAAAAGGTACAATGGTCCTTTCGCACTGGTCAAATCGCCGGAATGGTCTTGGATCCAAGTGTTTCATTCTTGGGATCTTACTGCCCATACTTAGAAGATCATATCGGGTGATCCGACGGTTCAAATGCAAAGTGTCATTTTCGATCCGTGATGTGGTGGCAAATCTGCATGACCGTCCTCATGCCTGCTCTGCCCCAAAAAGCAATGGATTCATGGTGCGTCAGCACACTTGCCCTCTTTGTGTTGTAGTTTAAGGGGTCTTCTGACCAGCTCCCTTGTTTGCCTCCTTTGATGAACGGAAAGGGAGATCGCAGGATGTCTTCAAAACGCTATTCGCTGTCCCTTGATGACCTCATCGAAAAAAAAGGACTAAAATGTGTCACTGGATATTGCCACATTCTTCAGCTCTCATGACAACAATCTAGTAAATCTGTACAGATGTTAGAAAAAACGCATCACTTTCTGTCTTTTAAAAGTATTTAAAAATAAATTAATTTTTAATTTTTTAATTCATTTTAAATTAATATATTTTTAATATTTTAAAAAAAATATTAACTATCAATAAACCATCTTATCTAAAAATTTAAACTAATAGATAAGATTTTAGAATATAATTTATATTATTTTTCAATACACTCCCTCAAATGAAAATCTTTTGAATTTGAAACTTGTACAGGTCCACATTACCTTTGTTCTTAATTTTTATCAAATAAATGGGGATGATGAGATTCAAGTTTAAGATCATTTGGTCATCAAGACTCTATATCATGTCAAATAATTATCTCAACCCAATAGCTTAAACTATTAGGTGGGGCCCCAATATATAATTTATATTATTTTCTAACACACCCCCTCAAATGGAAGCATTTTGAACTTGAAACCTACACAGATTCATGTTACTTTATATTTAATTTTTATCAAATAAATAAAAATTATGAGATTTCAACTTAAGACTATTTGAACATCAAGCTCTGATATCATGTTAAGAAATTATATTACCTAAAAACTTAAGCTATTAAAAAATATTTTAATATGTAATTTATATTATCTTTTAATATTAATATATATTTTAATAAAAAAACTACTTGAAAAAGTAAAAATTAATTCTAAACAGCTGATCCGCTGCACGTCCGTTTTTTTATATTAAAAAAAAAAAAGAGGGGGAATGCCCGGCTCTTTTGTTAATTCCACGTAATGGCAAGGCCTAACATTGCCGGGACAAGCTAGTTTTGGTTATGACAGCAGAAGAGCTTGCATGCACGTATTTCCCACGGCTTGTGGATGTATAAGAAACGAGATGATGAGATTCCAAATCTCCAGGTAGGAAGAATTAACTAGAATGTAGCTTTTATCGGGGAGAAAAAAAAAACATTAGGAGATGATTTTTTTTTAATATTTAATAATTATTTTTAAAAATAATTTAAATAATATTTTTTTTATATTAACACATTAAAATAACTTAATAATAGTAAAATTTTAATTTAAAATAAATAAATAAATAAATTTTTTGATTAGTTTTATATTAAAAAAATATAATTCTTGATTTTATCATCAAAAATTTATGTGAAACATTCTAATATGATACTTTAACTTAGTTTAAAATTTCAAAATTTCTGGAGAAATTTAAAAATTTAATAAAAAACTATAATTTTGATATTTTTATATTATTAAGTATAATTTTTAATCTAACTACCAGATTGAGCTGAAATTTTAAAAGAGATCTTAAAATATGTTTAGGATAAATGTAGTTTGGCAGTGTTGACAAAAAAACAGCAAAATAAAAACAAAACGACTTATTAAGGGTAAAATAATTATTTACTATTTAAAAATAAAACAAATTAATTATTCCTTCCTTTTATATGTTGCCGACTAGGTAAAAGCATAATAGAAAAGGAAAAAAAAAAGAGAGAGAAAGAAAAGTACGGAAAAAATAAAAAAAAACATAAAAAAAATAAGAAAAGTGAAACAATAATATTGTAAACTTACAAAATTTAACTTACAAAATACCAGTCTAAAAAAGAATTAAGTGAAGAAATGAGAAATTGAGAGGAAAAAGAATTAATTATTTTATTTTTTTGTTAATATAAGATTGTTATTTTATCCCTGTTGATGAATTATTACAATATCGACATAGATTCGATTATAGATGGATTATATTTAACAAAATATCAAAAGATATAACTTTAATAATGAGTCTATTTTTATTTTTATTTTTATTTTATGTACTTTTAAATTTATTTTTTAATATTTTAAATGATATATTTAAATTAAAACTTTATTATTAATTTTTTATGTACATAAATTAATAATTTATTTTTAAAAAATTTATATATTTATTTAATAGCTCACGTAAGAAAAAGCTTCTGGCTCTGCCATTGGCTACCGTGACATTAAGTCTGAGTAATAAGCACCCCCAGCAGAAAATATTACATGTTATAATATAGTATGCAAACGTTACACGCCCCATTCTGCGATATGAAATGAGTATGGGGGCAGTGCAGGTCCATTCTCATACTGATGGGTTCAAGGTAAATCATCATGAATGCACTCAAGTCCACTTGGTCGGTCATGGACATTTCACTTGTTTAGGCACAGACCTCAGAACAACCTAGTCAAACGAATCTTAATATCTTCTGTAGGAAGATATATTGTCTCCGTAATGGACTAGGCTTGCATTATTTTTGTGCAAGTGGTCGTTTAAAATAACATTTGCTGGGGGAAAAACCAAGAGTACTCCTCCGATGGGTAATTTTTGTTGCTGTGAGAGAAAAAAAATTCTGTCAAATCAGAAACGTTTTCTGATCTTTTTTACCTGTATCGGGACAATTCAAGTTCTAGACTTGCTTGTTCTGCAAAGGACGATGAAATGATTTTATGCCTGTTTATTTCTGTTTTTGAAAAAAATTTAAAAAAATTATTTATTTATTTATTTTAAATTAATATATTTTTAAATTATTATGATATGCTGAAGTTAAAAAAAATAAAAAATAAAAATTATTAACAAGCATTTTAATACGAATTTTTTTTTTAAAAACAACTATAATTATTATTCTAAGTTACATTATCAGAATTAGCATGGCATGCTGTTGACTCATGGTAATATAATAGATGATGATTTGTGATGGAAAATATCCAAAATAATCATCCAACTTTTTTTTGCAATTACCTTGAGAAAGAAAATGGAAATGGAAGGCGTGAAAAAAACAAAGGATGAAGAATCCATGTTGAGGGAAATTGGTACGATGTTATTCTCAGCATAACGCTTCACTTTCATTAAATTGCGAGTCAAGAAACTTTCCACCTTAACATTTCATGTCAACAAAAAATTCTTTATGATGAAGCTATTTATAGATAGTCAGCTTTAAAAAAGTTGGTGTCTAAGAGAACGTAATTCTAAAACTTTGGCATGGTAATCAAGGGAGTTTTCTCTTTTTTTTCTTTTATTTTTTTATTCACGTCTTATAAGTATTATTTAGAGAAATCTAATAAACTAGCGTAATATCGTTTGAAAATAAATTTAGTTTTTGTTGTGGAGCGAAGGGATATTTTTTTTATTCATGGACTCACATAGAAGATAATCTAGAAAAAAAAGTTTAAATTATATATTTTAATATAATTTTTATAACCAGTCAAGATCTAGGTTTCAAGTTTTGATATACTGGATTTTTTTTTTTTCAATCAGGCTCAATCCTAGTTGGCTGAATCCCATGTCAAGCTACCGGGTTAGATTAAATTTTAAAACCATGTACTTTAATGGATTATATCATGAAGGTGAACCTGGATCCAAAAAAAAAAAAGGAAAATATTTTCGTCTAAATTTATTCATCTACCAGATTTATATTCCATTCCTCCCAAGTTCTGGATGACAATGGTCGAATAAAACTACACAATAAATTTATATGATTTTTTTAGGGCCTCCAACAAGATTTGGGATCGTTCCAAGATTATTTTTATTTTTTTGCAATTTTAATATTATTTAATGTTCAAGAATAATAGAAAATGTCTTTTTATCTTGATTTTTTTTGTTGGAATTATTTTTTAAAATAGAAAGAATTTTTACTAGCAGATGTAAGAAAAATATCTTAAGATACTAAAAAATAATTTTTTAGAGAGTTTCTTATAAATGACAATTAATGGCGGAATAAAATGAAGGAATGATATTTGTCTAAAACATTACAAGCCTCAATTTACCATAGCTTTTATAGAATTTCAGGGGCAAACAACTGCCGTTAAACCAGTTTTAAAAAGCGCTGTCCTGACGCCGTTTATCAGCATTTCGAGCTTTGAAACTGTCTAAGTTAGATGTCCTTTCCCCCACTAACATGTAATCAAAGGCTGAAAGAGACATGCAAATGATTATGACACACGATGTGGTTTTTGTGGAGATGCTTTATCTAGTGCAAACTGTAAACACAACCCTGTCATCGATCCTGATTAAATTAATAAATAAAAAATACAAAGAATTATCAGACTTGTCGTCTGTCTGGACTCATAAACTTTAATCATGTACGGGCAGCGCACAAGTTCTTTTCACGTACTTGGGCTGTGATGTGGTCACTTGCAAGAGTCTGGAACAGCGATCAAAGAGATGACTGCAATCTCAAAGATTAAGGAGCAGCATTGATAGTTCTATTTTACAAGCATTCATAAATCTAATTAAGAACATATATAGGGTATCGCGTCCTGATAAACAAATACCATAGGGTATTAAACAAGTAATAGGCCGGCATATACAAAAAGGACGTGCAGGGCGGTCGAGATTCAAAGATCTTTGTGTGGTTTCAGAGATGAGTCAGCTAATTTGATGAATGATGGGAGAGTGCAACCATGTTTTGATCCATTGTGTGTGTGCCTGCTACAAAGATAACTCGTCTTCGAAGATACAGCCTCGCGTAAACATTTTATTGCATAAGGTTCAAGATTTAAAAGAAGTTGCGAGTCTCACAACTTCCTTTTCCCATACTCATGTTGAATATAAATAGTTTTTTAAAATTTTGTTTAGAAATCTAAGTTTAGGGTGTATAGTCAAATCACGTTTCTAAAAGGTTTTGAATTTTTTTTATTTTTAAATTGATGTGTTAATGTTAAAAATAAATTTTAAAAATAAAAAAATATTTTTAAATAATTATTTTTTTATTATACTTACAAATAGCCATTTGATCAGTAAAATCTAGTCGGAACACCTTTAGATTTATAATTTTATTTTCATTTAATGGTTAAGGATATTTACAAGTTGCTAAGTTATTTAAAAATATATATATTTTTTAAAAAAACATTCTACTATCTATATACATATACTTGAATTAAAGAAAAAAAATTCATTGAAATGAGCAGATTTTCTTCATCACCAGAATTATGCTTACCGTGAAAATTTATAATAACGCGTGCATGTACATGAACCAAATGCGAGAACAGTCAGCTACATCCCATGACCAACGCACGTACTGGTGAGTCAAGATTTTTGTCCTTTATCAGACCGTCGGTATTATCTTGCTACGTATTCTCTGTCAGGATTAATTTTTTTTTTGCTATCATAAATCTTCAACGATCAGATAGCTAGCCATAATTCACATATTAAAATCCAGGCGCCATGTGCCCTGGGGTTTGCACAAACAAGATGAAAACATTATGAATTATTTATGTGAGAATTCTTGCTCTCTGGGCTAATTATATTACGTGCTCGTGGTCCGAATCAGCTTGCAAGCAGCAACCTGCTCTTCAATGCATGTGCTGAGAGATTGAGAGGAAGATTTTGTTGCTACAGATAATTCCTGCTTGTCGACTTGGGAGTGTTTGGTGCTCTCGTGTCGTGAAACTGGAGTGGAAATTATTAAGAAGATTTGTTTTATTGTTGAATTTTTTAGTCAGAACCATGTATTTTTTAAATGTATTGGATAAGATGTGTATTTTAAGAGATTTAATGAGATTTAATTCAATTTGTATACAAACTGATTCAAATATCTTCATGAAAAAATATATAATGAACTTTGAATTTTAAAAAATATGTATTAATTGAGGTTTGGCTCCCGATTAAAACAAAATATTTTATGCACCTCTTGTAAATAGAATAAATTATTTGTATTCTATGTTAGTAGTATTTGGTATTATGGTAATGATTATTTTTTAAAATATTTTTATTTTAAAATATATTAAAATAATATTTTTTTAATTTTTTTAATATTATCAAAACCAAAATAATTTTAAAAAATAAAGTTTACAAACACGCAACCAAGTGAGTTGCCAAATAGTTCTGTGATCTCACGACCCTACACTTCAAATTACGCTGCCTGCAGAAAAATAAAAACTTTATTTATTAATTAGTACGTACGTAGCTAGGAATACAAGCATTCCCCTGTAATGACTACCTCGCAACAATATAGACCACAGACGATTAACAAGTAAATCAATGATGGATGATATCTTAAACTGGTAAATATTTAGTAAAAATAAAAAAGGACGTTCTGATATTCAGAAGTCTAATTTATTCATAGATTAAACACAATTGTCTCGAAAAAGTATTGGGTGGAAATAAAAAAAGGTGAACTGGTAATTGGACATCAATTAGTAGTAGAAGAGAAAGGTTTAACACAATTTTTTTCCCTTGAAAAATAGAGGCGATTAATAACAAAGATTCAACGATTTATAGAATACCAATGTCATTAGAAGCTACTTGTACGTATTTGCGTTTCATACTGTGTTTATTACTTTTTAAAATCACGTCAGAGTTAAAAAAAAAACATCAAATTAATATTTTTTATTAGTATTTTTTATGATTTTAATATATCAATATAAAAAATAAAAAAATCATAAAAAATTATTTTACTATATTTTTAAATAAAAAACACTTTTAATAAGCATATATATACTACAATATTAAATACACACTTATAACATATCTAGAAATATGCTTTGAATTGTGTTCTAGTGTATTTTAAAAAATATCAAAATAATATATTTTTTAATTATTTTAATATATTAATATTAAAAATAAGAAATATTTTAATAAATTTTTAAAAAAAATATAATTTTTAAAAATAATTTACATTATATAGATTTCGGTACCCAATCTTAATGGTTTTGTCGCGAGGATGCAAATTGTGAGTAGAAGCACCCGTAACTTGTTGACCAGATACAATGCACCCAAATGCACAAAATACAAGTCACAAAACGACAAAATAAGCCAATAGTATCATCCCACGTCATGGTGGAAACAGATTGGATTGCTCCAAGTGGATAGCACGATGTGTTGCGGCACGGACCCAGCAGCAATTGGCTTTTTAATTGGGTGAAAAATCGGAATCTGTCCCTTTCTCCAGTGATATTTATTTTTATATTTTAAAAAAATTATATTATATTTTAATATCTGATATCAACATAAATTTTAAAAAATATTATTTAAATATATTTATAAATAACAAATATTTTAAAAATTAATGCTTTTAAACACACCATCGTACTCATACCTTCACAAAGAATAACAAGTCTGGTGGGCTGTGGCGTCGTCTCGCGTGGATCTTTCTTGGTTCCACACGCGCCTCTTGTTTCCTATTTGGATGAAGTCAATGTAGTTCCTGGTTATTATTATATTTAAACAGGGACCATAAAAATTGATGAGACATGCTTTTATATATTTTTAAAATGTAATTATTTACTTTAAAATTATTTTAGGTAATGTTTAGTTATTATTATTATAGAATATAATAAATAAAAACAATAAGAAAAAAATACAAAACAAGAGGCAGGAACATAGTTATACGTAGCAGTGGTGTACAATATTAATAAGCACATATACAATATTAAATTATTTAACCAGCGAAGAATAATCAACTAGATAAAAGTATTAATCAAGTCAACAAAAATAAAATAAAATTATGGAGCCCAGGTGCAAGGACTTTCGCCTAACACATGGAAATATCGACTATGTACACGTACAGTGATTTAGGATTACGGGTCAGCAATAATAGTGTCTAAAATTGTGGGTTTCGCTTTACACACACACATATTTATATATGAGCGGTGTAGTGCGAATGTTTAGAACTTTGAACCTAGGAATGATCAGGCTACCTCGTCACGAACGATGCTGGTAATGGGGGGCAAGGAGGAATAGGGTGTCCTTAATTTGATGCAATATATATATAATATTCATTTCAGAATCTAGTAGCAGTAATCTCCTTTGGTTTGAAGGGCACCACCATTCATGCATTGTCACATTTTGGTTTCCCTATAGGTTTTAAATATTGAGATTATCACTATGTTAATAATACTTTTTTAAAAAATATATTTAAATGCTAGTATATTGAATTAATAAAAATCAACCTATAAAAATTAAAATCTCGAATGGGGACGCGCAATATGACATAACCTAGGCTAATATTATTAAACTAGGATAAAATGCCTGACTGAATGCATTAAATCAAATTAATTTAATAATATAATAAAAAATAAAAAAATAAAAAATTAATAAAATTCAAAATAACTTGTATTATTTTTAAAATTGATGGAAAGTCATATAAAAACCAAAAAAAATTAAATATTAATATAAATTAAATATTAAATAATAACAATAAAAAAATAATATTTTACTTCACGCCACGAGGTAAATATTTTTTTTTAAGCCTAAAAAAAATCTTAAACTATCAAATCACCCCGATGCCAAGCGAGTGTTGAAAATTACAAGAAGCTGCAATTGATTATGCAAGGAAGAATGAATAGGAAAGTTTTCTACAGCGTGGACAAATGGAAAACGAAAAAGGTTATATTATTTTTAATCCAGTAAAAAACAATTATTTTCCGTACCCAAAGGTGCAATGTATGAGAACTTGTAAAATAAAATCACTTACAACATCTAAATTATGTTTTTTTTTTCTAAAAAAAAATAAAATTGATACCGTCATGAAAAACCGAAAAACGAGTTCAATTTTCATGGTATTTGAGCATGGAATTTAGCCTTTCTGCTACCATGTTTGTTGACGGAAGAGGTCATGGGCGTTGAGATTTCAGACACATATACACGAGAAAGGTATAAACCGTTTAAAAATGTACGGCAATCACTGATCAGCGTTTGTTTTCGTATTACAATTTATTTTTCAAATAGTTTTTATTTTAAAAAATAAAATTAGTTTTTATTTTTTTTTACAATTTTAATATATTGATATCAATTTTTTTAAAAAAAATATTTTTTTTATTTTATAAAAAATAAACTCCGCCGCTATAGCAAAAGACAAATGGAGAGATTTTCTTTCAAAAGCGGGGTTGGATCTGAATGCATCTGAATTTAACGAAGACTTTTGCAAATTTGTAGATAGGCCCGCGGACAGAAGGTACAATTTCTCCAAGAAAAGGGCACATCTCCTTCACCATCAGCCCATATTGATCCCATCTCCAAGATATCACCGATTTCAGAGGACACTTGAGCCAGCCATATCATAGGCCCATTAAAACAACATTGAAGGAACCAGGCTCATTGGCAACTATTTTAGTTTATAGAAAAGAGAAAAGGCATCGACATTATTCAATAATTTGGATTATGAACATTAGCCTTCCAAAATAAACAATGAAAAATAAAGATTCAAGCGTTACCGGGAATTCTTTCATTGTGAGAAATCAAAAACACCCACAGACATATCTTATCACACACGAGAATAATGTTTCCATCCCAGCTTTGTTTTAATATTAGAATATGGAAACTTAGAAAAATATAATTATTTTTCACGAGATCATAACAATATGGTGACATATTTCATATTACATGTCTGACCATCTCTTTTATGCTGAATTCTCCTTGTGTTAAGAGAATTAAGATAAAAATAGTAGAAAAATTGGTATTTTAAACAAGGAAAAAAAAGAGTCAAAAGTCCTTGCCTTTTGCAATAGTCACGTGCGTGTTGCATTTTGCAATAGGCAGAAATTTTTCACCCAACGGTCAAATTGATTGTTTTTATATATTTATTGATGGTTTCGTGATCTTCGGGCAAGAACATTTTTTTTAAAAAAACTAAAAAATCGTGGATGCCTTGTCAATTTTAAAACATCACTTTAAATCTTTTTAATGAGAAAAATAACTCATTTTAGCGTGTCTATAACACCCTCTGGGGTATTAATTATAAGTTCTTGTTTTTTTATCGGCAATAAAAGGGTATTTCGACCTAAGTAATTAAAGGGTACATAATTTCAATCTTCTCTCCTGCGAATATGATCACTGGTAAACGCGTGCAAGTTTAGATGAGATCATCCGAGCAAGGTCCTCGTCCATACTTTATTTCTGATGAACACAAATTATTTAATTTTGGACAGAAGTCTCCAATAGGTGAAGGATATTCCCAGAAATTACTAGCCAGCAATCTATCTTAATAAGCAAGAGACTTGAGCTTGTATAAGCACGCAGGTGCACATGTCTGAGCCGAAAAGACAAGTATTAATAGTTAAACCAAGCTTCAAGGGCTAAGATAATATTCACAGCCTTGGAAAAATGAAGATGGATATTTTTAAGATACAAGCGTGGGACGCAGCCATAAGATACTTGTCACAGTTTATGGTCATTTGTTTTTATTTTTACCTTCTACCATAGATTTGATCGTTCAAACGAGGAAGAAAAAACTGCTGTATATAGTCTCCTCGTAGGCATGGCTATTTGTTAAATATAAAATCAATTTCAGATTTCTAAATTTGAATAAATCTACTCTGAATTTGACCCCATTTACCAGCAACAAAATAACGGTTAAATCGTTGTAAGAGGTTTTTGACAGGAACCAGGTGAGGATAAACACAAGGTTTGAAAATGTTAGTACTTCAGAATTTAGATTAACTACGGGCTAGTTTGGTATTTTGCAGCACAAATGTTTGACTTTTTTGTTGAAAAAATAAACCAATAACCATTAACACAATTTTTAAATCAACAATTGATTGGTTTTTTTTTTGAAAAATATTAAAAAACAGGTTTTTTTTAAATAAAAAATAAAAATGATAACAAAGATCACTACAAATCATTTCATCCTTTAAAATGTACATCAACGTTGTTGCCCACCCTGTCAAAGTTCTCTTCATCCAATGCGACACAAAATCATGTTGAAGATAATTCTTTTCTCATGCCATGCTAGTGGTTGATACTGAGGCAATAATTGTATTTTAAAGTTTTTGTAGAAATATATTAAAATAATTTATTTTTTATTTTTATTTTTTATTTTTAATATTAATATATCAAAACAATGTAAAAACATAAAACAATATAAAAACCTAAAAAAATATTTAAAAAAATCCGTGGAAAAACAACAAGCCCAATGTCCTACTGGGAGAAGAAACGATGATTTCACATGTCACTTCATAAATCCAGAAAAATAGTCTTAAGTCGTACCCCAGTCTTTGTACTTTAAAACCCTCCTCTGTTTTCCCTACCTGTTAATGCAAGCTATTTGTCCAGAAACCAGCATGTCTCCATTTTGACAAAATTATTCAAAAATATTATCAAATCAGTGACTGGAGGTAGGAAAAAAAAACTATCAATTAATTTCCGAGAGCTGAAGTTTACCAAACCTAATTAAAATCTCTTGCGTATCTCTTCTTTCTCTTTCTTTCTCCAAAAGGACAGGAGCTCAAAAAACTGCAAGAATGAACAAGAAAGGACGGATAGTTAATAAATTGACAGCTCAAGCTAGTTTGAAGAACAAACTAATTGTCTACTATGCGTATGTTTATTTATCAGTCCCCTTCTTCAACGTAAGGAACACTGAATTTGTTTCACATTTGAAAATTCATTGGAATGATCAATGCATACCGTTTTGTTTTCTTCCTTTTTGGTAAGAGATTTCAGTGCCAGAATTTGCCAAGAGTCCTCCTCATACGTGCACAACTTTTCTCTTCCATCCACCTCTTGATCATCTTCTTGTTCTATATGTTCCTTTTCTTCAGATTCGTCCAAAGATGGAAACTCCCAACTAGGGTCTGAATCCAAGCTATCTTGCGTATCATTGAGGCCCAGATCATCAACCTTTCCATGATCAAGAATATTACACCTCGATCCTCCTTTAACAGGCTTGGACCTGGGAGGACCAAATCTTGTTCCGAAAAATGGGATGTACATCATTTCTAGAGATATACAGCCTTAAGAATCAGGCGAGAGGATATAAAAGTACACAAGAATGGTAAAACTAAAACAAAGAGAAACAAAGTGAAAAACGAAGGCAAAGAAAATAAATGGAAGAAGAAAGGGTGGCGGGATTAATAGAGTAGCAGTAGCGGTAGCAGAGAAGAAGCTCAACAGTCCCAATAAATTGGGGTATTAGAGAACATGTAGAGGCATTATGGGAACTCGCTTTTTGTCTAGTTTTAATAATGGTTTTAGTTTTAATTTAATTTGTTATAGACTGGGTATGCATATTCAGGTTTCCATTACTACATGAATTTCCTTTACATTTGTTGGGTCTCTTTGGAAGTAGATATTACGTGGGGGTGTGCGAGGAATTTCGAGAACCATTTCTCGAGGCCTCGAGTGTAATGTGGAGTTGGGAGTGATGTGCGTGCGTTGACCGGTTTGGATCCGTTTTATCCATATTTGGAATGTTTGGAGAGATTGATGCAAGTAATTTATTCATGCATTCTTTTTGGGATTGTGACATAGATAACGGTTTAAAGTAAATTTTATTTTTAAATATATTAAATTAAATTTTTTATTTTTAAAAAATTAATTTGAAAATATAAAAAATATTTTAAATTAAATGAAAAAATTAAAAAAAAACGTGATTTACACGGTTTCCTAACACACTTTAAATCTTTGACCTCAAATAAAATGAGATTTAAGAGGTTTTTTTTTTTTTTAATTGTGAGTAGGCACTTTTGAATTTTTATCTAGTTATTTTATATAAAAATGACATTGGAGGTAAAAAGTAATTAAAGATATTTTCTAATTTGTTTAGAGAATAATATAAATTATATTTTAAATTTTTATTTGATAATTTGAATTATTAAATTAAGATAATTATTTAATATGATGCTAGAATTTTAATAATAAAACACTCATTAATTCAAATAAATCAAATATTTTTTTCTTGATCCAGCCACCCTATTCTATTTGCATAAATTTATGAAGATGGGTTCAATAATCATCCCTGTGAGCATGACTGTTCAAGTCTCATTGCCATTTTTCACAGGCAAATCCGATCTTTGAGATTCTTAAACAGTCAGATAATCTTTAGTAAGTTCTATTATGTCTTGGTGTATTAGCTAGCTAGAAAAAACGATGATAAATTAAGTGAAGATGGATGACAGAGATAATGCCAAGTCCGTGTGTCTTTTTATTTTTAACTTGCCAGGCTAATTGAATAAACATTAGTAATTTGGCTTTTTCTAGCGTGCCTTGGATTGAAATACCTGGACACTTCCTTACTTTTAGAGCGAATACATGTCAGTTATATATAGGATGGCACTAAAACTTTAGAAAAAAAATAAGCGAATACATTTAAAAATAAAATAAATTAATAGCAGGTATATAAATTAATTGATTCTACTTTCTAGGAGTGCATGCAGACTGTAAATTCACACACACACACACACACGTGTGTATATGCACGATAAGAAGGATCGAGAGCATGAGAAGAGCTTGAAAAGAAAATGGAAGACTCGTTAATAGAAAACAAAAATGAAAGAACGAAGGAGAAGAGAAGGAATTGGAAGAGAGTGAGAATTTATAATATATTATATATAAAAGTAATTTAATTATTTCGTTTAATTTAAAAACTTTCGTTCATAAGAGATGTAAAGAATATTTCAAAAACAAACAAAGAAAAACTGAAAAAATGATAAAGATGTTGTAATTAACCCGAAAGATATATCGTCGGCGTAAAAACTTAGAGGCTTGTATGATACGGTGCTACTACATATTTCTATTGATGCCTTGCTTGCAGGCCGTTGGATGGCAGGCCCTGTGATGCTCTTAGTTGAAACGGGCTGGGCCCATGATTCTCAATGGGCCATGGAGTAAGGCTCCGCAAATGTTGTGTGGGGGGTGGTGGGGCATGGTCATGTGAAGATCACGAGTGCGCCTGCTTTTCACGGGCTGTTAGCTTCCATGACCATGAGTGGAATCTTTACCTTCCTGTCACGTGAGCTCCATGGTCCCTTTGCCTTGGTGCTTCCGGCCCACCACGTTTTCTACCGGTATTTTTTTTTTAATGTATATTGAATTTAATGAACAAAGAGCAATTGGAGCTCAAAATAATATAATTGTCATTCATAGTTAACAATTAAAATAATTTCATTTATAATTTCTTCAAAACTGACTCATTCATGGCATGAAATCCATTTCATTCATTTCACAAAATAATTTATGAACTTTCATTAAATTATAACATTTCACTTGCATTTTGAAAATATATAAAATATTTTTTTATTCATTTAGGCTAATAATGTTTTTATTACTTAAATATTTTTATATAGTTATATTATATTTAATATTCATCAATTTATTATTAATTATTTAAATATAATTTATATTATACTTAATATTTGTCAATTTGTTATTTTTAATTAAAATAATATCTATATAAATACATAAAGATAATTTAATAATTTTAAGTATAAAAATAATATTTAATTCAACGACTCTAATCAATATTTAATTTTAATAAAATATTAATAATAAATATTTAAAAATAATGTTTTAATATAATAAGTACCTCATAATTATAACGAGATTATAATTTTATTTACAAGATATTTTTTTATAAATTTAAATTAATATAAAAAACATTTATTATTATTAATAATAAATATATTATATAAATAAAAACAATAGATTGACTATATAAAATATTCACGAGCACGACAAAGTTCCTTCAACAAAAGAACAAGTTACAAGCAATAGTTTCGTGTTCTCTTCCGAAAAGAATGCTTAAGAGACCGAGACGATGACTCTGGTAATACGTGAAACAAAGATGTTATTGCCCAATGGTGTTATCATCTTTGTTCCCCCAAGGCTTCATCTTTCCTATTCCAATTCATTTGCCAAAGGCTTTTCTAGTGTGTTCTTTTCCATGTCAAGCTGCGGCTTTCGTTCTCTTTTTTTTCTGGGCTGTTCTTTACTCAAGATAAAGTACCTGGAAATCAAGTCTTCGAGGATAATTCTTTTGATTGCTTCAATACAAGAACACTCCTCTTTTCCAGACAAATGGGTTCAATCTTGCTGTGAACTTGTGAGAAAATCAAATGCGAGCAGAGTGAAAAATTTCCAACTTGTAACTTGAACCAAAATGAAAAGGGAAACCTAAGATTATTGCTAAACAACACAATCTAAAGACAAGGAAGCCCGTGTCGAAGATTATTAAAAGGATACAAGGAAAGAAAAAAACAGAGAAAATGAAAATAAGGAAGAACACGTAGAAAAGGGATTGTAGAATATGGCAACTAGGAGGAAGTCACATGGAAAACATAATATGCAATAATAGTTGAGAGATTAAATAATTTATAGGTTTTAGGAACGCTTCATATCTGTATCATCCACAAAGAAAAATTGTGAATTTTGGAAGATACAAAGAAGGACTAGAGGGAGAGAGAGAGACTGCATGTGATCTTTTGTTTCTCATCTATTATATATAAAAGCAATTTCTTCATTTTATATATTTTATATTTTTATTTTATCAAAAATAATAAATATATATTTTTTAAAGCAAAAACACCATCCAAGATCCAACTATATAATTTTTTTTTATAATAATTATCCCTGTAATATATTTCGGGTACATTCACCCTTGAAAGGTGGGAAGATCCCTGTAATATATTTCGGGTACATTCATTCAATGCCCTTGAAAGGTGGAAAAAAAAAAACACTCTTGAAATTTCTTTTTTTTCTTCTTCTTGTTTTTTTTTTTAAAAGAAAGCCCTGAGCTCACGGAAAAACATGAGCAAATCCGCATGGAATCCTTTGCACCACTTCCAGCAAAAAAGAAAAAAAAAAACACGAGCGACCAGACCAGACCACGAACTCCCAAGTCCTAACTCACAAACTCAAAAATACCGTTGGCAGATCGCCGGAGCCACCACAACTCTTCCTCCGACACGGTGGTTCTGTTCACCGGAAACCACCCAACTCCTTAAATTATCTATTCTCGTATACTAACTAATCCAGTCCAGGTCTGGCTCAACCTATTTTCTCATTTCCTTTTCATTTGTAGTCTTTGTAATCAAAGTGTACAGATGTTTTTCTTCCTTTTCTCTCTAGAAAAAGAAATCTGAATTTCGGGTTTGAATTTTTTTGTGGTGATAAATTAGACTTGCTGGAATGAGAGGAAAAGGGAATCAAAATCAAGAGGAGGAAGAGTACGAGGAAGATGAATTTGGTTCCAGAAAAGATGGGCCATCTTCAAATTTTACAATTAACAACACTAATTCTTGTAAAGGTGTGTTCTTTTTCACATTAGACTGTACTATATTAGATCCAGCTCTTTTTTTATTCCTTCTCTACAAGGCTGTCACAGTTTATGTTCTCTCATTTCTTTATTCGTGGTGTGATTTTGCATTTTTCTTAAAAAATTTCTAAAGTTTGGCATGGTGCAATTTCTCTTATTTGTTTGCTTCTCAATCGTAAATTTGGAGGCTTTTATGCCATAGGGTTGTTGAAATGGTGTGTTTTAGAATGGGTTGTTGAGTTTTATTTATTCCTGTATTTTTATGATTTGGGATTCGGATTCGGAGGCAGATGGGAAGAATAGTGACAAGGCTAATGCAATAAGATCGAAACATTCTGTCACTGAGCAGAAAAGGAGGAGCAAGATAAACGAGAGGTTTGTTGGTTTATTTTTGTGGATTGACTATTAGCACATGAAATATATATATAAACCCTAGCATTTGAATATGTATGCAATACAATTCTGATTTTTTCTGCTCACAAGATTCTGTATGCTAGTCATGCCTGTCTTGCTGTTGTTTGAATCACCAGCTTTGTTTTTGCTCGCACTATCATTTCAGTGAAGGGAGATATGGATAAAGAGTTCGACCAGTCAATATGAAAAATCAGTGGTATTCAGGGCTTTTTTTTTCCTTACACTAGTTTAGTTGATGAATTTAAAACTCAAGGATAATTCGATTTAACTTTGATGGAGCCCTAGAAAGGAGGGCAGTTTGAGCTAACTTTCTTTGCAGTGATTTTGCAAAATGGTTAGGGAATTAAGTCAATGCATTACATTATGCAATTGAGCTGGGTTGAATCACTTCACTTGCTAACTGTTATTTTCAAGTCTTGAAGGCACCAGTTTCCAGCACGATACTTACTTTCCAGCCAAATTATCCTCACCGTGTAATGTTGGTGGTTTTTTTAACTAAAATTTTGAACTTTGACTAGAAGTGGTTTCAGATAAGGTACTAACTGATTGACAGTATTCAGGATTGCTGACCCATACGTTCAAACTTGTCAAACTTGTACCCTTTTTTATCAGCTTTTGGTCATGTTGCAGTATTACCAAATATAAACACACTTGTATAGTATGTCTTAATCTTAATACTGATTATGAGGCTTTCAATTTTTTGTGCGTGTCTGCTGGCAAGGCCATCTTTCATTATCATGGATACCAGTATCTCAACAAATGGTCACAATTCAATGGTTGAAATTTTTTTACTAGAAATATAAATCTTAGATGTTGCTTCACCATAAAATAAAGGATGCATTTGATTAAACATTCTGATTATCAGTCAAAATTTCATTTACTCGTGAACTGTAAAAATGTGATATAGCTTTATGAACCAGAGTCTTTTTCTTTCAGATTTCAGATATTGAGAGATCTCATTCCTCATAGTGATCAAAAAAGAGATACAGCATCATTTTTATTAGAGGTACACAACATGCGACTCAAACTAGAGCATACTGCTCAATTCAGTAGACAAGATTTTCCATTCAAATTTGTTGACTACATATTAATGCTCCTTGGCAGGTCATTGAATATGTCCAGTATTTACAGGAGAAGGTGCAAAAGTATGAGGGTCCATATCCTGGATGGAGCCCTGAGCCAGCAAAGTTGATGCCATGGGTAAAGCTTTAATGCCTATTTATGCTGTATACTTGTGACCCTCACCCATGTATATCGGCATTAGTTAATGCCTAATTGCAGGTGTTGACATGTCCACCTGTTATATTCTGCTACACTCTTCAAGTGAATTAGTGCCATGGTTTTATGACTTGAGAGAAAATTTGGAACTGATGATAGGATTTATCAAGGATGTGCTCAAGCATCCAACTTGTCTGTTATGATGCTTAACCCAATAAGTGCAGTGTGGTTTTTGCGTCTCTTCATGTTCTATATTATAAATCCGAGTCTCTTCATGTTCTATATTATAAATCCGAGGCAGGAAGAATGTTCATCTAGACAACAATTAACAGTAAGAAATCTTCATGATATAATGAAAAAAAGAAAAGAAATATGAGATAAACATTCGTAATCAAGTAATTGAAAATTGATGTTTTCTTCTCAAATCTCAGAATGTCAACCCTGTTACCAGACTCTGGTTCTGTTTATGTTTTACTCAAATCCTGTTTCCTATGGATTAATTGACATAATAAAATTTTCATTAAATTGTCCGAGGTAAAACTTTTGTAGTGGGGTAACTTCTTTGATATGCCTTTACTAAATTTGCTTAAAACTTTTGGTTTTTTTACTTGTCAAAGTTGAGCAACAATCAGTGGTGTTTAGATTTGGGGCTTATTATCTTTGATGGTGAGCCCTTTCTCTTTAGACTTGTTCCGTCGTGTTATTTTTTTGTTCTAGTTATACAGAGGGCTCTTGCTTCTGGACCTCCTTAAAATTACTTGCATTTTGGTTTTTGTGTTAATTGCTTTTCAAGGTCTGGTTGAGAAGTGGTATTAATTACTTCTATTGGAAATTTGCTGGTGGTGGAGAGAAATTGTGGATGCTTTTGAATATGGTACCTTTTTTTTTACACCTGGAAAATTCTCAGCATAACTCACTAGATCACCTTGAAACAGAGAAACAGCCACTGGCGCCTTCAAAGTTTTGGTGGTCACCCTCAAGCTACTAAAAATGGTTCTGGGCCAGGGGCAGCATTTCCTGGGAAACTTGATGAGAATAACATTGCTCTCAACCCAGCCATGCTTCCAGGCACTCCGAATCTAATAGAATCTGACCATGTCACCTGCAAAGTGTTGGAGCATCAACCTGAGCTAGCAAACGCTCTTCCCATGCCTGCTCCTGCTAGAAGTGATGGACTAGTTGCACCTCCCCTTGAGCAACCAGTCTCTGATGCTCAATCAGCTGAGTGCCCCATCACCAGTGAAATGTTGAACCAGCAGGAGCTGGCAATTGAAGCAGGGACTATCAGTATCTCCAGTGTTTACTCTCAAGAGTGCGTGTGATCTTTTTAATTTTTGAAGTTCTGGGTGTTTGTTATAAGCTGGACATTGATATGGAATTTTGTGGAAACCAGGTTGCTGAATACTCTTACGCAAGCATTGCAGAGTGCCAGTGTAGATCTGTCACAGGCCAACATCTCAGTTCAGATTGATCTTGGAAAACGGGCAAATAAAGGGCTGACCTCTGGAACATCAACATCCAAGGTACGAGGCTGGTAATTTAAAGTGGTCAATAAACAATAGGTGTTGTTAGGAAAGTAGTAATAAACTAATAAACATTATGATTATGCTTGATCTAGCCAGTTTTGTGTGCCTTCCATTGCTTTCTAGGATCCCCAGGATTGCAACCAAGTGATGACCCACCTTAGGGATGCAAGCGAAGGAGAGGACTCGGATCAAGCTCAAAAACGGCTAAAGACATAAGACCAGCATGGGATTTATCAAGTTTGCTCTGGGGATATCTTTTTAGCTCCCGATATCAGCCCTCGGGTTATTGTACATGCTGTGCTTTTGGTTTCTCAGATTCTTAAATAGTTCATGGAATCATGTTAAGAGCTGTCACCTTAGATTATATGTTTCTGCTCAGATTTGTGGTCGTTTGATGCGCAGTGGCCATATCGTGGTTGTAACGTACATATTGACTAAATAGGCATGTAGTGGAGCATTTTGGGGGCCGGTGGGGAATATGCAGGTCTGTGTGTGTCAGACGCAAATTTTAATAATGCTGAGCATGATTATGAGTGAGATTCAGCCTCGTTTCTGATCAACGATGAACATTTCCATTGTTAAAATCCAAAATGGAGCCTGGATTTACATTTTAGCACATTATTTTCACAAGTTGTTGACTCCAGGGAGATGCTCGCTAACACACCAAGGATTGCCTGGTTTCTGTAAAATGGCTCTTGCGCATCAAAGGAAAAACAAAAATGATCTCATCGTTCGTCTGCTATAAGCGATCGAACGATTTCAAAAAAAAAATAAAATAAAAAAAACATATTTTAAACCACTGATTTTCTCCGAGCACCAAAAAATACTGATATTTTATGGTTGTAAAACCACCCTCTTCTTGTCTCCGTCGTGTGCATACCACTGTCACGTCACTGTGCGGTAAACCTACTCAATGAACAATTTTTTTCTTTTTTAGGAAAAGTTGTTAATGTACCCTTCAATATTACATGTTTTCAATCATATCTTTATATAAAAAAACCCACTCAATTCATAATATTTAATTTATCTATATTGTACATTATTTAATGAAGCCCTCCGTCAATTCTTTTTGTTAAAATTAATGACAGCACGTACCGTGGAATAAATCATGGAGCAATGATTTATTCTATAAAGCACCCAAACATGAGGATCCAATAAATCGCATAACCAAGTCCATACTTCTATATCATTCATTTACGCAGAACAGGTAAAAATGACAAAAGGTTGCTTTGACAGGTATCCTCTCTTTTTTTACGTCTTAACCGATCGTTATCCGCTGAGCTTGATAGATGTCAATACAGGATGGAGAAAGTGCCTTTATATGAATACGGAGAGCGTACCGAAAAACATGAGGTTTATCATAGGTTAAAATTATTTGATATTTTACAGCTTCTAGAGGCCTACAGTCCAAAATACGATGAGGGATGCCACCTGGTTGTTGGATATATGAATACGGAGAGCGTACCGAAAAACATGAGGTTTATCATAGGTTAAAATTATTTGATATTTTACAGCTTCTAGAGGCCTACAGTCCAAAATACGATGAGGGATGCCACCTGGTTGTTGGATATTTGCTTGTCATAACGACTCCTACAGAACAGGAGGCTCTAACATCTAGGCAAGAATGTCGTATGATGCTTCAACTGTTTGTAGCAGACACGACCCTTTCTCTGTGCTGACCTGGAATCTTCTTGCTGGTTTTCACGTTTCCCCGACATGCATGAGCTGTCTTCATTATAAAGGAGAAAGCATCCCATGTAAGTACTCCAATCTGGTACCATAGATCAAACAGTTGTGTGTTCCAAGTGCTACATATATATCACTTTCGGATCATTAATTGTCTAAATGGAAGCAATCTCTAAGCGAGCA
The DNA here is from genome assembly GCF_000495115.2 of Populus euphratica. Classification (NCBI taxonomy): domain Eukaryota; kingdom Viridiplantae; phylum Streptophyta; class Magnoliopsida; order Malpighiales; family Salicaceae; genus Populus; species Populus euphratica. The sequence continues at coordinate 2,517,904 of NW_011499848.1, forward strand.
TGTGTGATCACGCAGTAATTCTGCAGACTGTTCTACAATTCTTATAAAAAACAGACCAGCACATCTTAATAATTCAAGTGGAGAAAGAAAAAGATCTATGACTGGACGATTGAAACATACAACCGATGACCTTCAGCCGCTGTTTTCATGTTCTCTTCGTTAGTACAGCAGGAACAAATTTCATCTTCGAAGTACAGAAACAGAAACAGAAACAAAAACTGAAAAAGAAAAAATCATCTAATTTAAAATCATGAACTAATTAAGAATCGTCTAGAAACATTTACCTTGTATTGACCATCCGCAAGATGGGAAATCGAGTGCTGGAAGTAGGATTGCAACATAGAAATCATGCTTTACAGGCAGTCTAGTCTTATTTATTGCCATTCACATTTCCTATAGTTTTCATCAGAAAAGCATAATCATAAGCTGTTTCTTCACATTGACTATAGCAACCGCCTTCACCAAAATGCCCTCCAGTCATATTTGTTTTCAGAATGACTGAACGAGAACAATGAGAACATGCAATGTCTCGTGTTTTTGCCACCCATTTGGCAGCTTCCCAAACTCCAACCCTGGGAAACGAGCACTAAACACTTAGTTAATGGACAGAACACACATGCAGGTCTATTTATGAATATGAGAAAATGAGTAGAAATTAAAGATCAACACTCGTGATTATCAATTAAGAAAGTTCAAGATATGAATTTGCCTTGAGTCATGAAAAGATGCAGTTACAAGCATTGATGGAAGGCAAGCATCACGAGGAATGTTATCATAAGGAGAATAACTTAAAATGGACTCAAACTGCGACTGTATCTGAGGATTCCCAAATTCTTCGTAGTCCAGCAAGGTGAGAGGCAAACTTGGATCTAGCAACGTGTTGCATGCATCAAGAAATGGAACCTGATAGAAATGTTAGCCAACTATCAGTGTCACAGTATCGATGATGTTAATAAGAAACAAAATGCCCCTCTAAAACCCCAAATGGTTTTTAATAGTACTTTTTCTCCATATCCATTAAATGAGGGCTAACCTTCAAAATGGCAGCACGAAATAAATTTGGGTTAATATTGATTGCTGCCCCAACAAGAAGACCCCCTGCACTAAATCCAATGGCACCTAGCCGATCTCTATGAACATAGCCCTCAGAAACTAGGTAGTTGCCACATGATATGAAGTCATATATTGAATTGCATTTGTTCAACCCACTGCCGTATTTATGCCACGAGGAATGACCGCCGCCACCCCTGCCCATGCAGTACATGTCAATTCTTCAAATATGACAGAAATTTTATCAAGCATCGCCATGTAATTTTTATTTCATTTAAGAAGGAAATTATCAGATACAATTTGATCCAATCTTGGAAGCAAAATGGTAGCCCAATTTTTTAACAAGGACCAACATCATGTCATCAATGAAGAAATCTTCACAAACATGTACCACTAGGTCTTGGAAAAATAATATTCTTTGTAAATAAAATATGAATACAAATAATTATATGAAAGTTGACATCTAACTAACGTGTAGCATGTTTACTTTAATCTTACGCCTAACCTAACTCTAGTTAATTTCCATTCAAAAGGTGACTTTGTGATCAATGAGAAATAAATAAACTTCACAAAACAAACCTCGCATCAGCAAAGGCCAGCACCCAACCACGATCAAGTAAACTCAGGCGGTCTGAGCACCAGCTTTTATCTAGAACTTCCCCATATGCTCCATAGCCCTCTAATAGTCCAGGAGATTGACCCCTCCGCCAGGCTTTTCGGGAGTACAAAATGGTCAGAGGAACCCTGACACCATCATGGGAAATGACTTCCTTTGTTTTGCAGCAATATGCACCAGAAAAGTCTTTCCATCTTTGCAATTCAATATTCAAGTTATTTTTGTCCTTATCGTTTAGTGGGTCAAGATATTCAGAAGTATCTAGCTCATAAGCCAGTGAGCATGATCCACAATCACCAGAAATATCTCTTACTTTCTCTTGTTGCACAATCGAAAATATCCGTTCTGACATGTTATAGTCAACAACCACACCAGGCATCTGCATATTTTGAAAGAAATGCTAGGAGAGTTACAGAGTAACCTTTTCTTATCATGCCCCTTTCTTTTCTTACGCTTTCTTTTCCTTTTTTTTTTTTTATAAATAAAAGTAGGGACATGCTTAAGAGGTATAAAGCATTGTCATTGCATACAGAATATGACACTGTCCAAAGAATAGAACAAAGAAGAAAAGGAAAACCGCATCGCAACTCAAGGCTTTCTGATCCCATTGGATTGCAGCTAAAGCAACTCTTCTGAACACCACTGTAGGTCTAATAAATATAAGCACAGGTCTACCAAGTAGGATACTAGTAAATCATAATGAATCAGTTTAATTCCTCCATGTCATATTTTAAGAAACTTACATCCATCCAATAAAATTACCCAATCTAACAACTATGGCCTTGTAAAAGTTTCTGGAATGTTATTCAATCCAACCCACAAGGGTTAGCACAAAGGCATAAGATTTGGCCTAGGATACAGGAGATCTTGAATTCAAGTCCTACTTTGGATAGCTTGTACTTTCTAATTCTGTGGTATACTAGGCATGCGGTATGTTCATAAAGTGGGAAAAAAGAAGAAGAAAAGGTAGCCCTCATTGACTTGCTACTGCTAATTCCAAGCCGTGGAGAACCAGTAGTGGTGGCACAAAGGGACCACAAATACCCCACAACTTGTACATATAGATATAAGAAAATAGTTTCTGGAATGCATGTTGATAAGGGCTAGTAACTGGGCAGTGGAAAATATTCTTCTGGTTCTGAGATTATAATACTTGACATAAGAAGAGAGAGGCATTAAGCTATAAAGCATGTAATTAAGCTTGATAGAATTTATACCACTGGAGATGACAGCACCACACGGTATACTGGGTTCATGAAGTCATGGTTTGATCCTGGAACGATGTTACATTGACTTGAGGGCAGGGGAAAAAACCATGGATCAAGATTCTCAATCTCCAACTGATTCTGCAAAACAACTACAGATGATTGGCAAATGGACATGTAAAAGTCTTTCTTTCTGTGAGAAAAAAATTGTATTTAGCATCCATGCCACCATCAGAAGTAATAATTCAAACCAGCTCACCACAAGGAAAAACTATGCTGAAGGTATATAATATAAGATTGTATGTGGTATCTGCCAAATTTTGGCGATTTCTTACAGAAAACAGCAACATTGTTAAAGATCTCAAGACAATGGTTACTCCTACAGCAAATCCTGATATTCCTCAGATTGCATAAAAACAGCACAAAGAATTTGCAAAAGTTTCAAGCAGTAGCCCTTCCCCGTTAGCTAAAATATCATGAAACATCCTCCCCATTGCTACATTTTTTTTTTAATATAAACAGCCATTCACTTCCTGCCTATAGATGCTGAAACACAATAACCATATGTGAGAAACAAAGGATTGATGACATACTTGTTCATTAACAATCCCTTTTCTTTTCTTGGTTCTTTTTTTTTTTTAATATATAACAAAAGTAACATTTGTTTCTGTGTTTTGAAGCCAAAAAAATAAAATTGAAAAGCTCTAACATGACTAATGCCATTGGTGATCCTCTGGCAAAAAAATAAAATTGAAAAGCTCTAACAACATGACTAATGCCATTGGTGATCCTCTAGACCAATCTGGATTTAATAGTGCAGAAAAAATGAAATATGAATTACAACACATAAATACAAAGCAAATAGAAACCCAAAAAAAAATTCCATTTGAGAACTCCCTGGTAAGTCAGAATTTGAAAAAAGTAGAAATTTATGTACCACACTGTTAAACTTGATTGGCAAATTGATGGAACATAATGCAGGAAAGTTCTTCTTATTGACAAAAAGGACCAAATGTCCATTAAAAATGTCCATGTCTTGAAAGCTCATATCTTCACTTGGAAGGATGATATTCTGTAAGATAACATTGTTATGTGAAATAATAGTGATAATAGAAAAAAAGAGAGGAGTAATTCATTATTTGATAATTAAATGAGCCTGACCTGCCAATCAGAAGATTGTATATCTTCAACTTGGCATTGAGCCAAATAATAATTTCCATCTGACCGGTCCTCACTTTCACTTAAAGGAGCATTTGTAAGGATATAGAACACACCATAGTGATGTTCCAAAAAATATCGCACTCCAGAAACACACTCGCGTACTCTTTGTAAACCATCCAGCGGGTTGGTTGCATCTATCACATAAACCTGTAAAATACAGAATAGGAAGTAAGCCTCAACATGTCAGATACAGAGATGAAGATATCATTGGAAAGAAATGCAAAATGAACTAAGTAAATTCCTTCCTCGGATGACGTTCTTGAATTTGAGTTCACAGTGATAAACTTGCCATCTTTTGTGCTTGTTATATCCACACAAAAACTTGAATTACTTTCTGTAAATACTGGGACATCATCTATCTCATCTGATCCTAGTTTTGTGAAGAGAACCCTGAAAAAAAAAAAAATTGTGAGAAAAAAAATCCATTCCATGAGAAAAAAAGTTTCCAGGACATATTAAAACAATTTGCCTGTATGGTCGTTGATTCTCATCCGACACTGTGTAGAACAAAGTAGTGCTATCTTGAGCCCATGCCAAACTAACAACCCCATCAACTTGTGATCGTGAAACAATATATCCATTGCTGAGGTCCTTAACTTGAAGTAAGAATTGTTCATTGCCAGTAATGTCAAGTGTGTATGCAAGAAACTTGTGATCTGGTGAAACCCGACATGTACCCACATGCACATAACCTGCTATAGATATCGACATTAATCACTGATATGATGAAATGTAGAAGCTCTGTTGTTAATCAATGCACAAATATTACTCTAACCCTAAGTAAATGTTTTGATTTACCAACAAACTCAAAGATTTAGTCAGTTTGCACAGTAAATACATGCATGCACGCACATAGAGACAGGGTTAACAGTCTGATGTGAGCGTCATGTGGCCTGCACATTTGGGACGCATCCACATAAGCACACAATCAACAATGCCAAATTCTGTTTCACTTATTGACCTGTTTTATTAGGATTTTTACAATTTAAAAGATACATTTCCCTCGGCCTTCTAAACAAAGAAAAAAAAGGGAAGAAGAATGACCAAATGGAAGAGTTAACGATAAATTTAACTCTCTATAAAGCCATGATGGAATTAAGCTACAATGTCAAAATTTGCCCGGGAAAAGGGGGGAAGAAAAGGAAGAGAGAAATATCCAACTCAAATGAAAGGGGGAAAAAAGAAGCTTGCCGTATTGTTCAGCTATTTGGTTCCAGTCAAGCAAAACTTGCTCCATCCCAAAATGTCCCTTGGCATAATTGAGAAGTGTCTTTAACAAACCACTTTCCTCAGTTTCCAACCTTCTACATAGAACTGGGTATTCCCTCCCTTCAGGAATGTACTGGTAGTACAGCCTGTTCAGATGGAAAAATAAAATTACAGTAATTCACTAATTCCAGGATAGGTTCCCTCCAGCTGAAATAAAAACACGAATGTGATGAAATTAACATCATATGAACCATACCACCTGGACAAATTAATTTTTATCCCATAAGAAACCAAATTCACAAATTTATAATGCAAGATTATAAAGTTAGTCATAACAGTTAAAAGGATAGGTGCAAGAGGGCAAAACCAGTGACCCCAGCGCTCAGGAGGAGTTGAAATCTGAGTAGGTAATCGATTTTTCATTTCCTCAAGCAAAGTCCTCTGCAGGTTTTGAGTGTCGGCCATGAAAGCTTGAGCATAGGAGTTTTCTTGGTTGAGATAATCAACAAATTCAGGGTCTTTAGCGTTTCTCATCCAATGATAAGGATCTTGCCATGTTTTGGTATGAGCAGAGACATTGAAAGGTCGTTTCTTTGGCACAGGAGGTGATTGAGAAGGCAATGGGAAAGTGGAGGTGGTGCAGTGAGAAGAGAGAGGGGAAGAAGGTATGATGGGAATTAAGTGAGAAGTGAGGGGAAGAAAGGAGGTTTTGAGTGAGGGTTTTGAGACTAGAAAAGAAAGAAGCGCCATGGAGCATGGAGATCCTGCTGCGGACAAACTTCGGGCATCCCTTTGTGAAATCAATGAAAAGCTTTTAATGGTTTGGGGGGGGGGGAAACTAAGAGAAGGAGGCCCATATACAAGACTGGAGGCTTTGGCCCATAACAGAAACGGGCTCCCTGCGGACCAAATGAATTAAAAAAAAATTATTGAAAACATGGGATTGCAGCCTACGAGACTTGCCCTGCGGACCAAATGAATTAAAAAAAAATTGTTGAAAACATGGGATTGCAGCCTACGACGCCTTATTTAATGCAGAAAATAATATTATTTTTTTTCGAGGCGCTGTCACGACTCACGATCCTTTTCCAAATTTTATTTCAATTCAATTACACTGTGTGGTTAAAATTTGATAGAAAAAAGTATTTCTTAAATGAAAATTGGCTTTTCTTATTCATCTATTTTTTTTACAGTAATATGTTTTTTTATTAGCAATTTAGTCTATTGGATAAAATATAATGACGCTTAAAAAATTATTCTTGTAAATTTTAGTTACTTGAATCAAGGACGAAAAAATATATATTTATAATAAAGAATCAATTTCCTTGCTGCAAAAATATTTTTAGATAAAGAACTTATTATGATTGTGAAAGAAATTTTCAGCAATAATAATAAAAATATGAATTGATCATTTTCACACACATGTAATAATTAGAATAAGTCTATAAAAAATATATTAAACTGTATAGTAATACATAAAATTATTTATTTATTTTTATTTAATATTAATGAGTAAATATTGATAAAAATTATACTTGTTGGGTTAATATATATTTAATCATAAGGTGATTATTAAAATTATTATAAAAACCATGTCATGATTGATAGTAATTTAAATATCAATTTAATAATTTATTTAAAGAAACTTATATTCTACATTTGATTTTTAAAATTTTATTGACCTCATACTTGCTTTCCCCAACCCCCACTATTTGTTTTTCTATATTATTTAAAGAAACTTATATTCTACATTTTGATTTTTAAAATTTTATTATTCAATAATAAATTATAAATTAAGCTTATTTATTAAATTTTAATTGAGTTTCATGCACCAATAGGTGCAAGAGGTCCACTCATACTTGCTTTCCCCAACCCTCACTATTTGTTTTTCTAGATTATATATTTTTAGTTTCACTCTTCAATATTTATTCAATTGAAGATCGAATTCTGTTATTTTTATTTTGTTTTGCTTTTTATAAAATTTCACATTAATTTTAAAAAATCACTTAGGTTGTCTTAACTTTTTTTGATTTGTCGTTCCATGTTGAATTTACATTGATAAATTTTTAAAATTGATATTTTTATTTAATTTTATTATTTTATATTTGATTATCTGGAGATTTTTTTTTTCCAATTTCATCCTTAAAAGTTGGAGTTTTATGAGATTGAATTTCATGATTTTTTTTAATTTCCTTTCTATTTATCCATCTTGATCCTATCACTTACACTGCGAGTTTGGCAAATTAACTTGAGTTGTCTCGAGTTTTTTTAGGACTGTTTTTTAAATTTAATATTTGCTATATTATATCATTTTAATATTGAGCTGTTTTGAAATTGAATTTTATAATATTTTAATATGATCTAGGCCGCAAAGTTTAACTTGTTTATCTAGTTTATTGTTTTTTTGTTAATTTTTTAATTTTATCCTTTAATTTTGATTTATTTGAAATTGAAATTTTTTTAATATTTATTTTTTGCTGGCTTATTCCTATTACATTTTTTAATATTTATTTTTTGCTGGCTTATCCCTATTACATAATCTAATCTGACTTGTTGATATGCTTACTTAAATTGATTCAAGCTAGTTTTTTCTTTTCTTTTCTTTTTAATTTTTTCCTTCTCTTATTATTATTATTTTTATCGCTCGATTGACTGAAATCTTAGCATTGTCACCTTTTTCATTTCGGTGATTGTTCTTTTTCTGCAATTTTCTTTTTCTTTTTTTTTTTTAAAATAAATAAATACTCTATTAATTGTTCATATATGTTCTTGTATTATCTGACCAGAATATCCATTCCCCAAGTTACGTTTTATCTTATTTCTTTTTGAGTTTTTGTTGCCCTGGTGCTGGAACTCCACTGTTATTTTTCTTAATTCTTGTTTAATGTTAGTTACTGGATTGAACAAGGGTTAAGTGTATCTGTATACTCATTTAAAAAATAAATAAGTCGGGGTTTTAAATAACTATTTAAGATATAAATGGATACGATAATGTTTTGGGAATGGTTACTGGCAAAGCCTAATAAAATTTTCAATTATCAAATAACCAAAATGATCAAAATTTCCCATTTTTTATACATCAAATTAAAACTACAAAACATACGGCTCCGCACAAATTGTTTTTGTTTTTTTTTCTGGAGAAATACCCAAAACCATCCATCTCCATCCCTCGTTCTCCTCTCGTCCGGCACCCTCTCTTCTTCTAGACTCCAACTTTGCAAATCCATGGCCCTTCACATTTTCTAACCATTGATCAGGAGGAATCGACAAAAATATCTCTTCTTCCCAATCGTCCAAATCCTACCATAAAAAAGAATCCACAACCCTCTTAAATTCTTCCCCAGCTAATAGAACAGAATGGATTTGTTTTGAAAGCAAACGGGTTTGGTGCTATGAATTCTCCACGTGGTCTCTCACCCACAACGATGGTGATTTCAATTAGGAGCGATGACGACGAACTCTTTTTAGGGATTGTAATCGCAGTTGTTAATGACTGGAACATTAGCAAATAGGATGATCTGGTACAGCATTTGTTAATGCGACTCAGGTGAGAACTTGAGATGGCTATATGTAAGAAGGGTTGATTTTTTTTATGACATAACTCACATGCTAGCCGGCGGTGGTTCCATGGAGATAGATAGCTTCATTTGACATTCGACACTGGAAGAGAACAGAAGGGGGGAATTCAGTTTTGGTTTCTTCAAGAAATTAAGAAAAAAATATGAAGTTTTTGAAGGCCCATATATTTTGTTAGTTTTATTTTATTTTTTAAATAGTAAAAAAGTAGATTTTTTTTCTCTTGCGTGTGTGTGGATATAACAGAAGAAAGAGTAGCTTGGTCATTTTGGTTTTATCCATAATTTATTTATGATTTAATTCATACCCGTTCATTTGCGAGTGCACCTATAAGGGGTCCTTTCCCGTTCTCCATGGGAGCTGCGTTTTGCTCTCCACAATCTCTTGAATTGCCGTCACTCTAGTCTACAGCAAGTAGTTGACGCCTTCTGGTGTTAGCCATGAGATGAGACTGAAGAGGATTCCATGGAGCGCGGATATTCTATTCCCTTGAATCACCATTGTGCAGCATTTAGCTCGAGCACCTTTTCCGAGAAATAAAGGAATTTGAACAGGATAGCATCCAGAATACTTCAATATATTTCCAAATTGAACTGAAAATTCTTGAATCAACTGTTTCAAGAAATAGGGTATACAAGGCAAGTCAACTTCCCCCAATCTTTTAGGCAAACAGGCATCGTCACTTACCATTGAAACAAATGAAAGAACACATAGGATCTATAGCAAGTACAAATTTCCCAGCTACTATGCACCTCTTCAGAACCATGATTTTGAATATTGAGATACACTAGCAAGCGTTGCTTATGTATTCCTTTTACCGGTCCTTTTCCATTCTTTACAGGAGCTTTTTTCCCCCCTCTCTCCCCCTCCATAATCTCTTCAATTATCATCAAGCTAATCTGTAGTGCCTGTCGCCTCCTTCAAATGCTTCTCATCTTCAACATCCTGCAATGTCCATCGTCATTTACCAAACAACCGTATAATTTTGTACAAATGCCTAGCATGCTCATTCTTCTGACCTAATCAAGTAATTTGCAGAGCAGGCATGCTAACTGGAATAAAAGGTGCTGGCTCAAAGAGTGCCATGACAGGAAGAGATTAAAAAAAAAGAACTCATAAGATGAACTTACAGAATTGTCAATCTTGTCAAAATCATCATCGAAGCTTGCATCACCATCATCTGAAAGACAGTAAATAATTGAAAAACTGAAGGCAATGACAAAAGAGGAAGCGTTGGAGAAGATTAAAAAAACTGAATGTCATTCTATTCATGGATCCTCTTTCTATGAATTATGTTAAGCAAACATTCCCTTCCACATTCCAATTGCACCCATGCATACATGAATCATGTCAAACAGGATGGCAGCCAAAGCATTCACCAAGAAAGGATCAGCCATTGATTAAAGCACCTCAAAGTGTACGGGACATACCAGCAATGACAAAGGGTTTAACAGCATGATTATGAAGTCATGTTTCTTAAAGAGTATAATAAGCCACTAATATTAAAATTTAATTTCAAAGAGATCCCCATGGATGTCTCTTTGACCTAAGAGGGTGTTTTAGGATTAAGATTCCAATATATGGCCCATTTCGCTTAAGAGCACATTGATATTAAGGGAAAACTCTCACAACCCATTGTACATTCACCATCGGTCCACAGAATTTAAACAACTTAATAGAAAATCAGAGACCCTGATAGGAAAGTAGCCAGGGAAGCAGTGTGAATTCCAAAATGTAGACTCGGCTTGGTTTCTTCATAAAGACACCATGTCTACTGAAAAAGTATTCTATATGTTGACTATCCTTCCATGCAAGTTGTAAGCATCACAAACAAGGTAGTTAACATAAAGAGTAGGTGAATATGTTTGAAGTCACAATTGGAGTTAATGGTGTTGCAACCAACTTGTTCATAAGCCTAAATGTTGAAAGAATGTACCTGGACCCCCATCGCTGTCTTCAAGATCTCCCAAAAGAAATGAGTCCAAGTCCTGCTCAACTGAGGATGTCTCAGTTTTCAGGTTCTTAGGCGTTGATTCTGATTTAGAAGAATTCTCCCCAACCATGTAACTTTCCTTTGCCTTTTCATGTTGTATCTGCTCTTCTGCTTTGCGCTTAACCTCCTCCGTATACTGCTTCTCATACCTGAGTTTTAACCACGGAAAGCAAACACAGCAAAATAAGACCTATATTGTATTATTTTGTGAATCCCATGACCACCTCTGATAGACCTACTAATTTGAACCTAAAAATTTTAGAAAATCAAATGCAAATAACCACTCCAGTCTTCCTGTTCCACTGATTCATGGATGAAATAAGCAAGTGGTTTCAATTTCCATATAAAGCATCAAAACTGCTGTAACTTCACAGTTCACATTAAAAGCTATCTAGATGCGGCAATTATCTTCCCTGCATAGCACATGCACATACAATTAAGCGGCATAAATTTTTATCTCCTGATCTTCCTAGCTAAAAGAAATGTAGCTTAATAAATCTTACCGAGATGATCAGTGTGGATTTTTTTTTTCAATTCACTTCTGACCATTAAGCATTCGTGATGGGAAACCCAAAAGCATAAACATCCTTTTTCAATCACTAATTAAACCAACAGGGAACTCCAAAAAGAAGAATAAATACATACGGCCCAACATGAGTGCTGACAAGAATGAAATAAATCCTCCAGAATCTCCCTTCTTTCATCACACGCGGACACAACTCATATCGCAATTTCGAAATTTGCTGTAAATACAGTTAAAACACACTGAATTATAATCTGATTTCAAACACAGAAAAAGAAAATCCAACATCTTTAAATTAAAATATGCAAAATCACCTTAACGGTGGTGAGAACAAGTGTAGCATGTCTCTCCTGCCATTCACTAAGATCCTTCCGTACATTTGACCCCGTTGTCTCCACGTCAGACGGCTCTCCTTCATCTACACCATCAAAATGAACAAAATTGTAATCCGATGAGTAGAATTAACAAAAAAATCATACCACATTTTAAGGGATGTGAATTTACCTTCAACTGGAAAGTTCTGAAAAGTAATAGAAGTCAATCCTTTGACAAAATCTCTCAGATCATCAGTAACACCAAACTTCCGGAGCTCCGAATCGGAAACAACAGAGCCGGAAGAGGAGGAGGAGGAAGAGAAGGCATTGGTATTAACGATAGAGAGAGAGGACAGCTGAGGAGGGATGATATCGGAAATGGACTTGATTTGGATCTGATCGGCTTGTTTAAGAGCGGCGACTTTGAACTCATCGGCTTTTTTGGAGGCTTCCAAGGCAAGTTCTTTGGATTTCTTGGCGGTTTCAGCTACTAAATCGGCGATCTTGTTGGAAGAAGTTGTTAAGGTTTGGGATTTCTTCGCTGCTTCTTCTGCGAATACCTTCGCTCTGTTCCATAAATCTTCCATTTTTCTGTTTTTGTTGAATTATAGACTTTCTTTTAAAATCTCTCCGTTTTTACGTTTTATGATAGAAAATGCCTGTGGTGCAGATGGTTTGTTACCCACTCTAAGATTAAAAAACAAACGCAACGACGTTTTACTGTCGGCGCTCTATTTTCCGGATTCAGATTTCCTTCCAAAAACAGTTTTTTTTTTACAGATTTCCTTCCAAAAACAGTTTTTTTTAAAAAAATTATTATTATTCATTGAAGTAAACTCCCCCTTAATATCCTAGATATTACTTTTTTTTTCTGTGTTTTTTTTAATTTGACGAACAAAATATACTTTCCTTGGCCAGCAATTTGATGGAAGATCGTGGGCGTTTAATTTGTGTTAAGAAAAATTCTATTTATCTTCAACTTCTATCAGCTTGAGGGTAGCTTTCAATCTTACAATTATTTCTACAAATCACCTCAGCATTGATAATCAAGGATGTTACCTAATGTTTATTCTTGGAAGTGAGTATACAGATATGGTGGATAAAGACCTTCTTATATTAATATTAATAATGAAATTTCAGATATATATTTTTATAAGACAATAATTATAAAAAAAATCCTTTAAATTTGATCATGTTTCTATTTTTTATATATACTTTATACGGAGTTGCCACTTAATTTTCTCTAAAAAAATATTTGATTATTTACCAGATTATTATTATTTTTTATTCAATGATTAAAGAATTCTATAATATTAATAGTACAACTTTACTCACCAAACTGATATTACAATTTTATCAAAAATAATAATAAAAAAAAATCTGATAATTTATCAAAAACTAATTAACTTGCATGCAGAACGATGCCATACTAAAACTTCAAATACTTGCATGCACAACAATACTAACAATACAATTTTATCATCAAATTAAAAATTAAAACTTAATAATTAACATTTATCTCATCACTTGCTTGTAAAACAATACCGCACAAAACTTTTCTTTCTCGTTGCTCTGCAAAATAAATAAATAAACAAAATATAAACACCACAAGTTGCCATGGACTAGCTGGTTAAATACTTCACTTGGGCGAACAGAACGAGTGAATTTGATTCCATTCCTTCCTACTCAGCATTTGTTTTGTGTTTTCCTCGAAGTGGAATCCCTGTATGATCTTAATTAATTCACTATATGTCTTCTCCCCATCTTGTCTCTGTCAACAGCAGCGTGCCATCTTCTTCGTAACCTTCCGTCGTGTCAGAATAAATTGGATTCACGATATAAATCCATGACAGAGCAGAAAGTTGTGGAGGTCTTAGCGTAGCGACTCCAGTACTGTACGTGCCAGCAGCGCTATAACAGGCCGGTGTCTTGCTACTGATAATGTCTGTGAGATTCAAGCAAAGAACTGCTGGTATATGGACTCCTTGCATGGACTTTATTCTGTTTCTCTTTGCTATGGGGTCAAATTAGAGAGACCCAATCACCTTAGGCATTCCCATGCATGGACTTTGTTGCCGATGCTTTGTCCCCAGCATCTTTCAACTATGATGTTGTTTCACAAGGGTAGCTGGCCCCTGTTGCTCGTCTTCTCACTTGTGAAATATCTTCTTGAAAGAAGCATCAAACTAAGCTCCTCTTGTATTGTGCTTATTTATTTTTTAGGGATGAAAATGCAATCTTGTCATATATGACATTCTAAACATTACTTGGGCGTATTTGTTTTAAGGTTACGGTAGATGATGTGTGTATTAGAGATAAAGTTGGAATCATGTTTTTTTAAAATTTATTTTTTAATTATTTTTTATATTTTAAAATTATTTTAATATGGTGATATTAAAAATAATTTTTTAAATTAAAAATATATATTATTTTAATATATATTTAAAAAAAAATTAAAAAAATTATTATTATTATTATACACTCAAATACCCTTTATTAAACCAACTACGGCACATGATGTCTGGTGCTTTGAAGTCTGTACATTGGTTGTATAGCATAAAGAGGAATATCATATGCAAAATTATTTTTAGCCTCTCAGGTACCTTTTAGCTACCAATTCACTAAAGTTTGTGCGCGCGCGCGCGTGTGAGAGAAATAATAATGAGACCGGTTTGATGTTTTCACTCTTGAAAACAATTTCTTTTGTTTTATGATGGGGTTCGACTGTAGAGGGTGAGGCCTAGTTTGTTTTCATCCGGGCCTTTCTTAACCGAGCGGGTCGTTTTCCGTGGGAGACCGTAAAGGCCTGGCAAATGCGGGCCTGAAGTGAATTAATATATATGTGCCTGCTCAAGTTATTTTAATTTTTTTAAATAAAGATTTTATTTTCAAAAAAAACCAAAATCTTGTTCTTATAGAGCTTAATGTTATTTTTAGAATATAAGAAACGTATGAAAAAAATACTAATCAATTATATAAAATATAAATCGAACCATTTATCCCCGTACCTTACCAAAATCTTCTGGCCTCGGTTTATCTTCGGCTCATGCCTTATTGTTTCTCTATAATATTTCTTTTTGGCTTCGTAAAAGAATGCCAATCTTTTCACTCACTCGAGGAAGATTGGATTCATGTACTGTAATCAGACTTTTTTCTTCTGGGTTGTCTCAACATCATGCACACACGGTTCATTTCCAGATAGATGTTTTGACCTTCATTATTTGATCAAGTAGTTCAAAATAATCAACAACTACGTCAAACTTCAATTTCAAAAATATTAAGATTTTTGATTTAAATTAAATTTTTTTATATTTTCAAATTATTTTGATATATTGATACAAAATAAATATTTTTTAAAAATAATATTATAATATATTTATAAAAAAACTTTTAAAAAACAACAACTACAGCACTCTAAATAACCCTGGAGTAAATATGCCAAATCTGGATGGCCTAATTAGGGTGGGTTAAATTACCAAGGATAACATATAGTCAGCCACTTCTTCCAACAACAAGACTTGTTTACCATGAACGAGAATAATGTGATGTTGGAATTCTAATTACAAAGCCGAGTAGAGAATTAATATTATAGAAGGCGGTTTGCTTGTTACTCGCGAGAGAGCATGTTACTCGATATTGGGGTTGGTAACCCAATTTTGACCACTCCCAGAACAAAATTAAAAAAAATAAAAAAAATGATATAAATTCGACACGCTAGTACGGTCGACCTAGTTTGCTACAAATCTTTGGGTTTTGCTCCGTAATGTCGGCCATAATACACAAATAACAACAAAACACATCCCTCCTTCCCGTAATTACAATAACATTACTTTCTAACCAAAATTTTACGTCCTCCTAGCTTAGCTACTCAAAAAGTTTCTTCTCCTACTGAAAGTAAACCAGCAATCTTATCGACGCCGCCGGGCCCCCGCTCCATGTTTTATGGACCTACCGGCAAGGATTTGTTATGTATAGGACGTCTTCTTCTAACTCGCGAATAATCCATCGTAAAAAAATGGGACGTGTCGGTCCCCTCGACCCATTCACGCCATGTCCCGGCTGGTCTGCCTCCATGCACCCCATTTTGTCCCTTGTGGTATGCTTTGCCTGGACATGATATCACATTTATTAATTAATTAATGGAACATTGAGAACCTCTAAATTTTTCATTGTTTGACTGGGAAACATTAATTCAAGTAGAATATGTAGTTAAAAAAATAACAAAGAGCAAAACTACCTATTATCTGGAAGAAGTGGTCATAAGGGGTCAATTTGGAAGTTGGAAGGGAAGCAAATCGCTGATTTTAATCATAATATACATCATCCTCTACTATACAGTGTTATTGGCATGATAATGCTAGTTGGTTTAAATTAATTAGAGACTAGGGCGAAGACAGTCCCTTTGTTAATTCTTCTTACAAGAAGTCTAACTGTTCACTAGCTAGTACTAAGGGCTGTTTGTCTCTACGAGTTAGAACATGCTATTACTTGGTACGACTAGCGTGCAGTACTGTTAGCTAATAGCTGCGATTCTGGGGATGAGAAGCTGGACAACCTATGACTTGAATTTATAGAAAACCTATGAAGTACCGTAAGAAATGTTTTTTCTCTCCACAGAAGTGCATCGAATGCCCACCTAAAGTGCATATATATGCCTTTATTTATGATGTGGGTATATCTGATGAGAGTTAACGCCTTAAAACAAGCACTAGCTACTTGATGCTCCTAACACTATGGTTTGCATATAAGGGTGGTTTTTTTCAGAATTTACCTGGAGCATTGTCTCCCTTCTGCTTATTGAGCGAAGTGGAGCTTCGAGCTGCATAACTTTTAACCTGTTTTTAAGAAGGTTTGAGGATATTAAAGTCAGCAAATCGCAAGTGTGCAACAAGGTAAACAAATAGTGACGAGAACAATCAGTTGTTGTTCGTCGTGGATACATACAGCTGCCTCCTGATCAAGGAGTACTCTGAGTTTCCTCGGCAGTGTAGGGACGCCAGAGAACTTGATTCTATCACCGGCGTCTGCTCACAATGACATATATAATAATATTAAGAACGTGATCATGATCATTTGAGATAGCAGTACAGAAGCAGAGATTTTGTTTCCTTGGTTACGTACCATGTTGATGTGATGATTGCTTCTCATGAACTTGCATAGCAGCAGAAGGTGTAACAAGAAGAACAGAGAGACAAATGCATAGAACAGTGACGATGGCCATAAGGTCCATATTTTTTTATACCTGGAGTGATTTTTGCATGAAAGACTTTCTCTAGTGAGGGATGGAATTTATAGGATCACAAGGGCTAGTAGCTCTAGCTTATATCAAACCAGGGAAGCTAAGTCACAGACATACACAAAGCACAAAATGAAGAGTTCCAAAAACAACTGCTTTGAAAATCCTATATTTTCACTTCCTTTTAAGGAGGCTTCATGACACCATCTTGGTTGGTTTTGTCGTGACCTAGTACTGTAGGGGCCCACAGGCTTTCTGTTTATAACCATGTTAGCACTCAATACTACATCTATATACCCCTATCAACCCCACATTGAAACAGGTATCTGCCGTGAATAAACAACTGCTCAATCTTTCTTTGTCTGTCTGATCAACAGAGAGAAAATAATATCTGAATCCTCTCTCGTTCTTAGCTGAAAAGATGCTATTTCCAGCTCATATATCATTGAATCATGCAATGTTAGAACGTGTGCCGAGGCCTCACCTGGCTAAAAACTCAGGTTATTAATTTGATCTTCAAGTCAATTTGAATTAATTTTAAAATAACTCTGCTTTAGATATCTTTTATTTTTAGTGGTCTTTTCATTAGATAACATGTTTTGGATAAAAGAAAATAAAAAAAATAAGACGATGATATTTTAGAAAAAGAAATTAAAAAGGAAATTCCTTGACCCAGCTGGGTCTCACGTAGTTTTAGTCGGGTTATAGATTTAACTGAGAAGTCATCCAAGTTTGATTGAATTTATATCTAAATTGATTATTTAAAAAAAAAAAAACTGATTCAAATGAAGCTATTTTTTTGAGTTTCAGATCAAGTCGCTGGCTTGGTACCAGTGCAATAACTATGCACTCATGTTCTTGCGAGGAAAAGGGGACCATTATATATACATACGTGACCCAGTTTGTCACTTCAAAATCCCAAAAGTCAAGCCGAAGGAAGAACATTCTTCACTTTCGGGGCGTCAAAATAAGCTCAGGTTTGGAGGAGTGTGTATTAGATCATGCTGTGGTTTGTAAAAATATTTTTTAATTGAAAATATGTTAGGATATTTTTTTTTATGGCTAAACATATCAAAATTATAAAAAAAATAAAAATATCAATTTAATATTTTTCAAATAAAAAATAGTTTTAAAAAATA
This sequence comes from Populus euphratica, assembly GCF_000495115.2. Classification (NCBI taxonomy): domain Eukaryota; kingdom Viridiplantae; phylum Streptophyta; class Magnoliopsida; order Malpighiales; family Salicaceae; genus Populus; species Populus euphratica. The sequence continues at coordinate 2,535,986 of NW_011499848.1, forward strand.
AATTAAATAAAAAAAACAAATACATCCCAAGTATTAGTTGCATTTGTGGAGTCGATATCCCACCATATATAGGAATGTGAGAGACCTTGGGCGTATAAACACACCTGTTCCTGTTTGTTTGCAGAAAAATTATTTATTTTAAGTGAATTCTAAAAAAAGTGAATTATGTAGAAAATGAATTCCTTAAAAGTAAAATATTTTTTGATATTTGACAGTATTATGGAAAATGAACAGGAAAATATTTTGCAGTATTTGGTTATGTTATAAAAAATGAACTGAAAAATAATTTATTAATATTTTATTTTTCTCAAGTTTATTAAAATAATAAGAAATAAATCTTACAAATTAAAAAGTTAAATAATAATAAAATTGAAAAAAAATAATTTCATAAATTATCTCAAATAAAATAAATAATAATCAAAACAATAAAGATCAAATCTTAAAAAAAAAGATGAAGAAATTAAAATAATAATAATTAACATTTCATAAAGTATTTCAAATAAAATAAATAACAATAAAAAAATGAGGATCAAATTTGATAGAAAAAAAATTTGAATAAAAAAATAATAGGAGAAAAGCAAATAACAATTATAAAAATGAGAACCAAAGTAAATATAAAAATTAAATTTTAAGAAATGAAATTGAAAAATAAATATTCAAAACAAAATATATATAGCAATCAAAAGTTTGAGGATCAAATTTGATATAATCAGTAAATAATGACAGTTCTAAACTTTTCACAACTTCCGAAAAGTGTTTTCCTCCCAAATTTTTCAGGAAAATACTTTCCTGAAAATCAAGCCAAATTTTCTTTTGACTTCTTTTGACTGGAAAGTGTTTTCCGTTTACCAACTTTTCTAACAGCAAATAAACACAAGAAGGTTTGGAAAGTATTTTCCTGAAAATCACTTTCTGGAAAACAAACACAGCTAAAAGGAAAACACTTTTTCTGAAAACTAAGCTAAAATTATTTTTGACTAAAAAATATTTTTATTAATTAGAAAGTATTTTTTGTTGACAGGAAAGTATTTTTTATTAACCATTGCGAGCTACAAACCCCATGAACATAATTTTCTGAACGAGGGAGTTGTTTTTGGATAATTAAATAATATATATATTATTAAATAATTAGAACCCGAATACAGACATTTAAGTTTTTTATTAAATTACAATTTTAAAATAAAAATATAATAAAAATCCAATCCGAAAATACTAGTTGTAATCCCAGTACCAACGCCCTCAATCGAAAACCACATCATAATGCGTGAATTGAATCAAATAAGCAGATTTCCGTTTTTCAAAGACAATGCACGTGCCTATGTAGTCGATCCATGAAAGCTTTGTTTATCTTGTTTAATTTTGGGTGCCTTTTTAAAACTAAAACAACTTTTTTTTTCTATTGAGTATTGCGTTTAATTCAGATAGCTTGTTTGATTATGCAGATACTGAGTGTTCAAGAAAAGTTTTTTTTCACATGTTTTTCTTGAATTCCAAAAATAATAGCAAAATATACATAATTGCAAATCTCTATTACAAGATTTCTTGGAGGAGCAGATAGGGATGAGATCTCCCGTTGAGTCCCCCCTTTGTTAATGCATCGATAATAGAAAATCAAATATAATTGATCTCTAACTATACAGGGAACAAAAAATGAAATTTAATGAAGGCAGATGAAATTATGACAGCAAAATTATAAGATATTGCTTACATCTCAACTGACATGTACGAGTGTCCCACACTCGGGAGAACTTTTGATACTATAGAGCTGCTGCAAGTACACACCCAGGCCAGAGAGAAAGAGAGATGGATCTATACACTACTATCTAAACCATAAATAAAAATTTCAATGTGTGTATATTTTCACTTCAACTTATGGACAGAACAGAAGAATTCAGAATCTACAGCAAAGAAGGCCCTGCCTCCACCTCCTAGGTTTCTGGAAATGTCTTCGGTCTGCTTTCGCCATTCTTACTGGACTGCTATTCCATTCTGACTGTAATCTGAATTCAAAATCAAATCATTAGCCAATGGTTTGATATAGGGGCGCGGCGCGAATAAAAGATAAAAGAAATAGTCTGGTAGTTATTTACACGGGGAAGGCAAAGGAGCGGGTGCTGGTTGTGCTGCTGTCTGATCGAAGAGAGACACTCCCAGAATACGGAATGGGCCCCGAGTAACTTACCAGACCTGGTAAAGAGCCTGTTGCGGAGAAACTTGACTCTCCATCAGTACAAAGTTGACCTGAAAATGGCACGGTATTAGGATCTTCAAGCCTGGATGAAATTTGAGGCTCGAGACACTGAGAGTCACCATTCCGAGGAGACTCTCCACCACTCGCAGCGGGAGCAGAAGAGTCATTGTCAAAAGTGATGCTTCCAGTCTCCGCCTTACTATCGTAAGGTGACTGATCCATCGTCCTACTGGTCAATTCTTCATAAATAGAATCCAGAGCATGGCTTTCCAGTTTTGATTCCACGATGCTGCTGTCTGATTCTCCTGCTGCAGAAGTCAGAGTGGGACTCACCAAGACCACTTCCTTGTGGCTATGCTCTGCTTCTTGATATGCAGGACCCTGGGCAGGGATTGCCAAGGTTGGTGCCTCAAGGCCACTGTCAAGTTCTTCAGCAGCAAAAACCAAAGTAGATGTCACTGAGACTGTTTCCTCACTGCGATTTTCAGATTCTTCACTTGTAGAATCTGACTCCAATATTGCATTTTCCCGCGGGCACTGCAATCAAGCATTCAAACGATTACAAACAGCATTACATCCAAATATGTCAAACCCAAAACCCCAACTTTTTTTATCTCTCTATACATAAAGGGTTTGAACACCGGGCTGAAATAGATTTTCTCAAACAAGAACTTGAGGACATCAACGCCTTTACATGAGAAATAGCATGAATTTCCCGCAAGACCAGATGATCACAGCTATTCTACCAGACACCTTCCTCTTAAGGATAAAAGTACATGAGTAATGCAATGACAAACGCACACTCATACTTTGTGCTGCTCAAGTACTCGCACCATCATCTATCAGTTAGCGCAAATAGTATGGTGACAGACCCCGTTTTTATGCAAAAGACACTCCCCTGTAATGAAAAGAGAAAAGAGGAGAAATGCTAGATGAAAATAATAAGCAATTCATATAACAACTCATCATAAATGAATAGAGGCAGGCTTCCTTTTTCTTTATTTATCTTTTATTGAGAATTTGTAGCAGACCAAAATAATGTTGGTAATGATGTGCCTACCTGAAGAGAATGTTGTTCAACTTTATCCATGCTGTGATTGGACTTGGTAGAAGTTAAATTTGCACCAAATTCTGGCATTGACAGCAGATCTCCAAGTGATAAAATCTCTTTGGGTGCGTCATTTGCAACCTTCGCCGTTACATAGTCCATAACTTCCTCTGTTGGTACTAAATGCTTGGGATTATAATCAAGGGATAATTCACATTTCAAATCCTGTTCTTCGGAAGATTTCAACATATCCGGAACAGGCAAATGAATATTCGCATTTTGCTTTTCTGGTGAAGATTTCAGAACATCTGGAATCAACATATCAACGTCAGACTTTTCTTTAACCATCTCATTGTTCATATCCCTTGCAGAAGGTAAGAATTCACACACATTCTTATCATGTGCATCTGTGTCAAACAAGAACTTGTCCAGCAAAGGTACTCCCTCATCAATGCAGATGTCCTTGACATGGCATGTATTCTCTTTGCAACAGACTATTAACTCTGGCACCTCTCGTTCCAAAACACTTTTGTCCATATAGAAAACCGAATCCTCGAATGGCTCCATTTTCAATGACGAATGAGGAGAGAGTACTGGTGCTACATTTGGTAATCGATCTGCATCACCTTCCATGCCCTTCAAATCACACAACTCCCCATTCTCATTCTCCTTCACAATCACATTTCCAGACTTGAGTCCAATGGAGTCCAGAACATTATCATCATATTCGACAGGTCTACAATCAGGCTCATGGCCCATAGTTCCATTGCAAAACACATGTTCACCATCTGCAAAAGGTGTAACATTTAATAGCACTGATTTAGAAATGTCTGTAGCAAAACAAAACTTAAAGGCACAGTAATTAAACTTCCTTTGATAAGTCATGTTTTCCAGAAAAAACAATCCATCCAGCAAGTAATATGGAATACAAAAACAAAGAATATAATAGTAGAACCTCTCCTTGTAATACTAGGAGGAAAAAATATGGTAGCCAGCAAACTTCGGCTAACAATGACAAACAACATGACAAATGAAGATGAGCAGGTAATTACCAAGTCTCATGTTTCACAAAGATTATATGAGATGGATGGTGTAGAGAACTTCAAGCTCCGTGGATGGTTTTCAAACATATACTACTTGGATACTGCAATCTAACCTGCTCATCAAAACAAAGTTGGCAAGGAAAATTAAATAAAACACTATGGAAAACAAATTTAACAATAAGGAGATAAAACTAGTGTACAGATGCTCCAGTTTAAAATTAAAGAACAAGCACCATCAAATAAACTGCAATTTAATTGTCATGAATTACTAACTAAATTTCTCACGGTTAAGGTTGTCCAAGTCCTAAACAAATAATTAGCCACCTTTTACAGGCAAGGGAAGTATGGGAAGTATCCCAACATCTAAACAATACAGTGAAGCAAATATGACAGAAGTCAAGAGCAGAAAAGGTGGAAAACAAGTTCATGGCAAAAAATTATAAAGAAAGTCACATTCAACCTGAAACTACTATATATCATAAACAAGCTTGACATTAACGTGTCAAATTAGCAATCATGTATCTGTCGTGGGAACTGCTTTCTCTACCTTTATGACAAAAAACCACCAGAAAGTCAAGTAACGAATCAACTAAGAAACTCGCATAAACGTGTCACAAAGAGAAGACCAGCAACTGGCTTAGTTATTCGAAAGAAAACTAAAATAAACACCATAATTCTAGAGAAGAAAGTTGTTGTGATCGAATAGTAAACCAGAAGAGGAAAAGAAAGCACGCTTCATGTGTTTTGAACTTGAATATAATCATAGTTCAAGCTTAAATTCTTTGCTTAAAATTAGTAAAATATTACAGCTTGTCCAATTAAATGATCAAAAAACGTTGTTTAAGAATAATGGCTCTAAAAATCGATCACTCCAAGGTCAAACAAAAGCTTTCGGCAAACCATTTTTAAATCTGCCCTCTACATCATACAAAAGGACAATATAAAAGTTTGCAAAAGCTTACATAAACTTTCAACATGAATATAATAACACAACCAAATTTTTAAACATAAAAAAAGAAAAGGAAAAGGAAATCCTCAATGGCCCTCTTACAAAACCACCACCACCTTTTTGTTTGGGCTGGTGAGATCAGATCTAAAACCGTGACGATTAGAAAAATAAAATAAAAAAGAAGGACCTATATACAAAAATCCTGGGAATCCTAGGTGGGTTTTAACTTTAACCTCAAGTCCCATGATAAACCCAAAAAAGAAATTCAAAATCGGTAGAAACCAAAATAAAGGAATAAAAGAGATCTAAAACCAGATCCCACCACATAAACAACCTCTAAAAACGCCACAAAAAATTAGTAATGATCAAAACAAAGAAAACATTAACAATGACACCTTTTTTTATCAGCTTCAAATAAAAAAAGTGAACACCTTTTTTTCTTTTCTGATTTAGAATCAACAGTCACTCACCTCAAGGATCACTGCAAAAACAGACACATGAAGAAAACGCAATGAACAAGAAGAAACCATAATCATCTAACTACATGTGAGAGATCCATAGATAAAACTGAAGATGCATAAAGGTAAAATCAAAGAAAGAGAAGGAACCTCAAGCAGTTAAGAGAGAGACATTCTGTGTTAAACTAAGTTTTGTTAAAGAGGTATGCGTTTTAAAGACAAGAAATAAAAGCAATAAATTTTGAGAAACAAGAGACAGGGAAGAGTGAAAGGGAGAAGCAGACAGATAGATGTGTGTGCTAGAGTTGTAATTTACATAGTAATCAAAACCCTAATTTAATATATATATATACATATATATATATATATATATATAATGACTGTAATTAATACCACAGCATAAGAGTAGCTAACACCTCTGTTTGCGGCATCAAACCCCACAACCCTGTATTAATTACAGCATTCAATACCTCCCCAACAGAATGAATACCTTAGCATTATTTACCTGGTTATTATTATTTTATTTTGAACTCTGGTTTGATTTTCCGAGTAGGCAAACAGCAAAGTTTTCTTTTTCCCGAGGAAAATAAAGAAATGGTTTTTATTGCAGCATCAATCCCGAACAAGACTTTCTTTATCGTTTCCTACGTTTGACTCTTCTTCTTCTTAATTTTAAAGCTGACAACGATGTCGGGGGGGTGTGGGGGGGAGAGAACTGAGATACTCACGAAGTTAATAGAAGTCAAAACAGTTTTTTGTTTTTTTGTTGCTGATGCTGTTGTCGTTTCGCCGGAGGTACAGAGTTTTTCTGTTGCTTTGGTTGGTTGTTTTGGCCGGTGAAAGTGGCAGCGAAGAAAGAAGGAGATTTGTTTTGTTAGGCTGTGACTGTGAAAGAAGCAGATGATGTGATCAGAGTGAGGAGTAGCTTCTTCAGCCTGTCTCTCTGGCCATGCCTGCCTCCCTACCCTTTCCGTATGTGATTTTGCGGGTGTATTCAGCGGCTCACTCGCATTATTTATGTCAATCGGTTTAGGAAGCCCCTACTTCGCCTTTGGTCATAACAACCCTCCCATTTTCATTTTGTGGTCACTTTTGTTCCCTTCAACTATTTAGTCCGATCAAAATATCCAAAACATAAAAAAATAATTTAAACTTAAAAAAATTAAGATTTTTCAAAAACATGGTACAACGGCAATCCCAAACACAACCGTGTGCATGGCAGACTTATAATGAGGGTGTTTCATATGGAAGGACCACATATGACTAATTAGAACTGAAAGCATGAGGGCTGTCGTGCTCAAAATTAAAGAGTAGGGATTAAATCGACAGAGTTTCAAAACTTGAGGAACTACATGATGAATTTACATGTTATTTTCTACCCCTTTATTTTTATTTTACTTTACTTTGTTTTTTTATTAAAGTGCAGGACCCACGAGTTATGAATTTCAAGTTTTATACTTTCATCCCTCGCACCCAAACAGCTCGATCGCTCTCATTCCCAGCCCCTCTCTCTCTTTCTTTCTTTCTTTTTGCCCTTTAAAGGTTTATGATATGAAGCATCCTTGTACTCGATCGATTATTCATCTATGTCCTGTTACCTAAAATCTTATCAATGCAATCCATTTTTTGGGTGCTCAGAGTGGATCCCATACGACTAAGAGCTGAGATTTTGATTTTACTGTTTCTTCACCAGCTTTGAAATTCCAACCCAAAGTTGAACAACTCAGGTCCCAGGCATGTAAGATGTCGTTGGAAGAAAGACTCATATTAATCACGGAGTGTGGAGCAGAGAGACTTAATTAATCAAATTTGTGGTGTCGGGGTGAATTAGATAACTTACCGAGGACGTGAAAACGTGTCGTGAAGCCCCTTCTTTCTTTGGATACTAGAGAGTTGAAATGCGATGCAGCTGGCACCATTCTGGTTTCTATGAGCTCTGTCCCTGTCAAAACCGAATCAAATGTGAAGGCAAGAGCAACGGGCGTAGAGTTCTAGCAATGAGAGGATGACAATGAAACAGGGAATCTTGAAAAGCATGCAGAATTCGAATTACGAATACAGAAAACTCGTGAAAAAATACATTATAATTAATATACTAAATCTTGAAACGTTAATATTCATGTCTAATTGTATAGGAGCCTTCAATTTCCTGTTAACTCCATAGGCAAGAGCGAGTTACGGTACTGTGCAGTGGAACATAATTAATACACAAGGAAAGTCTTGTCTTGGGGCTTCAGCATGATTCCCACAGGGCTGCTTCCCTGAGTTAAAAAGTAAGATTGTGAAGACGAAAATTCCGGGATCTGTACCAGGGCATCCTATGATCTCGTCCTTTTACTGGCTTACACGTAGTGCTCACTATGTGCTATTGTGCGCGGGGGAGGAACAGATAACAACCTCTCTGTCTCTCTTCTTTTCTTTTTTTTGTTTTGCCGGTAAAGAAAGTTAGCTGAGAGCATCTCTCCTTGGATATTGCACATTTTTTAAACTCGAAAAGGATGAAAAAAAATTAAAAATTAATAAAATAAAATTATAAAAAAACTTTTTAAATTAATTAAAAATTCAAATAAACTAATTAGTTTGGTTTGATTTTATGAGTTTTAAACTGAAAAATCAAACCAAATCAAATCAAATTTAAACAAAAAAAATAAAAATTAAATCAAACTAAAACAAACAAGCCATAAAAAAACCTGGCTAATTTATTTTTGTTTTGAAAAATTAAGCTGAATAAAAATTAATTAATTTGAACAATTTTTTATTTGATTTTTATTTTTTTAAAAAAATTATTTTAATTATTTTTTTATAAAAATTAAAACAAAACAAACTGAAAATAATTATCTCCAGAAAATACCATGGGTGATTTATAAGGTAGTATTTTAAATAGTAATTTATATATTTTCAATTAAAAAATCATTTAAGACACTACTTGTATTAGGGCTAAGAGATAAATGCCTTTTTTTCTTCTTGGATTTTAAAGTTATTTTTTATATGATTGTGTTTAATTAATATATTTTTTTCTTTTTTTTATTTATCTTGGCTTTTTAAATAAATATATAGGAATATTATTTTAAAAATAATAAATATATTTTTCGACATTTTATTTAGAGCCCTCTCGAAACTTGTAAAGGTAATATTAAAGATTTAAAATATTATTATTATTATTTTAGCATCCGTTACAGCACGCCCTTGGAGCTGCTCTGATGTTAGTACAAATATGGAATGAAAACGTGTGACATGATTGGCAAGGCGTCGAAATGATAAGGTACAGTTTGGACTACCGTACCATTTTGCATTTTTTTCAAGATATCGTTGTGTTTCTGCCACGCGTCTCTTTCAGAAGGCCGGAGTCTCTGGTCCCGACCTATGCTTTATGCATTCAAATTTTAATCCATCCGCCACCCCAAAATAGAAAATTCGGGAGGATGTTACTACTCCCGAGAACCCCGTGTCCTTCTTGTTTTTTTTTAGAGCGACGCAGAGCATGATTCCCAGACAGTACCGCGATCAATTGTTTGGATCGCCAATTTACCGGTCCAGCCAGTAATCGGTAAGTTATTGATTGAATTTAACTGGATTTCTTATGAGTATGATTTTGGAACTAATGTGTGGCCAGATTATTAAATTTGTGGTTGGATTGAGTGGTCTGAGTTGATTAGCTCTTATTTTCCTTGTCCGTGTGGTCCAGCTATTAATTTTGCTGTTACAGTTATCATCGTAAGACTTATCTTGCATTCAGTATTGATTTTTTAAAGTAATTTTTGTTTAATAATGTATTTTATTTTTGTTTAAAAATATTATTTGAAAATACGGTGTAAATTATATTATTAAAATATTTAATTAATTTTTGTTGAAAAATAAGTTTTTATGTGTTTTAAATTATTTTAATGTGTTGATTTAAAAAAAAATAAAAAATAAAAATATTATTTTAATATATTTTAACATGAAAATCATTTTAAAACACTAAACTTTAATTTTATAATTTTAAATTTTCATATTTCATGTAGCTTTTTAAAAAAAACTATAATCCTTCAGAATATTCAAAAAGCTCTGAATCATTGAATATTTATGCGATGAATGATCATCCACATTCATTGCATGGGAGTTAATTTCAAGGACCACATTCTATGTATTTAACGGGGCTTTTTTTCCTCTCATTCTAATCAAATAATTGGATCTCTCTCATCACATTTATATCTTGTTACGTCACGCGTACTTGTATCTAAAACTCTTAAGTGATTTTCGTCCCATCTTTTGACAAGAATAAGAGAATAAACACTTGATTCCAAGGCTGCATTGCCCTTTTATAATCAATTAACGGGATTAGAGATCCAAGGCCCACTTCTTATCACCAAGCCTGAGGTTACATTTGGAATAAACCAGCCAATTATTACTGGACCGTGCATGTGTATTCCAACCTCAGCTAGGATTTTGTTTTTAGATTGATATGGATATTCAACTAGTTTATATATATCATGATTAATTTTATAAATTTTAAAATTAATAACCATATAAATCTTAGTAATTATCATATAATCAATAACTTAAACTTAATTACAGAAAAAATAAATCTTTCTATTCCAAATTTTTATTACTTCACTATCACCTAAATGTTTATCGGCTAGGATTTTATTGATTTCTTAGGACATTGACTGCTGCCAGCTAGATGCAGGAATGAAGCTAAAAATTCCCTAGCCTCAGCTCCTGTTTTCTCTTGGCAATGGCCATAGGCACAGTCTTTTTTAGTCTGTCTGGCAAAGCCTGGTCAATGTTCTACCTGTGAAATAAGCAAAATAACCTTGCATCTCTTATCATACACGTATATTATTTTCTTATGAGATTTTTTTTACGTATTATTTGCATTACGTCAGGAGTCATTTTGGCTACTTCATCGACAAAAAGGCTAGTCAGGTTGTTTCAATAACAATCCCCTTTAGATATGGTAGTTTCATCCAAGCCCGGTAGATATTAAATTGACATGATACTATTTTTTGAATAGTTTATTTGATGGATAATAAAAAGAATACGAGTGTTATCAAACTCAAAACCCATATGAATCTAACTGGTATAATCAGATTTTTTTTTTTTTTTAGCTTAGTTCCATTTCATTGATTTATAATTAAATACAAGCAATATATACTATTTGGCAGTGAAAATACCGATTTGACTGTGGCATTAACCGACTACTCAGAATCTTCACTCTCCCTAACTACATCGTTATTCTTCAATTAGTGGTCTGGAATTGTCATTATCACGCCAAAGTTTTTTCGTTTATCTCCATTTCTTCACTGCTTAAGGCTAGTTGTCGCTAGGGGTCATTGGTCAATGTTCCATTCGATCATGGACTGAGTTGTTAAAAAGAAAGAAAGAAAGAAAGAAAGAAAGCATGGAATGAACTGTGTGAAAAGATAGCCAGGTGGGCGGGGTAGACTTTCCTCTTCGAATAGCGACAACAGCTGAAATAATCGCAGACAGCTTCAATGAGTTGTGTACAACAGTTTTGACAAGTTTACCGGACGTTATGCTTGTCCTCTGAGTCCATCATAACCAAGTCACTACAATTTAACAAAATTAACTCGATGGTTCTTGTAGTTCTAAGAAATATACGCCTGACCTTATTCTCTAAACATGTTTGTAGCATAGTCCCTTTAAACAAAACTAATTAGGTGTTTATCAATGTCACACACGCACACACTCTCTCTCTCACAAAACTATAGCTTGCCCGCTAGAACATTAATTAAAAGTTAGGTAGTGGTCTCGTCCTAAAGAGAAAGAGGCATGGGACATGGCTAAGTATTTTTTCTTGGACTGTAATCTGCTACATAATTTCCATATCTTCTTTGACGCTCTACGTATATATACATTACAAGACTTTAATCAGGCAACGAAATCAGAATTGTCGATCTCGCATTGTGAATCAATATCTAACCCATGCTTATTTGCTACGGTGATTACAACAATTTACTTGTTCAGCAAGTGCTTTCTTGTTATGTCGTAGCCACCATTTTATTTCACAGAAATAACTCAAACTTTGTTTTGTATATATATTCAAAGAAAAAATGACTTGATTGCTCCGTCCAAACTTTGTTACGTATACATATTCAAAGAAAAAAATGATTTGATTGCTCTGTCCATGTAGCATTGTAACCGAATATATTTAGAGTTTGTTTATTTTTTAATTTTAAATATATTTTTATAAAATTATTTTTTAATTTTTTTCTCTACTTCAATTTTTTTATATTTTCAGATTATTTTGATATAATGGTATTTAAAAATAATTTTTAAAACATAAAAGATATTATTTTTATATATTTTAAAATAAAAAATAATTTTAAAAACAACTATAATTATACTTTTAAATATAAACATAATTGTACATAAGTTCGTGGATAACGAGGGTTAAAGGATGATGATTTCATAGTTATCCTATCCAAAAATTAATATACTATCAAAATACCAATAAATATTTAAAGGTTCAAATTAATCCGTAAATGATGTGCAAAATAATATATATATATATATATATATATATATATATATATAAA
>NW_011499848.1:2548263-2582175 GCF_000495115.2 Populus euphratica
TATAAAAAAAAAATAAAAAATAAGAGTCTCAGTGTTCAAATTAATCCGCAACATGTGTCATGAACTATGACTATTGTTAGATTCATAAATTTAGCCGATTTATTTATGTGAAAAAGGAGATGGCCACAGAGGAATATAGGAATTCAGGATCTTCATTGAAATTCCCATGGGATGGACTTGGGCGGTGAGTTGACTTGTGATGTGTGCCTCCATAGAGAAGTAATTTATACATATAAAATAAGGCAGAGGTGGCTCCATAGCCACGACATTTTTATTTTGAATGGCCAAGTCTTTTCCTAAGGTGTTTGTCTTGGTCTGGTAATCCATCCAAAATCCTATCCTATTATTATAATTATATAAAAAAAACTAATTCTCAAAACCTGTCTCCCAAAACAATGTGAACGGCAACAATGTATTCTCCTATTTTTTCCAGGTTTGGCGGGGAAGGGAGAGACGAAGAAAAATAGGAATTGACCACCGGAGACATGTTGCTTGCTTGCCGCCAACATGAGCCATGATGAAGGGAGAACCGGATGCCAGGATTCGATCCCCACATAAAAAACAATCATGAACAGAGCTGGGAAGAAGCTGCATGCGCTGCTTGAACGGGCGTGCTTCTTCATTTGCTGGTGATCCCTAGTCACAAAATTTTTTTAATTCCATCTTCAGCAACTCTTCAATTTTTAATCTGGTTTCTAATTATTTGATAGCTATTCAATTCAATCCCAGATCATATAAGGCCCGACAAATTAAGAAAAAAAAACAAAAAATGAAGGGAAATGAAAGAGATGGTCGGACAAATTAGGTTAATTCATTATGTCTATGTTCCAACTCATATTATAAATTTAGCAAGTTAATTTAGATTAATCATGATCAGTCCAACATGATATCTTCTTTTCATTTCGGTTCATGAACATTTTTATTTTTGTTTTATTTCTTTACAATTCATTATAATGCTTGGGCTTATTTGATCAAAGGAGCAGCATCAAAGCTAATTTCAACATGATTGGAGTTAAAACCCAGTGGATCAAGAGACCACGATATAATGTAATATATAACGTAAGATAGATAAATAAAAAGCAAAGGAACCATGATCACAAGTTATTTTGTTTTAATTTAATTTTTATTTTTTTATTTCTTCATATAAAATATTGACATATAATTAATGACAGGACACGTTACGAGATCATATTTTTTTTAATCTAAATTCATTGCTTAGCTTCATGGCCCAATTTTATTTATTGTTAATGATTTCTCAGCATCTATTAAAGAAATTGCTGATCAATTAATTAATTTTACCGAACACGCTAATCAAAATTTTAATATGCATTTGAGATTTTTCATCGTTATCAAAAGACTTAACTCCATCCACATGTCTTTTTTTCCCGATTGGAAAGACTTTAATCCTTTCCCTTTCTCCGAACAGACCATCCACCACCTTCGCCTTCTCCTTCAAAATTTCCCTTTTCCTTCATCATCACCAATCTTAATCACAGCCGCTACAAGTCAAAATGGGTTTTCACCATTGATGCTCTTTCGAGCTCAAAATAACAACAACAGACTAAGCTAGCTTCAATGAATTCATAGACAGACGAAGAGAAGCTAAATAGTTGGTTTCTTTTGTTCAATCTGCTCTAAGAAGTGAATTAGATGTCGTTGACGGACGACGGTGACTAGAGACCAGAAATGCTATCTTTCCCGCGTCCCTGTTCATGTAGCTGGGAGGTTTTGATTTGTTTATTTCGGGATTGTTAAAATAAACTTTAAACATACAGAATTATACATTGGTATTTAATTTTTTAAAATAAACTTTATCCGTTACGAGGTAAAATCCCTCGAATTGCTCGATGAATAAAATACACAGGATGGAAGAAAACAATCGGTATGAATAGTGTGTTTTTGTAAAAATATTAAAAATACTTTAACGCAAACACAAAATATTTGTTCAATTTAAATAAAAAAAATGTTTTATTCAAATTATACATGCACTCGGAGAATGACCTCTCATGCTTTATTAACAGCCGAACGCCCTACTCTATAGCTGCTGGGATACGGGGACTTGGACTTTACTGGATGAAAAAGATGTCACCTGCCCAAGAAGACAAGCCCTTATTCTAAATGCTTCCAAAAACAGAAAAGGCTCGAATATTTGGTTACATGTTATAATTTTATAATAAGGCGTCCATGTTCTACGGTGTAAAAATCATCGGACACTTCCACTGCACTGGTCAATGACCATCCACTCCGATAAAAAACAAGATCGAACACGATTAGCAGCGTTCCGATAATGCGGTGGAGGAATTCTTACCAAAGTTTGTTTGGATCGAAAAAACATGTGGCGATTTTTTAGTATCTTTAAAATTATGTATAAAATATTAAGGTGATTTTTTTAATCTAAATATAGATTAAAAAGTTGTTTACAAATATATAAAATGCACTTATTATTTTTTTATTATTAATGTAAATATTTAATTAGGGTATACGTACATGTATTTTAAAATTCAATTAATTACATGTATTTTAAAATTAATAATTATATAAATATTTCAGAGTTTTTACAAGGGATCAAACTTATGATTATTTGGGACATAAACATAAATACTTAGGTCATGTGAGCATTTTGATTAATTTTACAAGCTTTAAAATTAATAATTATACAAGTCCTTATTGATCTTGAGAGGATTCTAACTCTTGATCATTGATGACAAGTGTTTCATGAGAGTTACATTATTTTTATTTTTATGTGAGTTTAAGGCATTGTTTATAGTTTCAAATAACGCTATATTAAAATTAAATTTTTAGATGGTTTGAATATGTAAAATAAAAAATAATTTTATAAAAATAAAAAAATATTATTTAAATATATATTATAAATAATAAATATTTTAAAAAACATCCACCACAAAATAAAATTACCGTTAAACTCATCTCCAATATGAACTGATATGTCCTTTTTTAACTCCGAACTCAAGGAACAAGTGATTTCCGGCGTATATAACACAAAGAGACGGTGTTCTCCCGCTGACTTTTAGAACTCTTTGATCGTTCATTTTTTGCTGGTGCCTTGAACTTCGTCGCTGTCTTCCGGGCAACCCGTTGTATATTTGAAAGCTTGTTTTGATAAAGATTTTTCAAGCAACACACACACATGGTGTTACCTTGACCTAGAAGACAGAAATTTGAAGTTCCTAGATTCAGGCAACCCAAACAGTAGCCTTTAAGCATTTTTCTCATAAACACTGTATGCGGTGAAAGGGGGGACCCTCCCCTTAAATTTCCTATTTTTTTCCTCCTATAAACAGTGTTAATTACTACGTCCGGTGTCACTGCCTGCTCCGGTGACTTTTTTTGTTCTTTTTCAAAGGAGCAGAAATAACCTTCACGGATATATGAATATAGGCAAAAGGCCCATGGGTACAAAGGAAAGGCCAGAGTCCCCATGAGAGTGGAGCCTGTCGAAACCTATTTTACACTGCTGATCTTGAAAAAACATCATTATCAGCAAGTTATGGAGTAAGTAAGATCATAGAAGGACAGAAATAAAAACTATCACGCTTTATTAATAATCTCAAATTTAGTGGATGTCAATATTGTGAAGCATGTTAATATTGGATTGCCTTCGTTTGATAATTTTATAATAATAAACAGTAAAGAAGGGCAAGGAGCTAAATTTCTGCTTGGTCGAAATTGGCGGGCCTTGTCCAAAATCCATCAATAAGCCCACCCATTACATCTCTTGATTCTGCAATAATAATAATAATAATAATAATCATAATAATAATAATAACAATAACAATAAAAGAAGCAGCAGCATTTTTCCAATTTTTGATGGAGAAAGCGTTCCAAAAAAAAAAAAACAAAAAAAACAAAAACAGGAAAAGAAGGCTAGGAGATGTTATTGACAAGACTCGCCTCCTGTACTGTCCACTGGCTCTTTACCATGGCCTCGAAACCTAAACCTCATCTTCTCCATAAAGGTATCTAATTGCAATTTACTTCTTTTTTTTTTGAGAAATTGCCAGTAAAGAAAGAAAAAACCCTAGCACAAAAATGAATGACTGAATGGAACACTAATCACTCAGTTGCAGGGGGGGCGGCGGCGTTACAGAGCTCAGCGAAGAGAGCGAGGACAATGAGCAGCACTTCAGAGTCTTCTTCTTCCTCCTTTAAGGACGCGTTTGGAAATTACGCTAATTATCTCAATAACCTTGTAAATAATTATTTCCTTCTCTCTGTTTTTTTTCCCATTTTATTTTAATTATCATGTTTCAATTTTAAGAAAATATGCAATTTTTTCTGTTTATTATATAATACGTGAAGGAATGGTTATTTTTCATTAAAAAAATAGCTATTTTTATATTCGAGATTGCTCTTTCAAATCCGTCGGTATGGATATGGGTCTGTTCAGGTCGAGTCGGTTCCATGAGATGCATTCTCTGATTTCATTATCAAACACTGTGTCAGGGCAGCTTCATTTTTGTTAAGATGACTACTACAATTTGCATGAGTGGATCGTGGATAACTATCTTGTATTGTTGACTTCCTCTGATTGTGCGTCAAATTTAGTGGTTCGATACATTTTCTTGCTGTTAAATTATTGAAGCTTCCGTAATACTTGACTGAAATCATGTATGCTTGTAGAATGATAAACGCGAAAGAGTGGTAAAAGCGAGCCGGGATATCACCATGAACAGCAAAAAGGTCATATTTCAAGTTCATAGGTAACGTCTTTGGATATTTGGTTTTCCTTTTCATAATAGCTTTTGACCTTCCTGGTGTGATTGAGTCATTTTTCTGGGTCATATGATATCAGTTGAACTTCACTTTAGGACACTCTCCAAATTCTTGATTTTGTGATTCAACTGGACTGTAAACGTTGCATTCCTCATGTAATAATAGAATCAGTAAGGACAACAGAGATGAAGTTCTTGACAAGGCAGAAAAGGATTTAGCTTCTGTGACAGAGCAATATATGTTCAAGTTGGTGAAAGAACTGCAAGGGACGGATTTCTGGAAGCTAAGACGAGCGTACTCTCCTGGGGTTGTATATTTTTCCCTGTCCCTATTGAGGCCAGATGTCCAGTAGTGTATTGGCTCATTATGCCTGGTGTCTTTGCAGGTACAGGAATACGTTGAAGCCGCAACATTCTGTAAATTCTGCAGAACTGGGACTCTTTTAAATCTGGATGAAATAAATGCTACTCTGTTGCCGCTAAGTGAACCATCTGTTGAGCCTTTGCAAATAAATGTCCTTGACTATTTGCTGGGGGTAATTGCTTGAACTATATCCTAATTCACGACATTCTGTCTTGTAACATGAAATTGTGAGCGGTTAAGTGATAGCGCCAATATGAAATCAATCACTTGAAGGGTGTAGCAATTTATATTATGCACAGTAACTTGTGATCCAATGTCATTTTATCTTCTAAGCAAGCTGCTCACACTTCCAGCACTAAAAAACAAATCTGTGTTGACAAAATATACTAGCATATACATGATTACCAAAACACTCCCAAGGGGTTCTACTCTTTCAATAACATGATTGTGTGCGCGTGCTTTGGAAGAGGTGCTTATTCTGCTGGCACAGCTTGCAGATTTGACTGGGGAGCTGATGCGATTGGCGATTGGGCGAATATCAGATGGTGAGCTTGAATATGCCAAGAAGATATGTGAGTTTGTTCGTGATATCTACAGGGAGCTGACCCTTATTGTCCCATATATGGATGATAGTTCTGACATGAAAACAAAGATGGATACAATGCTCCAAAGCGTGGTGAAAATAGAAAACGGTATTTGATTCAAATTTGCTTGCCCATAATTGTGAAAAGTGATTAATCATATCTCACTTTACAAGTGCACATGTATAGAAGATGTTAACTCGTTGAAGCAGTATCACATCTGAATTCCATATATTGATATATTGTGAATAGAATTAGGCTAAATGGAAAATTACTAATCAAAGTATAGTGTTCTAAGTCTGATAAAATTTTGATTTTAAACCTGAGCAGTATTTATATTGGTGTTTGCCTGCTTATCTTCAGTTCATTGACGATATAACAATGGCATGATTTTCCAAGTAAATGGCGGTACAATTTTGCATGATACATCTTTCATCCTTTTCAATCAATGCCATTTTTTTTCTGCATTGTTTAGACATTTATTCAAACTTCTAATAAAGTGACATGTTATAACTAATAATTTGATGCCTGTATAGAGGTAAAAAGCCATGAACGAGTCTGTTTAATTTCCTAGAGTAAGTGAAGGAAACAGGATTTTGTGGAGGTATCTTGTATATATCCTCTTCCATTTTAGCATGTTCTGAAATTAAACAATAGTTTATTGGTATTTACACCTATTATCTTGCGTGAGAATATGGTATCAGGCTGTTAAATTTTTTTCAATTGAGCTAGAAAATAGCAGAGAAGACTTTGCCTCAGTATGTTTCTATCCAAGTTTTACTGCATCTTTTAATTGTGTTATTGTTGCAGCTTGCTTTGGTGTCCATGTGAGAGGATCTGAATATACCCCGCTGGTGGGATCCAGTGAGCCAAGTTCTTTTTTGTTGAGGGTATCTGATGTCGAAATATAAAGTATTTTCTTCTCTGAGATACTTTTTTCTCTTTTTACTACCTACGGTACCTTTTTTTTGGTTAATTTTATGCTAGTTGCATTAGAGTTTTCCCTGAGGCAGGGCAGTCTCTTTGTCCAGTAATGCTTAGAAGAGATGTGTTTTTTTTCCTTGCCAATGGAAGTATTTTGAATCACTTAAGGGGGCAAGATTTGTCCACATGACTTCCTTCCCTGCCTTGCAAATCGTCGTCCTAGGAAATCTAGTTTGTTCATATGCTGCAATATTTGTGATAGACAGTCATGGTGTTGCAAAGAGGCAGACATAATTAGCTGGACCTTAAGGGAAATAGTTCCTTGAAGAGTTTGAAAGGAGCTGCAAGTAAGTGTGCTACTAATGGTTGAATTTGAAGCAATGAAATCCTTCCAAAGATCAAATGACAGGATGCTTGAATGAGAATTTTGAAACGCTCCCTTTCTGCTTATCCCAGAGTTTGCCAATTGTGTAAGATCATGTAAATCTTGGTAATTTTACATTGTGAACTTGTAAATCTTGGCAGGCAGCAGCTTTTCAAATAGGAAGAGCTTGCCCTGGTTTACTTGTTAAACATATTATTTTATGCACAATCACTCTGGGCTTTTGACTATAATTGTCAATCTTAAGTGAACTTTGCATCTTTAAAAGATCAATGTGCCTAGAATAAACCATAGGATTCCCTTTATCGCATTGATCAAGTCACTTAGGATCCAATCATGTGTTCTTTTTCTAAAGCCGTAAGGGCACTTTCTACAGCGATAAAGGGCACTTCGTTTATTAGAGGAGACCATTCATTGTCAATTACACCTGTAGGTCGAGGATCAGTATATGGCTAGGACCACCTGCACTGTGCCAATACCAGACGATCACGTTACCAGACGATCACAAAGATATCTGACAGGATCGACGTGAAAGTGGACCTGAACTTTATATGAATTATCATGGTGTGTTTGTAAGGTGTGGTCCCGACATGTATTGCGATTTCTTAGGGTGTGGACGAGGGTGAACTATGAGAAGTGAAGGATTGGTTGTTCACTTGGTTAAGTAAGGAGAATGATACATATCCAAAACTTCTAATCTTTTTTACTATTTAGGTATAGTGGCTCCCATCATTTCCTTCCTTTATAATTTTATATGCTCTTGATTTAGGTGGTTTGACGCTCTAGAAAAAAAAAAAGACAGGTTATCCATCATTTATCTTGCCTTTTATCGACCGTATTTTTATGAACACAGCCTTAAAAGTACCTCATAGAGGGTGCCGATGAGAGATGTTAACTTTCTGTTTGGCCGGAGGATAACTGTAGTTCAAACAGCTACGAGAATACTTAATTACAGTACTGTCATTGCTCTTTGCAAGCAAAGGGGCTTCGTAGTAATTGACTGGAATCGTCCTACTAATTTCTCGACTTTGCTGCAATATTTGTGATAGACAGTCATGGTGCTGCAAAGAGGCAGACATAATTTGCTACACCTTAAGGGAAATAGTTCCTTGAAGGGTTTGAAAGGAGCTGCAAGTAACCGTGCTGCTAATGCTTGAATTTGAAGCAATGAAATCCTTCCAAAGATCAAACGACACGGTGCTTGAATGATAATTTTGAAACGCTCCCTTTCTGTTTATCCCAGAGTTTGCCAATTGTGCAAGATCGTGTAAATCTTGGTAATTTTACATTGCGAACTTGTAAATCTTGGTAGGCAACTTCGGATCCAATCATGTGTTCTTTTTCTAAAGCCATAAGGACTCTTTCTACAGCCATAAAGGGCACTTCGTTTATGAGTGTAGGCCATTCGTTGTCAATTAGAGTATCTTGGATAGCAAAAAAATAAAAAATTAAGGCCTCTTTCTCCAGCCATAAAGGGCACTTCGTTTATGAGTGTAGGCCATTCGTTGTCAATTAGAGTATCTTGGATAGTAAAAAAATAAAAAATTAATATTTTGATTTTTTTTTTTATTTTTTTTGGATATTTTAAAGGGAAGTTAAATAAAATATTAAAATATCTTTTTCATTCTACAAATATTATTTTTATATATATTTTTAAAAAGTCAAAATTAATAAAGTAAACCACTAAAACCGTAGAACAAATAAATATAAATACGTGAAAAAAAATAACATTAAACATATTAAAAAATAATAAAATATTTTTTTTATTTTAATATAAATAGCTCTTTAGATAAATTTTTTTATTAAAATAAATATAGTAAAATAAGCTATATTTATATTATTTAAAATATTATTTTATTAATTTAATTTTTTAAAATATCTTTTTAAATTGTACATGCGCCTAGAGAGCAACTATGCTAGCTAGTGGCTGTCGCTTCCTCAATACCAGCACCCGCTTCCTCACATTAAGATGGGAAAAAGAAGGCTATCTAAACGTCAAGAGTTGGTGGCAGCTGGCACATGTTCACCTCTCCCTTGCCTGCTTCTGTACATTTGTATATATTATTTTGTTATTTATTTATTTATCATCATATCATTGAAAATGTGAGGTTGGTTTTTACAAGTCTATATATTGGTAATGGGAATGATCTAAGAATCAACTTGAATATATTTCCCTTTGAAAATATAGTACTCAACCCCATAAATCTCAAAGCACTTCTTCTCGAGCTACAATGCCTTGTCCCGAGCAATCTCTTTCTCTTCCCGGATACTTGCAAGAAAATGAAACCTCCCAAGAATTTAAAGACTTGATCGTCTCCTTGCCCACTGAGAAAGGCTGGATGGCAAAACATCTCCATCAATACCAAGGTTTTTGGCACACAACTAGGCAACTTCAAGGGGTTCTAGCTTGCCAAAAACACTTTCAAGCCCAAGATGGCGATATCTTTCTAGTCACCACTCCTAAATCAGGCTCTACTTGGTTAAAGGCAGTGATGTTTGCCTTGGTGAATCGGGTTTCCTTTCCTGACACTAAACAACACCCTTTGCTCACTAACAACCCTCATGCTCTTATGCCTTTCTTGGAGATGGAATACATTGGTAAAGAGACTCTTGACTTCACCAACTTCACTTTTCCTAGGCTGTTTTCAACTCATCTCCCACTCTTGTCACTTCCTAGATCTGTGGAGGACTCTGATTGCAAGCTTGTTTACTTGTGCAGGAATCCTAAGGACATTTTCGTGTCCCTTTGGCACTTCACTAACAAATTGAGACCCATTGATTGGGTTCCTAGTTCACTTGAAGAAACCTTTGATAAGTTCTGCAGGGGAGTGAGTTTGTATGGGCCATTTTGGGACCACGTTTTGGGTTATTGGAAAGAGAGTTTGGAAAGGCCTCGTAGGGTATTTTTCTTAAAGTACGAGGAAATGAAAAATGAGCCCAGGATTCAATTAAGGAGACTGTCTGAATTCCTGGGGTGTCCATTTTCCCTTGAAGAAGAGAATAGCGGTGTCTTGGATGAAATCTTGGAGCTGTGTAGTTTTGAAAACCTGAGCAATTTAGAAGTGAATAATATCGGAAGGCTGCATTCCGGAGAGGAGCATCAAGCCTTTTTTCGCCGAGGCGAAGTTGGTGATTCCATGAATTATCTCACGGCCGAGATGGTGGAAAAAATTGACATGATCACTGAGCAGAAGTTGCATTGTCACGGTTTAAAGTTCTAGTTCGCACGAAGACCGCACCATCTTTCTTTACTGTTTATCAGCATGCATCTTTTGTTGTTAAGCCGAGGTCATCATCTAGGCCATTTATCATATGTTGCAGTAGTATTGTCAATCAAAACTGTCGGCAATAATGGCATGGGCATTGCACCCTGCAGTACCGATGAGGGAAGTGCGAGCACCGTGCAGATCTACATGCTTACACACGATATTCTAGTGTGTTAATATATTTGATTTGTTGGTTGCTACGTCACCAAACTTATTAACGTATCTCTAGTGAGTTTCCTGCCATTGCTCTATGCTTTGTAATCTTGCTTGTTTCCAATTATTTTTATGACCCAGTTTGCGTTGGTTACTACAATTTCTTGGTGTAAAATGGACGCTCCTTTAAATGACAAGTTTATCGCTAAAGGGGGTATTTTAGAATTCTAATGTGTTTTCATGAAAATCTTAGAAAAAAAATCTATATTAATTTTTTTAATAAATAACACAGTTTAAACACATCTTTTATTAAAAATAATGGTTGAACATAATTGTTGTTTAGAATAATAGTTCCTATGAAAACTATATATTTCTCAATTTAATTAACATATGAAAAATAAATCTAAAATTTTATGAATATCCAGTGATCAAAGTGTGTTTCTAGTGATTTTTTTTCTTAAACATTTGATTTTTAATCTTACCAGTTGGTTATTGAATCTTTATAAATTATTTGATTGATTTTTGTTTAGATTAATTAATTTGTAAGATGAAAATGTTCTTAAATATTCACTAAATAACAGTTATTTTAAATAATAATTCTGTAAAAAAACATATTTGAGAGGTAATTACTATTCCAAATAGCATTTATATATAAAAATAATATTTTAAACATCTTCATGTTCAAACCATAGTATTTTTCAAATATTTTTTTAACATGTTTTTGTTTTTTCCTATAACCTTCAGCAAGCTATTCTATTTCTGGGGGAAAAAAATCCCCTATCAGGCGTCCCGTTATGTGTGTGCGTTTATATATAGTCACTCATAAATTGAAATGTTTGGTGACTCGTGAATTTGGAAAATATAACAATGTACTAGTTCAATCTCTGACTGCATTGATTATTAATACGTCAATGATTAGGAACTCCGTTCCAAGATAATAATATTATTATTATTAATAATAATAATAATAAAGGGAAGATAAGTCTACTTTTCAGGTGATTTTGTCAATTTGTGCTCAAAGTTGGAAGTTGATGCTCCACCATTTAAAGGTGTTTATAGTGTATTCTTTTTTTTGAATATCTATTTTATTATATATTTTTTTAACTTAATCTTTCTACTTTGTAATGAATTTAGAGTTAAGAATTTATTTTTTATATGGTTATTGTAGTATAAGAAAATATTTTAGTATTGAGTTGATATTAAAAAAATATCATATCAATACAATATTTTTTATGATAAAATATAGTTAAATAAAAAATAATTTCAAAAAAATTAGTTTATTAATTGCCCAATTTAAGAATTTAACAAGATTAGCTTGTATGTGTCAGCTTGGAGATTTAACGAGATATTTTTTTAATAAAACTTAATTATGTGATAATTTATTTTTTATTAGTTAAAAAATAATTTTAAAAAAATACATTATTAAATTTTAAAAAGTTTATCACCAGTTCATTGGTTTGAAGGGTTTAATGTTTTTTATAATTCTATCAAATAAAAAATTAAATTTTATAATTAAATTAAATTTATTTTCTCGGCATTGTACGCTACAGTACCGATGAGGGAAGCGTGAGCGCCGAGCAGATCATGTCTTTATCAAGGTAGCTTACACGTGATATTATGAGGTGTTAGTATATTTGATTTGTCGATTGCTACGTCACCAAACTTATTAATGTATCCCCAGTGAGCATCCTGTAATTGCTTCATGCTTTGTAGTCTTGCGTGTCTACAGTTGTTCTTATGAACCCATATTGTGTTGGTTCCTACAATTTCTTGGTGTAGAGGATGGACGATCCTTTAAATGACAAGTTTATCACGAAAAAGGGGTGTTTTAGAATTCTAACTCATTTTCATAAAAGTTTTAGAGAAGAAACAAGTGTTATAAAAATTTAAAAATAATAACATAGTTTAAACAGAGCATTTATTAAAATTATTTTGTAGAGAAATATATTTTGAATTACTTTTAATAATATTTTTGTGGAGAAAATACTCTAGCCTTCTTGACTCCTCGATAATATTTGTGTAGAGAAATATATTTTGAATTATTTCCAATAATATTTATGTACAGGAATAATATTCTAAAATATGAACAGTGTTTAAACTATATTATTTTTTAATATGTATTATTTTCCGGGAATTTTAGCATACTATTTTATTTTTAAAATAAAAAATCCCCTATCAGGTGTCCTGGTATGTGTGTGTGTGTGTTTATATATAGTCACTCATTTCGCAGAGGAAAATGAATAATTACAATCCTAAGTTAAGGTTATTGATTATACATGATGGGCAACACTGATGGTTAGGTATGTAATTACTCGTCGGCAACATAAATTGAAATATTCGGTGACTCGTGAACTTGAAATGTTCAATCTCTTAGTGAATTGATAATGATTAGGAACTCCGTTCCGAAATAATAATAATAATAATAATAATAAAGTAAGGGAAAGTTTACTCTTTCGGTGATTTTGTCGATTTGTGCTCTATTATTAATAATAATAATAATAATAAAAGGAAAGATAAGTCTACTTTTCAGTGATTTTGTCGATTTGTGCTCTATTATTTATTATTATTGTTATTGTTATTGTCAAGTATGAAATGTAAAGCTAAAAGTTGATATCAAATTATTTAGATAGTGTTTCGTAACGTGGTTTAACATATATTTTTAAAAATTTTAATTTTTTTTATTAAAATTTAATATAATTTATATATTTTAAATTGTTTTGATGTGCTAATATTAAAAATGCTTTTTAAAACATAAAAAAAATTATTAACATATATTTCAATAAAAAAAATTATTTGAAAAATAATAGTCACCACGCTATCAAATATATTTTTAATGAATAACTAGATAGCAACCAGGCATCCCACATGTTGCTATCTTGTGTCATGTTATTTATTATTATAAATTTAAATAAAAATAAAAATAATTATATAGAAAAACTACTATAATTCATAATATTTTTGTAAAATAAAATATAAAATTAAATTTTTAACCAAATTAATATTTAAAAAATTAAATTAACAAAAAAAACTAAAAGAAAAAAATATGCAAGGAAACATTGTAGCAATTTACAGTGTTTCATGAAAAAATCTATAATTGTAATTCTCAACTAAATAAATATTAAAAATAATAAAATTAAAAAAAATAATTTTGAAAAAAAATCAACAAAAAATCATGTAGGAAAACATTGTAGCAATCATAGTGTTTTTAAGAAAAAAAACTACAAAGCTAAATTCTCAACCAGTTCAATGTGAAAAAAATAAAATCAACAAAAATAATTCTAAAAAAAATAATAAAAAAAGAAAAAAAAATGTATGAAAATATTATAGCAATCAACAGTTTTTTAAAGAAAAAAAACTACAAAGCTAAATTTTCAACCAGCTTTATATTTAAAAAATAAAATTAACAAAAAAATTCTGAAAAAAAACACAATTTTTTTTTAAAAAGAAGAAGACCATTTTGAAAAAAAAAAAAACAAAAAAAACATAGGAGAAATTAAAGCTAAATTCTCAATCAGCTCAATATTAAAAAAAAACTTGATAAAAATAATATGAAAATACTATAACAAAACAAGAACAATGTGGGAAAATATTATAACAATCTACAATATTTAAAAAAAAAACTACAAATCAAAATCGACAAAGATCATTTTGGATATGAAGGGAAGAAAAAAAATTCATAAAAAAATCATGTGGAAAAACATTATAGTAATCCATAATGTTTTTTTAAAAAAACCTACAATACTAAATTTTCAACTAATTCAATATTAAAAAAAATAAAGTCTAAAAAAAAATAAGAAGAAAAAAATGAATAGATAAAAAAAAAAGCATGTGGCGTGGGGAGACTGCAGTACTTCCTCTCGTCTTTTAGAAAAAAATTCATTAAAAAAAATTATATTAAAAAATATTATAGCAATTCATAATGTTTTGAAGACAAAAATAACATAACTAAATTTTTAACTAATTCAATATTAAAAAAATAATAAAAATAATTTTAAAAAACAAAAAAAAAAAAGGAAGAAGAAGAAGAAGAAGCAATCTTGGGGAAAAAAATGTAAAGCTAAAAAATACAAAAAAAAAATGTGGGAAAAAAAAAGAAAGACAAAAAAATAAACAAACAAAAAAAAAAGGAAAAGAAGCATGTGGTGTAAAAAAAGCTACATTATTTTTCCTATTTGTTTTAGAGTATTGTCAATAATAGTAGTTGATAGTTTTTTGTTTTATCTTAACAATTCTTTTTTTTATTTTTTTAAATTTTACCTTTTAATTTTATATTAAATCTAGAGTTAATAATTTAATTTTTATATAATTATTATAATATAAATAAATATTTTAGTATGGGGCTGATATTAAAAAATATCTTGGCAATGTAATATTGTCTACTATTTTTTTTTAATAGTTACATAAAAAATTATTTAAATTTTTTTGTTTTATTAAATTTTATAAAAGTAATTAATGTGAGTTTGATAAGATAATTTTGGTTATCTCATTTTGCAGGTGCAATGAGATAAATTTTTATAATAAAATTTAATAATATGATCAAAGTTGTAGTCTATTTTGTTTGTTTCTTCGAGGCTATTCTATGTAGCTTCGTCTGCTCGCTTGGCACCCTTGGAGGTTGATGCTCCTTAGTTTCACGGTCTGCGGCTCCGTCAAAGTAAGTAGCTACGAAAGGTAACTGGACGAGAGCCCCTTTCTCAAATAATTTATAGATCCAGCTGTCAAAGCCCACAACTCACATCTTCCACTTTACAACTGAAAAATGCTGCTTTGGGCTTTCTAGAGCGAGTGAATTTGGATGACCAGTTTCAATTCCTAGAGCCCAGTCAACGATGCACCCTTCCTGTGGCCGAGTTTGGTCTACAAGGTTTAGCAAGGTAGTAAAATGTTTTTAATTTATAGATATATTAAAAAATACTTGTTTTTTTTTAAATATTTTTAATATTAATACATTAAAATAATTTTAAAACGTATAAAAAAAATATTTCAAGCAAAAATATTTTAATTGTTTTTTTAAAATACCTTTCAACTATGTTCCTGCTGTATATAGAATAAATGAGACATAATAACAAAGATGAGATAATTACTGTGTTTAGAATTATGACACAAATAAATTTTTAAAATATTTAGTTAAAAATATATTAAAATAATATTTTTTTTTAATATTAATACTTTAAAACAATCCCAAACAACAAGAAAATAAAAAATAAATAAAAATAAAAAATCTCAAAAACACAGATGACTGCACAAACAAAGAGCAACAAAACACAATGTTGACACGTAGTTATGTTTGGTTTGGAATTCAGGGTGTGAATTTTTAATTGGTTAGTTGAAAGAGTTTTAATTAGCTTCCAGACTAATTAGCATATATTTAATGTTTTCCTTCCATAAATATTCTACAGATTAACATTATCTTGAATACTCTGTTTCATAATATCATATACCTATGATAGAGCAGATATAAATGCTGCTAAGAATACTCCTATATCCGGTGCTTTTAAAAATAAAATATGATAAGCTCTAGCTAGGCAGTCCACGTCAACCCGTTATTCTATGATTAAATGCTAACGTCCAGGAAGCGAGGGCCGTATCCCGTGTGATCATATCATGTTTCAAAGGCGTATATACCGCTTGGTGGATGGACAAAATTATTATTATTATATTAAAAAACAACTAAAAAAAAATAGTCATCGTAGCTTCTTGGATTCTTCTCTTCGCCACTATTGGAAAATGATTATTTATTCTCCTAATAAAAAAAAACTAGGGTTATTTTTATATTTTTACAAGGTATATTAGTATCAATCACATTTAATTTACATTATTTTTAATAAATTTTTTAAAATAAAAATATTATAAACTTGAAATTTGTTCAGACTCACACTACTTTATTTTTAATTTTTATTAAATAAATATATATAATAAAATTTAAATTCATAATTATTTGTCATTAAATTTCTAATATTATATGAAAGAAGCAGCCGAACCAAAAAAATTTAAATTATTAAATATAATTTATATTTTTTTTTTTTGTCAATTTATAATACTTTCAAGAGCAATTCTCGCCGTGTTAATTTAACCGACCCTTAACCTGTTAGGTGTTTCAGAACCGAGGAACAGCAGTTTACTTGCTAACAAGCCGTGCATCATCGATATCACAAGGCTACATCATGGGCGTGAACATGCTAACAAGTCGGGCATCATCGATATCAAATGGCTGCACTGTGATCATAACATAATTTACTTGAATATATGATTTGGAAGGAAAAAGAATGAATGTAGCATTCTTAAGATCATAATAAGAAAGGATGTGGCTGCCAATACTTTTGCTTATTATGCCTACAATTTCTTGCGAAACCTTTCGGAAAGCTGTCATGGCTCGTTGCTTATTTCACTTCTTGGCATAACATATTATCCCTAATTTTAAGAGATTAATTTAATGACATAGGAGGTTTGTTTTATAAATTAAATGTATAAGTTAATGTGAGAGTTGTGCCTCTAAGATCACCAGCTTAATATCGCCAATGGTTGTAGACAGAAAATGAATGTATATGTAGTTGATCACACACTGGACAAGAAACATTACACCTTCCATATACATGAAGGGACTTTCATCAATACCGACTATAATATTTAAAGATGGGAGGGACCAAAAAACACCAGCACCCACCGCCATAAATTAAGATGGGAAAAGGAAAGGTATCCAAAGGTCAAGGGTTGTTGGCACAAATTCACCCTCTCCCTTGCCTGCTTCTGTACTTCTGTATATATTACTTTGTTGTTTATTTATTTATCATCATTTCATTGAAAGTGTGAGATGGGTTTTTACAAGTCTATATATTGGTAACGGGAATGATCCAAGGATCAGCTTAAATGTATTTCCACCCTAAAAATCTCAAAGCACTTCTTCTAGAGCTACAATGTCAAGTCCCAAGCAGTCTCTTTCTCTTCCCGGATACTTGCAAGAAAATGAAACCTCCCAAGAATTCAAAGACTTGATAGTCTCCTTGCCCACTGAGAAAGGCTGGATGGCAAAACATCTCCATCAATACCAAGGTTTTTGGCACACAACTAGGCAACTTACAGGGGTTCTAGCTTGCCAAAAACACTTTCAAGCACAAGATGGCGATATCTTTCTTGTCACCAATCCTAAATCAGGCTCTACTTGGTTAAAGGCGGTGATGTTTTCCTTGGTGAATCGGGTTTCCTTTCCTGACACTAAACAACACCCTTTGCTCACTAACAACCCTCATGCTCTTATGCCTTTCTTGGAGATGGAATACGTTGGTAAAGAGAATCTTGACTTCACCAGCTTCACTTTTCCTAGGTTGTTTTCAACTCATCTCCCCCTCTTGTCACTTCCCAGATCTGTGGAGGACTCTGATTGCAAGCTTGTTTACTTGTGTAGGAATCCTAAGGACACTTTCGTGTCCCTTTGGCACTTCACTAACAAGTTGAGACCCATAGATTGGGGTTCTACTTCACTTGAAGAGACCTTTGATAAATTCTGCAGGGGAGTGTGTTTGTACGGGCCATTTTGGGACCATGTTTTGGGTTATTGGAAGGAGAGCCTGGAAAGGCCTCAGAGGGTATTTTTCTTGAAGTACGAGGAAATGAAAAACGAGCCTAGGATGCAATTGAGGAGACTGTCTGAATTCCTGGGGTGCCCATTTACCCTTGAAGAAGAGAATAGCGGTGTCTTGGATGAAATCTTGGAGCTGTGTAGTTTTGAAAACCTGAGCAATTTAGAAGTGAACAAGATCGGAAGGCTGCATTCCGGACAGGAGCATCAAGCCTTTTTTCGGCGAGGCGAAGTTGGTGATTCCATGAATTATCTCACGGCTGAGATGGTGGAAAAAATTGACATGATCACTGAGCAGAAGTTGCATTGTCATGGTTTAAAGTTCTAGTTCGTTCTGAAGGCGGCACCATCTTCC
Organism: Populus euphratica; assembly: GCF_000495115.2. Taxonomy (NCBI): domain Eukaryota; kingdom Viridiplantae; phylum Streptophyta; class Magnoliopsida; order Malpighiales; family Salicaceae; genus Populus; species Populus euphratica. The sequence continues at coordinate 2,566,598 of NW_011499848.1, forward strand.
TTTACTATTTATCAACATGCATCCTTTATTGGTAAAGCTGAGGTCAACGTCTAGGCCATTTATCATATGCTGCGCTATTATTGTCTATCAAAACTGTCAGCAATAATGGCATGGGCATCGTACGCTACAGTACCAGAATATGTCTTTATCAAGGTAGCTTACACGCGATCTTATGAGGTGTTAGTATATTAGATTCGTTGATTGCTACTTCACCAAACTTATTAATGTATCCCTGGTGGGTATCCTGTAATTGCTTCATGCTTTGTAATCTTGCATGTTTACAGTTGTTCTTGTGAACCCAGATTGTGTTGGTTACTACAATTTCTTGGTGTAGAGGTTGGAGAATCCTTTAAATGACAAGTTTATCACAAAAAAGGGGCATTTTAAAATTCTAACGCATTTCCGTAAAAGTTTTAGAAAAGAAACACATTTTATAAAAAAATTTAAAACATAACATAGTTTAAACAGAGCATTTATTAAAATTATTTTGTAGAGAAATATATTTTAAATTATTTTCAATAATAGTTTTGTGGAGAAAAACCTCAATAGCCTTCTTGACTCCTCGATAATATCCGTATAGAGAAATATAATTTGAATTATTTCTAATAATATTTATGTACAACAATAATATTTTAAAATATGAGTAGTGTTTAAACTATATTATTTTTTAAATAATTTTTAATATATATTATTTTCCAGGAATTTTAGCAGACTATTCTATTTTTAAAATAAAAAAGCCATTATCAGGTGTCCTGGTATGTGTGTGTATGTTTATATATATGTATGTTTATATATAGTGACTCATTTCATAGTGGAAAATGAATAATTACAATCCTAAATTGAGGTAAGTCTACTTTTCAGGTGATTTGGTCAATTTATGCTCTATCATTGTTATTATTATTACTACCAAGTAAGAAGTGTAAAGTTGGAAGTTGATACTCCACCATTTAATGGACAACAATGGTAATTTATAGTGTGTGTTTTTTTTTTTGAATATTTTTATTATTATATTTTTTTAACTTAATCTTTCTACCTTGTAATGAATTTAGAGTTAATAATTTATTTTTTCTATGATTATTGTAGTATAAAAAAATATTTTAGTATTAAGTTGGTATTAAAAAATATCATCGCAATGCAATATTATTTATTATAAAAAAATTAGTTAAATAAAAAATAATTTCAAAAAAAATTAGTTTACTGAGCTTTGTAGAGTCAGTTGCCTAATTTGCGAGCTTGGCAAGATTAGGGCTGAGCATTTCCAGTTCGGTCCGATCCGGTTTTAAATTAAAATAAACAGCTAAATCAATTTTTTTTAATTTTTTGAACCAAAAGCCAATTAATTTTGGTTCGGTTCAGTTTTTTCCCTTCCAAACCAATTCAAACCCAATTGTCTTCTCTACTTCTCTTACAGCCTCGTACAAGAGATCCTAAGTTGCTAGAGGTGAAGAGCCATTCAAGCTTCTTAGACCCTTGTCCACAACCGCACCTACGTCCAACTACACACAATGTTGATTGAGACAATGCAGACGAAACCCAACCTTGCAAATCAGGTAAAAAATCCAAAACTCGAATGTTAGTCCCAGAAAACATAATTATAAAATCCAGAGCAGGTTGTCCTCCTTTAAAAAGAAACATAAAGGAAGCAATACCTTAGTCTTTTTGGTGCCGCAAGTGAGATTCTCTTGAAATCATCTTTAATGGTGGGGTGAGCCATTTGACAAGTTAACCCAGCCAGGAAATCTTCTTCTTCATTCTCTGTCTCAGAAGAGCCAACCATAGACTCAACAGGAGAACTAAGATCCGAAGAAAACCTAAAGAAACTAAATTCATAAGAGAGGGGAGGAAAATCAAAGCAAAACAAAGAGTAAAGTGATAGCAAAAAGAGAGACATGTAAAGAAGGAAGGGGGGCAGAGCAGAGAGTAAAGTGATGCTAAAAGGAGAGAGATGCAGAAAAGGGAGAGGGGGTAGAGCTAGGGCCGAGCATTTTCGGTCCAGTCCGGTTTTGGACCAAAATAAACAATCAAACTGATTTTATTTTATTTGTAGTTTTGGAATCAAACCGATCTGAAAACCGGTTCAAATGAATTAATTTCAGTTCAGTTTGGTTCAGTTTTTCCCCCTTCCAAACCGGTTCAAACTGAAATTTTTATATTTGCTTCCATTTTCCAAAAAATCAACTCCAATTTTCATTTTGTTCTCCTTGTCCAAAAGTTAAACCTAGCAAAAAAACAAAACAAAAGGATTTGACTGTAAAAAATAAAAAGAAAATAAAAGGTTATTGAAATGTAAAATCATCAAAAAGCATGGAGGAGAAGAATACAAATTTGAGAGATGAGAGACAAGAAAATCATCGATAGCATTGATACAGAAACTATTGAGAGTACAAAGTTTTTAGATCTTGGTTTCTCTGAAATCCCAAGAAAACCCTTTCATGATAAGCAAAACAGGTGCGGGTATGTTTGGTGGTAGCTAGGTTGGTATTGATTCAAGTAAACTAGTAGTAGACTCTTTTTATTGTATGATTGCCTCCAATTTATCAATGAAATCTAGGTCCAATCATTTGAATTCTCTCATGGAATCTAATAGTTAGGATTTATCACTAATTGATTTGAAGATAGGTAAAGACCAGAGATGCCAAAAAAGAAAGGAAAGCAGTGATAGCATTGATGGAAAAACTATTGAGCGTGTAAAGTTTTTAGATCTTGGTTTCTCTGAAATTCCAAGAAAGCCTTTTCATGGTAAGCAAAATGGGTGCGCGGATGTTTGGTGGTAGCTGGGTTGGTTTTGATTCAAGTGAACTAGTAGCAGGCTCTCTTTATTGCATGATTGCTTCTAATTTGTCAATGAAATCGAGGTACAATCATTAGAATTCTCTCATGGAATATAATAGTCAGGATTCATCACTAATTGATTTAAAGCTAGGGAGAGACCAGGGAGGCCAAAAAAAAAAAAGGAAAGCAAAGCAGAGAGGACAAAAGCCAGCACACATTTAGACAGAAGAACCTAACGAGAGGGAACATGTAAGAATGACAAAGATACATAGGATAATAGGTTTTTGAAAGAGAGATTTTTGTTATCTAAGGAAAAGAAGGCAAATTTAAGAGTGAGAAGCAGAGAGCAAGGAGAGGAGCGGCTAGGAATATTGAAATTTAGGGTTAGAAAAAAATATGTTATTTATACTTGTTTTAGAGGGAGGGGGCGGCTATGTGAATTGTAATCTACTAAGGTTAATGGGTAGAAAGCGTTTTTTTATTTCTAAACCAAACCAATTTGTTTTGGTTCGGGTTGTCTAGTTTAAGCATTACAAAACTAGAAACCGAACCTAACTGGATATTTTTCTAAATATTCTAATTGTTTTAATGAATTTTTATTTTCGGTTTAGTTTTTTCAGTTTTCTCGATTTAATTGATTTTTAAGTTTTTTTGCTCACCCCTAACTAGAGCAGAGAGTAAAGTTATACTAAAGGGAGAGAGATGTAGAGAAGGGAGGGGGGCAACGACTGATGGCTTATACTCAAGGGTTAAAAACCATTGTATTTATACCTGGTTTTTTTTAAATGCTGGCTGGTTGAACCGGTTCAGTTCGGTTTGATTTAATCGATTTCATACTTTAAAATTTGAAATCGAAACCAAACCGAACCGGAAATATTTTGTGATTTTTTAATTGGTTAATCTTGTTTTTTTGTTCAGTTTTTTCTGTTATTTTTTAATTTAATTAGTTTATCGGTTTTTTTACTTACCTCTAAGCAAGATTGCCTTGTAGGCGTTTGTTTGAAGATTTAACGAGATATTTTTTTCTAATAAAACTTAATTATATGATAATTTATTTTTTTATTAGTTAAAAAAATAATTTTAAAAAAATATATTATTAAATTTTAAGAAGTTTATGGCCAGTTCGTGGGTTTGAAGAGTTTTTTTTATAATTTTATCAAATAAAAAATCAAATTTTATAATTAAATTTATTTTATTTTCTATAAAATTATTGTATTCTTTTTTCTTTTCTCTTATTTGTTTCTTCAAGGCTCTTCTATCTAGTTTCGTCTGCTCGCTTAGCACCTCTGGACTTGGATGTTCTTTTAGTTTCGCGGGCTGCGGCTCCGTCAAAGTAAGTATGCTGCGAAAGGGAACTGGATGAGGGCCCATTTGCTCGAATTATTTATAGATCCAGGTTTCAAAGCCCACAACTCATATCTTCCACTTTACAACTGAAAAATGCTGCTTTGAGCCCAGTCAACGGTGCACTCCGGCCAGGCAGTTTCTCTGATTGTCATCAGCCAACAAATGGGCTCCAGCCCAGTATTTTCTTGGGTCCTCGTGTGCTTGCTGGGTCAGAATGTGTCTACACTCCCCAGTCCCCTCTCATTTTTGCCACCCTTCCCGTGGTGGAGTATGATTTGAAGACAAGATAAATGAGACGTGATGGCGGAGGCAGCATAATTAGTGTGTTTAGAATTACGAGAAACTATTTTAATTTTTTTAAAAAAATATTTAAAATATTTTTTTTTATTTTTAATATTTAAATTTATTAAAGCAATTTTAAACAACATGAGAAAGATTAATTTGAAACAATTTTTTTAAAAAAATCTCAAAAACACGATCTAACCATACAAATAAATAATATTATTACACGGAACAGAATGCATTGTAGTTATATTTGGTCTGGAATACAGGATATAAATTTTTAATTGGTTATTTGAAAGAGTATTTTAAGTACCTTTCAGAATAATTAACATGTATTTAATATTTTCCTTCCAGAAATATTCTGCAGATTAATATGTATTATCTTGAATATTCTATTTCATAATACCATATACTTATGATAGAGCAAATATAAATTTTGCTAGAAATACCTTTAAATTGACTTCGCATACCAGCTGTGCGATGTCAAATTTATTTCTTGAAATTACCCTATTTTTACTTGTACGGGTAAAATAATCTCTAAAACATTAAATGTGCCGCTGAAGTGATGATCGAGATACATAAAGGCATTAAACAATTTCAACCTAGTTAAAATATGCCTATTAATCCACGTCAAGAAAATAAAATCGAAAACCTGCTGTTCTGAAGTTTTCTTTTTAGACCTGAAGAAAAAAACAATTCCTGAATATTTCTATCTGATCCTTTTAAAAATCAATTAAAAAATAATTGTGTTAATAATAATTATTGTTGTGGCGATAATGATACTATTGTTGCTCTACTGCTATAGATAATAGCATGGTATAAAAAAAAGAAGGAAAAAGAAAAATAACAATAATAACAAAAATATAAATAATAATATAATAATAATAATAGCAAAAACAATAAAAACATTAACAATTTTAACAATAATATAAATAATAACAGTGGCCTCGGTAATAATAATAACAGCAATGGCATTAGTTATCAATAATAGTACTGATCATGATATTTTATCTTTATTTTTTAAATTGTTATCTTTTAAAATCTTTTTAGTTATAGTTTTTTTAAAATATTATTATTTAATATTTATTTTTTATAAATTAAACTCAGTGATTTTTTAAAATTAAATGTTTCAAGTTTAATAATTTAGATAAGGAAATGAAAAATGTTACCATATTTTTTTAATATGAGAATAGAAAAGATAGGAATAATAAAAATAACAACATGCTTGGTTGAAAAATATAAATATAAAGATATAAAATATATGAGTTAAATTTTAAACTTTTAAAATAAAAAGGTTAGGGTAACGTGTTTAACTAAAATTCAAACATAAAAGATTATGGTAGGGAGTGACCTCTACAGCTACCAGACCAATCTTTTATACATGTGTTGCTCGCCTTAATCACGTTGGTTCAAGGCCACTCTCTACAGTCTGTTAGCTGGCACCTTAACCGAATGGAAGGTGAAAGTGTTAGTTGGCAGAGTATTAAATTCAACACCTCAGCCCTCGTCGTATTTGAATGAAATAAAAATAACAAAATAAAAAAAGGTGTAAATTTAATATTCGAGAAATACGGATATCTAATGCATTTCTTGCAATCCCAGTTGAGCTTTTCTATATTTTGCCGTCTTACTCTTTTTTTTTTTTCTTTTTTTTTGTGCTAGATATCGGCGATCCCAGTTTCAAAGGGGTGACCATGGGGGAAGGGAACTAATTTTTATGTGCCCTGTAAAGCCAATATTTTACTGCAATTATTCACGATCTCCCGTTTCTAGCTACGTATGAATGCAGAAAAATAAATACTTTATATTTTAAAAAATAAGATTTAATTACATAAAAAATATAGAAAAATTAGAAAAATCTATTAAAAAAATAAATATATACAAAATACTTAAAAAACAACCACTATTTTAAACAAATACTAGATACAAAAAAAAAATAATCAAAGAGAGTGTGTATTTATTTAAATATAAATTTTAAAATTATTTATAGCAACATTTATGAAAACAACATGATTTTTTTTGACAAAAAACAAAATTACCCAAAAAACAACATGATTTTTTCTGTGACTAATTTTTCAAATTGATTATTTGAATTTTCTCCTTACGTTATTATCTTAAATATTTTTAAGGACAATCCTTAAATATTTTTAAGGACTATAAAGGATAAAAAAAGAAAATATAAGGATGAAAAAATAACCTTTTTTAAAATTTCAGATTCACCGTGAGTTTTCTTCTCTCTTTTTACACTCTGGTTCATTTACTTTGAGTTTTATCTTTACCGAACAAATTTTGACAAATTAGTCACTAAACTAGACCCAGATAGATGCAATTGAAAAAAAGAAATGTGAAAAGATTAAAAAAAAACACTTCTACAGTGTTAAATGCACCCATCTGGTTTTGGATATATACTCTGCTTAGCCCGATTAAATGCACAAGACTCCTGATTTTGATATCCAAGTACATAACCAAAAGACAACAGTAACTAAAAAGAAAAGCAAAAAAAAGGACCGAAGCCTTCATGGTCTAGTTACCGTGAAAAAGGAAACGGCGTGGTTTGGTCGGTGAACAAGGAAAGATCGCTATTCCTACTCTGACAAAAGCCTATCGTGCTGTCTCCCCACCTAAACTTCGTGCCCAACCATCAGAATGAAGTATGCAGCTCAACGTGTAAATCATGGCCCCTTCTCCGCCAGGCAGTCCACATCAACCCGTTATTCTACGATTAAATGCTAATGTACTCGAAGCGAGGGCCGTATACCGTGTGATCAAATCATTTTTTCAAGGCATATATGCTGCCTGGTGGCTGGGCAAAATTATTATTACTGCCATTTCTGATATGAATTTGCTCATGGAAGGTTTGGTAACAAAGCATAACAGTCAATACAAGGCGATCACATGGTGAAATTCATTAATTAACGCAGCAAACTATACATTAAATGACCATAACTACACATATCATGACAGTGGTGCACAGAGACCATTAGGTTCTTCGTTCAACCTATTTATTGTACCCGATTTGATTAAAAAAAAATTGATAACAGGTCCCTGAATACCCACCTCTCAGCTAACAAATCTAACATGATTTTTAGGAGGATCTTAAAAGGTCCTAGCACATTTAATTTCAGTAATTTATCAGGAATCAAGTGGCTTTTGTGCCGGGCAGAGCAATATTAAAGGGGGGGGGGGGGTTGAAAGTTAGTTTGAGCATCGTTTTGGATGCGGCAAGTCAGTTTAGTTTTTCTTTAATATAGAGAAAATATTCAGGTATTATTAATATATTTTAAAATAATAAAGTAATTATGTACTTAGAATATTTTGATATTGAATGATATTTTTTAAAACATATCAATACGCCAGCATATCCGGGAATATTGTTCTTAAATATCAAGAAGTGACATGTTGAATCAACATGATTACACGTTTATTCCTGTGTAGTTTATGAATCAATAAAAATAAATTGAAATTTATAATATTTTCAGCAGCAATTCTAACCGTATTAATTTAATCGACCCTACACTTGGTACGAGTTTCAGAACCGAGGAACAGTAGTTTTGCGTGTTCAGAAGAAGGGAGGTGAAATTTCCCACGGAAACAACCATAGGGACACAGCCGGCGAACAAAACTTCCTTCAAAATCCGAATTTGGCGCCCATCACTGCTCCGCCAGCTGTCACAACACCAACTTGCTCTCTCTCTCTTTCTCTCTCATTTTCACCGCCGATCCCCGCATTTCTCTTGCTACTATAGATTGGGGGAGCTAGCCAGCCTAGGCTAGGACTCAGACTAGGAAGTGGTTCTTTCTGCAGCCGGAGAAGGCAGTTGTAATATAGCAAGTAGCCACTCACTGCGCTGGCAGGGACCATTCTTCATTTAATGTGTGGGGACTAAAACGGAAAAGGAAGGCAGGATCGTGGCCTACTTGTCGTTTCCTTTTATCCGTGAGGCCGTTTTCATGCAGAGACGTGTACATGGGGTCGATGGTCCTTCTCCGTCGATCTCTTTGGATTCTTGACATCCTCGAGGGCAACATGACAGCACATAAAACCTTGATTCTTTGCTCTATTCCACTTACTTCTCAACTTTCGTCTTATCCCAGCACTTTCGTTTTATCCAAGCCCCCAACAACCGTCAACAGCCACTGCTAGCATACATCTTGGAAATTTTCAAAATTCTAAGAATGAGGAAGACAACAGTATCATCATTGTGGGTCTATGATGCTGCTCGAGAACTAAATTACTTTGTTAATGTGATAACTATCAACTTAATACATCAATTTGACGTTAATATATTCATCGGTATTACAAGGCTGCAGGATCCGCACTTGTGATCATGATATGATTTACTCGAGTACATGATGAAAAACAATTGCAGGGAAGAAATGGGCAAATACGTGGTCGTCCTTAGAAAGAATGTCCAGAAATGCCCACATTTTTTGATAGATCTCCGAGGAGAAGGTGCCCGGCCCGCGAAAGGGATCGTTAGCGAGATCCTTCAAAAGAAAAGGGAAAAAAAACAAAAGGAACGAGAGACAGTAGATGAGCAAGCAGCAACCCCACTCGAGCCGCTTTATCTTTTCCTACGTGGGTAATAAACTGTGGCGGACCAGAATGACCTTTCGGGTCTTCGAAAAGACATGTATTAATTAATTAATAATAGTAATAAATAAATAAAATAATAGCAAAAGCTAAACGGGAAAAAAAATATAATTACACGCACGTGTAAGGGGCGTCACTGCCATGCTGGTTCCACATGCGACTCTGCTCGCGGGGTCGGCCGCAAGTCACATGCATGTCTGTGATTCACAATAATATTTGATAATACATTGAAAAAACTGTACAGTAATATTAATTATAGTAAAAAGATTCAAATGTTATAAATATACCACAAACTAATTAAATAAAAAATTTATATTTATTTATTTTCTGAATACTTATATTTTAATTATTAAAGTATTTATTATACAAAAAATAAAAATAAATACCATTATTTTTAAAATTTAAAGTTTATAATCTCATTTATTATAATTATTTATTAAAAAGTCACTGACTTTATTATATAAAAACAATAAAATAAGAGATTGTTTTGCAGGTTTTGAGTTTCCTTCTACCAATATACTCCCAAATTACAAAAAAAAAATATTAACATGAACATATAATAACTTATTATCAAAACATCAAATTTTATTTTAAAATATATTAAATTTTAAAACATCATCGATTGGTGTCATATGCAAAAGCATTGAAACATTATCAATCGATGTTATATGTTAAAGTATAAATAAAAAAAATCATTTATTTATTTTTCTTAATATCTCTTCTCGTGGCCAATGAAACCCGAACGTGGAGGTGGCTAATGCCAACATCTACATCAATTTTATTGGTTTATTTGTGTTTTACAGTAATTTTATTTATTATCAATTTTGTTATTCAATCTTAATTTATTAAATATTTAATTTTTATTCCTATCTTTTTTGTAAAAAATCTAGTGATTTTTAATCAATCACTCCATTCAAATTAATAATATCATATTTTTCAATTTACTCCACATAGTTTGATATTTGATTCTTTCCTTGACTCTTTGGTGAAGTTTTTTTTTTTTATGCCTATTCTTTAATTATAATACTGTTTTTGTTTTTCATATTAATCTTGGTCCGTGTTATTTTGATTTTTTTTGCTTTTTTACAAAATTATTATTTTTTAATTTCAATAATTAATTAAATATAAAATTTATTTTGTATTTAAAATTGGATTATCATTCATTTAATTGTTACTTTAAAAAAAAAATTTGTATTTTTTTATTTTATCTTTTAATATTTAATTATTTAAAAATTAAACTTCTTAATTTTTTTTAAATTAGTGATGACCCGGTTATTAGTTTATTCAAAAGAACTTTATAATACTTTTTATTTTTTATTAGATTATTTAAATTTTATAATCAAGATTGCTGGTTGTATGAAACATTCTAAATTAGCTTGTATTGATCAAGGAAATTATAAGTTTATCATGATGAATTTTTTTATATCGTTTTCTATTTTAACAACTAAATATTATTTTATATGTATAAAAAATTAATAAAAATCCGGATCCGTGATGAAAGATAGTAATACAACCAAGAAGATTTTTATTTTGTGAACGAGAGAATAGCTTTTACCTGCCATGAAAAGTCTAGTCGCAGCCAATACTGGACAATAACGGAATTGCATTTTTTATTTGATTTGATTTGAACTTGCAGTTGGTTACTAGTGAAATATTGTTAGAAAGAGGAAAAAAAAGGTAATTAGACCAAACAGCTGGATGCCATCATTATTATGCTAGTGAGTTGAATATAGCTAAAGTAGCTCATCAATCAATGCTGAACTAAACTTGAAGTCTCTATTTCGGAAAGGAGAAAATGCCCACAAAACAAGTCACCCACGCACAGATTTTTGTATCATCCCTCGTGGTAAGGAGCGAGGAAACTTTTTATCCAAGCTTGCGGTCATACGGTCATGATTTTAGCCACTCAACATCTGTGTCCTGTAGGTGTTGAGGCTGCAAAAGGGCAAAAACCACAGCATGCAACCATTCCTGATGAAAGAGGTACCAAGAAGGCGGAGTTTTTGTATATGGTCATCATTAGAGCCCCGCAAATTATATCAGGTTAGTTAGGGGGAGACTACTTTCCTCTCTGTCCGATAGGCTAAACTCTGGCTCGTGGCTCACCTTGATCAGGGATCACTGCCGAGGGAAGGTAATAGTCGATCGCCCTCTGTAAAATGGGATTGTGACATTCTAATCTACCAGTTGCAAGTGGCCTCCAGTGAAAGAAGACTTTTGGAATAATTATGAGCTGTATAGCTTAATTAGACTAGATTTTAAAATTATTTTTTAGAGTTTATCAAGTCTTATAAATTTAAAAATTATTAAAAATTTATATAATTATTAATTTAAAAATCTATAAAATTAATCAAAATATATAAAAATATCCAGATTTTTAAACCCAAATCAATAACTCTTTGATGTGGAGAATCTGTTAAAGTTAATTCATACAACTGGATAGTACGAAGGCAGTGATTTTTAACGATTATTGTTTTTTTTAACAAAGAAATCATTCATGTAAAAGATAACTTGATCCCGGAAAGAAGGTCAGTAAAAAAAAAATCAGATTATATATCTATGGAGAGGAATTAGAAATCCAGTATCAAGGACAACTATTCTTAATATGCTAAACAGAACAATCAAGAAAGAAGAGGACAAATCTTTTGTTCCCTTAATTATGTTTCGATTTCCCAAGTAACCACTTTTGATGAAGACTTCAAGGAACCAGCAACTATTCTGCGATTCAGCCAGCTAGGAAGAAGCATTTTTTTTTAAAAAAAATAAAACAATGTTCGCCATGCCATCGAGTAATCGGATATTTGTCGTTGTTTTTAATTTCGTGCACTGACATAACGAAATGGAGAAGTACGAACTGATCCTAATGTTGTTGTTTTTCCTTAACATTGTTCTTGATTAAAACGAAAATAATGTAGTTCCACCCAAAGGATTGGGAGAATTATAAAATGGATTGAAGAAATTAATTACGACAAAAAAACCAATTAAGTGTTGGGTATTTTCAATAGTTTGCTGTTAAAACACACAACGAGGTGAAGTACCTTGTGTCGTGTTCTGCATTTTTGTTTTGAAGTTTTTAAAAAAATTAAAATTTTTTATTTTTTTAATAATTTTAATTCATTTTTATATGTTTATATCAAAAATAATTTTTTTAAAATAAAAAATACTTTAAAAAACAATTATAACAACACTCTCATGCAACCTTTAATAATTTCCCAACCTTTAACTAGCTATTCTCACAAAAGACATTCAAAAAACTAGAAAGATTGATGATCTTATATATTGCCACTTGACAGGGAACCTGGAAATTAACAAGAAGTGATTTCCAAGACCGGTTCCCTCTTTGCGCACCTACCTACACCTAGCTAGGCAATTCTCACCATATCTATGCTTAAAAAATGGCTGATTTGGACGCCACTCCTTGAATGGGGGCTGCATCAACGCATGGGTGGATGTCCATTAAATTGGGAAACAAATCCTAATGGTCTATGGCAGAGATAAAGTACGGGACATCAGTTTTGTGCTTCGTTTGATCTTCCCTCTTTCGAGTGTGAGCTCGTTGTAAGATCTTATTTCATGATAAATAACTCCGTCCAGGCAACCCAGCTGCCACAGATTTTTGTTGTGTTTGTGTGCGGGGCTTTATTCCCAGTGCCCATCGCATAGATGTTGCACCCACGATGCTTAAGTCACTCCATGGCACGTTATTTTGGTGGAGGACACCATCTTTAATTTCTCAAATAACTCCAACATCTATGGAAAATTCAGGTGGCCTTTCTCGGGAACGAGGAGGCAAAAGTTGTGGTCTACGTTTTGATGGTGGATCCATTGTGATAATCTATTTACATGGTTGATGTGATATGCAGGGGGAGTTCAGTATATTCAATGCGATTACTGTTAAGTACTAATGCAAAAGTTTAACGATTAAGATAATAATTGTATCTTATTTTTTACATGTAGATTATCAATCTTCAAACACCTATACTCGGCTATAGACTTACTTTCTTAAGTTTGTGTTAATTTGAAAATATCAAAGCATAATCTCAATAGAAAAGTTTAAATCGTTAGGTAAGTTTTGAGATTCTAATAAACATTTGAATTTTTTTTTTAATTTAATCAAAACCTGTCAAAACTTACCATTGTTTAATCTTATGCTGAATTTTTTTATTTAATAAGGGAAGATAAGTACGAGTAAATTTTAACTTGATAGAACTCTCTCATATTATATTAAAAAAATTAATTCTCACTTCAGAAAAATTAAATTGTTAGACAAACAAAATGATTTTATATTGATTCTATAACATGAGATTTGTTCATGATGCTGGATTTTTCTGTAGGAGTGCATTTCTCCGAGTCAAGTCCTGACTGTTTATTTTTATTCACATATAAGCATTAGCTGCTTGAGTTTATAGAGTGCTTTTTTTAGAAGATGATTGATCATCCATCACATCAGGATAATTGAAGTGTCAATTTATTCTAGGACATCAAACTCTATTTTAATTAGATTTCTTCGAATAATGTCGAGTGTTCTTATCAAGTAATTAATATATTTGATATATTGCTAGCAATATGCTAATTAATTCTCCAGTCTATAATATTGCTAGCAATATGCTAATTAATTGGTATATATTTGATAAGAAAAGATGCCATTAATCCTTGCCAAGTGACAGTATTGCTTGAAAAATGCAAAGTCTTAATTAATATAAAATATTGTTCATCTCGTGCATTGCATTGCATTCAAAGAATGATGAGACGTATACATTCACATACACATCATATAATTATGTATGTAAAAACTTATATGTTATCTTATTGTTTAATTTTTCTTTTCAACTGATATATTAACGATATATTTCTATCGGTGTTTGTAAATAAAGTTAGTAAAGAAAAAATCTGATTGATAAATATTACCATAAGATATTTTAAAAAAATTCTATCAATTTTTCTTTTCGTATCCGGAAGTAATTGGTACAAAGCAAATCTGCATGGGCATTTCCCCCAAGGATATACTAGCTAGGACCGTCCAGGAAGTGCCGAAATGGGAAATTGGAGGAGTGGTGCCCCATTAAAATCCATGCGAAGCCCTAAATCAGTAAATTAAGGGCAGAGAGGTGGGGGTGGGGGTGGAGTGGAGCAGCAGATGGGGCCACGTGCAAGGGACATATCCCGGCATGCACCGTAGGACACGCGTGTGTGCGCGCGCACCAAATTTTGACCCAGACCGCAGAGCAAGCACCCAGTTTGCTGGCAATTTGCACATACCATGTTGGAGGTTTTCTCCTCCTTCCTTTTTCACTACTTGCTAATTTGTCTTCTTCTTCTTCTTCTAGTTTTTTTTTTTTTTTAAAAAAAGAATAATGTACATTCTAACTCGATCAAGCCTGCAAAAAATATCTTTATCACTAAACCAAAATATTTTATCATCTGAGATCAAGACGACATGTCATATCATCAAAAGTAAACGCTAAACTTTGGTGGCTGCTTTTTCATCGTGGACTTGCGGTGATCTGGAGAACGCATTCTGTTTTTACGTGTGCTTCGGAGTGTGTGTGTGTTTATTTTGTAATGTTTTTTTGTTGAGAAAAGTATATTAATAATATTATAATATTATTTTATTTTTAAAAAATTATTTTTAAAATAAGTGCATTAAAATAATTTAATAACACTAAAAGTATATTAATTTTTTTTAAAAAATAAATTGTTACACTCAAAAAGTTACCGTTTGAACTTTAAAACTTGAAACTACATTGAAATTCTCGAGTAGATGTAATATTTGGGTAATGTTTTCTAAACACAAAAGTCATTTCAAATAATTTTTTATTTAGCCATGATATTATCTAACGCAAGTTGTAGATTCTGATCTCCAGTGCTGGATGGTTGGGTTCAATCCTTAAAGTAATTAAATTTTATTCAAAAACATTATATTAATTTTTATTTAAGTAATATAAGTGTTCGGATTAGTTTATATATATTTTAACTAATTTAATAAATTTTCAAATTAATAATTATATAATTTTTTAGTAGCATGAAATTTACAAAATTTAAACTGGTAATTTTTATAAAATAAATTTAAAATTTAACTAGTTAAATTATATATTTTAAATTTAAAAAATATAATTAACTTAATTTGATGAGTCATTGTCTATGAAATTTTTTTCTTAAAAAAAAAGGTGCGTTAAATCTAGTTTAGATTAAACCGTGGAGAACTAGTAATTATGATGACTTAAACATGAGCACTTTTTTTAGCGCACGCATTTAATCTATGAGTGTTTGCTCTGTATATTAGGTGGTTTGGTAAATAAAAAAATATAAATTAATACTTGTTAATTAAATCAAAAAAATTATTTAATCTATCATTTTGCACTCATGTGTCTCGATTACTCAAAACAGAGTATGTGTTAATTTGTTAAATTATTTTATATATTTTAAAAACTATCTTACTTTGTCTCAATATCTAACTTCTATTGAATTGCTCAATTAATTAGATATGTTATAAACGAAAAAACCTTTACATGGGATGAAAACCGGACTATATGCTAGATCATGAATGATTTCATATTACACGGATGTCAAAAAAAAAAAAAAA
>NW_011499848.1:2582185-2660874 GCF_000495115.2 Populus euphratica
ATTACAAAAAAAAAAAAAAACCTCTCACCTAAGAGCCTTAAGTTGCTCGCTAGAGGAACACCTCATCCAAGTTAATTTCTTTAAGTGAATGTCTGATATTATTATAGTGTTTTTCAGTTAAAAATAAATTAAAATATTTTTTTATTAATATATTTAAATCACTGTATTTATACTTATAAAAAAATTAATTTAATTATTTTTAAAATAAAAAATATTTTGAAAAATAGGTTAAAATGGAAAAACAAATACTCCTGTATCATATCCAACTAATATTCAAACAATTAGACAACAATTAATTGTTAAGTTCACCTGTGCCAATTTTGCAAACACATATTAAAAAAAAATTGAAAAAAAATTAATTTAAATAATCGAGATAAATATAAAGATAAAATGACAGGTTAAAAAAAAAACATGGAATATCTAAACAAACATGCTACTTTTTTGAAGAACGATTCCAAACATTAAAAAAAAAGAGGAATATATACATGCTATTAAATCAGTGAAATCACAATTGGATTTGACTCTAGAATGACGATTTAATAGATAACAATTTCCTTGAAATTTTCTTTGTATTGTTTTATTATTATTTTTTTATCATTTTTTTTCAATCCCTTCTATTTTTAGAGGGGATTGAAAGGGGGTCGAGGAATTGGAGCTGGGGTGGGGACACTGGGAGGAAAAGACACGAGACACGGGTTGGTGCATAGTCATGACCCATGAGCCAGGCTAGGGTTGAACATTACTCAATGTAACCTTGGACCCGTTTCCTCGCATGATGTCTACTATTGGATGATTAAGCAAGAGCGGGGACCCTCCCCCAAATGGACATCCTTCGACGCTTGTTCATATTTGTGCCGTCATGTCCCTTAAAGTTCACAATACAGAAAGGCATGACATACGCCTTCCTTTATTTTTCATATCTAACTAACTTATACACGAATTTATTTCTTAATAAACAAGTTCAATGGATTGTCTTCAATATTCCTCTTCGTGTCTGATTCCATGGACAGATGCTTGAAGCTGCATGGTCGAGGTGGCGGGTTCCCGCGCCGGTGAAATTAATGTAATTGCACCGGTTTCCTGCTTGTGTTTTTTCGAGGAAAAGAACAGGCGATCGTCCACCAAAGGGAGGCAATGAGTCCCAACAACCGCATTTGGTCCATATTCTTTTGAATGTTTCTTGCATTGGTTGTTGAAAGTACTCATTGCCCAAGTTTAGGAGCAGCAAATATTTAATTAACTTAGGCAATTCGTGTTCCTTTTCATCTTTCCTTTCATGCGAAGGATGCCTCTATGCTTGAAAGGTAGTTAGACAAGGGCTGTACACAACTACCTTGTCTACCTGGCCAGGGTGTCGATTTTCTTTTTCTTTTTTCTTTTTATTCAACGTCTATCATTCAAAGCCAAGTTGTTGGGTTTCTATGTTGTGTGTATACACCTCAATCTATAAAAGGATTTTAATCTTACCTCAAGACAATTAATATTGAGAAGAATAAATTAAATAAGAATATTATTATCATCACAAGAACGGGAAATTATTACAAACTAAGCTCCAAGTTTCAAGTGCAAATTAACTAGTCATTTATGTCCATGAAGAAACGATTGGTTTTCCAAACTTTGATCAATAAATAAAAAAATACAGATTGCCTACAAAAATCTTGATCGCGTGCAAATCCTGAAGCATGCCTACTTAAAAACCTAAATGTTTCGTCTACAAGATTGGTTCAAGTACTCTAATCGAGTTCTTGAACAATTGTTGCGGGCGGTGATGATTTGGACGGGCGCCCTTGTCGTTGCCATCTCTTCCTTGAACATCCCTTTCTCCGGTGACTGCTCTTGAGTAGACTGCAGCATCTTTCAGGCCTTGTTCTTATTGGCACGTCATCTTATGATTTAAAAGTTGTTTAGTAGTCAAGATCATGAAGTGCAATACACTCTAAACCCAACAATGGAAAATGTCCCGCTAAAAACCAACTTGGAAAAGTAACCTGCTCTGGAGTCTGGAGTCTGGAGTCTTCCATGCGAAGCAGTCTGCTCTGGATTGACTCTTGAGTGTAGTCTACTCTGGCGCGTGGTTCGTCTTGACTTCACTTTGGGTTGCAGACTTGCCGTTCAGTCAAATACACTGTGATTGACCATATGATCACTAATCTACCATATTCGCCTCATTAACCATGCTTTCCAGACTTACTCCAGGTATAAGAATTCTGAGAATTTACATGCCAGCACTGGTCATATTTCGAGGCTGTTTTCTCAAAAAAAAAAAAAAAAAAAAAAACAGAATCTTGCTAACACCTATTAGAGCATTTGTCAAGAGTTGTTTAGCATTACAAATTAACATTAATTTTTCTTTTTAGTTGTAAAATTTATCGTTGACACTTTAAAATATTACTATATAAAACAACATCTATTTAATTTTTATATGCAATCAATATTATTTATTTTTATTCAGATATTTAAATTTCATTTCTTTTTATTACAATTCACGGTAAATAAATATCGTTGTATAGTGTTTGGTAGAGGTCTAAGGACACTCATTAACTCTTGCCTTGTACATACAAGAAAGGTAATGTGAGCAGCGTAATCAAGTATAAATTAAACTTTTTTGAGACAGATTATAGAAGCAAACTTATAGGTTATTAAGATGGATGCTAAGGCCTGTTTTATCTTCTTCATTTTTTATCTTTTTTTTTTCCCATTCAAGAAGGGATCTGGTGGGCATTTAGAATTTTTAAGTTGATAATGGTTAAATGCTAAATAATTACACAACATTTAATAATCCAAATCACGTCTTAATCCCAGAAAGATAGTATGTTTCTGTTCATTGGAGCTTTAATCAAACGGTCGCCTGTTCACGTGTAAGTAAAGGTAATTAGATAAAAGAAGCGTGGAATTAGAGTGTGTGTAAAACTACTACAATATTTAAATGCCACCGACCACCCAATCGCTTAACAAGTGCTCTGAGCTGGGGTGTCCATATGCTTTTTTCTTGAAAAATGAACGTTGTGTTCTTTTTCTTAACATTTTACATGTCCTCTATTAAATATAGCATAATTATCGAGGAGATTATCCCAGGGCTTAATTAAAGAGGTATGCCTTCTACTTAGAACTGTTATGAATTCAAATTGTAGTTTAGACGAGTTGAAGTGGATTTCTAGTATTTAGTTTTTTTTTTTATGTTAAAGAGTAATTTCATTTTTGAGAAAATTTTTTAAAAAGATTATATTTTTGGAATTGATGACAATACCGAAGAATTTTCAAAGATTTATATTCTTTTATATTTTAAAAATATTAGGTTTTCATTCAGCATAGTGCGATGATATATAAACTAATATTATCTAAATACTTTATTATGTTTTGTTTATTGTTAATTTTTTAATAAAAATAAAATATTTAAAAGAAAGTAAATGATATTGAATATAAACATTTACTAAGTAAATGTTGTTTTACAAGGAAATAATCTTAATTAAGAATGGATTTTACAACTAAAAAAATTAAAATTGATTTGGATTATTAAATGACTCTTAACAAGTATCATGATTTAATTTTACACAATAAACACCCCCCCTATTCAATCATGTGCTCTCTATTAATTGCATTTTCATTTTTTTCAATTATCATTTAAAAAAAAAAACTTTTCTTTTCAATTCATCTTCGTCTTCTTCTCCCTGTTTTTTTTCGTTCTAATTGTTCCGTTTTTTTTTTTTTATGGCGTCTTAATAAAACTCTACAAACGAGCAAAAAACCCTAAATAAATACGCCAAGATGAACTTTGTGAATCGGGCAAAAAGAGGGAGGAGGGAAGAAGATTGAGCTTATGTTATACATTTTTTTGCAATACATGTTTTTTTTTTTAGTTTATCAAGAAGTTCGAGCTTATGTTATCGAGTCTCTTTGAAACTTCAATACTATATTAATTCTGACAATTAAAAATAAATTCTACACGAAAATTATAAATCCTGTGGTTAATCTATCCTCAATTTTTTATATTATATATTGATAGATGTTATGTAATAGAAAAACAACGACAGGCATGTAAAAATATTCTCAACGATGTGATATAACTCAACTACCACGAGCATTTCTTCTTGCCTCGAGGTTTTGACTTTTGAGTATCCTCTTTGCGGTACAAGTAAATGAAAGGGAATAAATATATATATAAATATTTATTTTTTATCATAATGGTTAGATCTGAAGTCAATCAATGGTTAGGATCTTATGATTAAATGGATGAGCGAAGGAGAGGAGGAAGCCTCTTTTAATGCATCTGAAGTTGTTTTTTCTCTGTTCTTCCAAATTATACATACATACATACACACACACATATGTATATTAAGAATGTCTGCATACGCAGTGAAAAGGCACGTGACCTCTGGGAACACAATTATCTTGTACGCCATCTACTTACTAGATCGTACCCACAGCGACAACAAGAAATACTGATCCAAAAATCGTACATCTTTACAATTTTGGAATCATAAGTGAACATTGTGCTCCCAAATACTTCTTTTTTTCCAGCTTTATTCACATGAGAAATTAATTAGAATCAGAGTTCAAATCTTTTTCTTTCTTTTCTGAATATACTAGTTTCAATTGACTGTGTTTGGTGTTGGGTTTTTTAAAATATTTTTATTAGAAATATGTTCATTTGTTTTATTTTTAATATTAGTATACTAAAATCATCTATTTTTTAAATAATTTAATATCTTTTCAGATAAAAATAATTTGAAATACATTTTTTAATAAATATATGAAAGCTAAAGAAACAAACACTCAATCAACTCACCCGTATCTGCTGCTTGAAGATTTATTACCATTCCGCAATTTTCAAAACACATGGTTAAATTAAACCCTCCTTGCCTTTCAACGGTTTAACCGTTCACTGGCGCACTTTAGCAATTCTTGCCTTTTAACGGTTTTACCATACAAGATTGCAAATAGGTAATGATTTTATTTGAGATTAATTTTAGGTTAAAATACTAAAGTGTTTGGTTATTCTAAAAAAAAACTAATTAATTATGATTTTATTTGATGATTTTTTATAAAATGATTCGAACTGTTTCATTTCAATTCTTTTAATAGTATTAAGTATATAAAAAATAAAATCTTAATATGTTTATAATAACCTATTCTTTTTTATTGTTTTTTTAATGTGATATCAACTCGTTTCTTTTTTATTTATTGATCATTAGATTTTAATTTGAATATCTTGATTATCGGAGTTTTTAGAATTTCATGTTAATATTAATTAATTTCACTTTTATTTTTTAAATAAATAGCAGTTTTTATAAAATCAATATTTAGAATTAGGGTTATGTTAGTTATTTTCCAAATAATTTTCTTAACCTATGTTATTTTTCAAAAACTTTTACAGCTAGAATGGTAAAATACCCAAACTCATTACCATCGTACACAGAGAAAGTCGCACACGCACAGTGCCTTGGGGGGACTTATCATTATTATTTTTTTCTCCAGAAGTTGCAGATATTTGGAGTATTTTGTCGGGTTGGTGTCTATATATATATAAAAAAGAAAAATATACAGAGCAATCAAATTTAATAATATTATATTAAGGTTTTCATTTTGCTAAGAATCTTAGATCTCTCCAGGGATACTTCCTCTTTCTTGTGGTCCGTGTCTATATATACACACTTATGTGTCTGTGCGAGAGGTTAACCTTCATTTCTTGAGAGAACTCAGACAAGTTCTTTCGTCCAGTACAATTACATCACTACAGAAGTATCAATGGGTAGGCATCAATTTCCTCTCCTTTTCTTTTGTTTTTGGATGATGGGTTTTTGTCGATGAGGTGATTAGTCATGTTTTATTTCAGTTTTCAAGGATTTTTGATGTGGGATATGTGTGTTTTTTATTTACCTTGTCTTTGTGTTCTTAACTACAACATTTTTTTTTCTACTGAATTCTGTCTACTCTGTATATTTACATCCACTCTCTTGGTTTTCATAAATTTCTTTTTTTAGTACAAAAACTGAAATAAGATGATTTTTAAGGATTCTTTAATAATTTAGGATTACTTTTTATAGTTTTCCGTACAGTTGGGGTCATCAGGAGTACCTGCTTTCTCATTGGTCATGGTTCTTCTTCAAGAAACCAGCTTTTGGTTTTATTGGCTGGTTTTGTTCTCATAGTTTTTCTGCCTTTTCCTCTTCAAAATTTTTAATCTCTACAGAGGTCAACATGAGCTTTTCAAATGACATGGATGACGAGTGTGAGAAACTCTTTAGGAGATTGAATCCACCCAGGTATGTATTATGCAGATTCCTCGTCATCTTTTTTTAATTTTCTAAGTGAAAGTGACCTTAAATTTTGAAGTGAAACAGATTTGCATCCATTTTGTTCACTTCCTTTTCTCCCTGTTTTTTTGATGTCAGGGTTGTGATTGATAACGAAGCTTGCAAGAATGCTACTGTCATAAGGGTAAGAGTTTTGGTGTCCTTTTTTGGTGGGTGTGTGCTCTTCAATCTTGACCATCGTTCTTGTTGTTTTTTGGGTACTAAATATTTCATCGTTTTACAGGTTGATAGTGCTAACAAACATGGAATACTTCTTGAAGTTGTACAAGTCCTTACTGATCTGAACCTTATCATAACCAAAGCTTACATATCTTCTGATGGTGGTTGGTTTATGGATGGTGATACTTCTTTTCCTTTTCTCGACACTTCTTTTCCAATTTAACTCTTCCATTGAAGAATGAAAAGTTTGTTATTTAGAGTTGTTTTTTTCCCCACCAGTTTTTAATGTTACGGATCCTGATGGAAACAAGGTTACTGATGAAGCAATTCTAGATTATATTACGAAGGTGAGTTGTGAGTTTTTGATTGATACTATCCTTTTACCTTTCTTCTTCTTCTTTATTTCGTTGAGGTGCAAACAGATCTGATTATTTGGTTTTATCTCCAGTCTCTAGGACCAGAATCCTGCTTTATATCTTCTATGAGATCTGTTGGGGTTAAACAATCCATGGACCACACTGCAATTGAGTTAACCGGAAGTGACAGACCAGGGCTGCTATCTGAAGTGAGTGCTGTACTCACCCACCTAAAATGCAACGTCGTGAATGCAGAGGTCTGGACACACAATATGCGGGCAGCAGCCGTGATGCAAGTAACTGATGAGGAAACTGGGTCGGCAATTATTGATCCAGAGAAGCTATCTAGGATCAAGGAACTTCTTTGTAATGTACTGAAGGGCAGTAACAAATCTAGGGGAGCTAAAACTGTTGTATCTCATGGGGTCACCCACACTGAGAGAAGACTTCACCAAATGATGTTCGCTGATAGGGATTATGAACGAGCTAACAATGATGAATTAGATGAGAAGCAAAGGCCTAATGTGAGTGTGGTTAATTGGTGCGAGAAGGACTACTCAGTTGTAACTATAACAAGTAAAGATAGGCCAAAGCTTCTCTTTGATACAGTTTGTACATTGACAGACATGGAGTATGTGGTTTTTCATGCTAATATTGATGCCGAGGGCCCAGAAGCTCATCAGGTATAAATCATTTGTGTTTTAATCTTTTCTATTGCCCCCAAAAATGTGTTTAGGGATGACCACTTTTGCGATTGATTTTTTGTCTCATGGATTTATGGATTCTTTTGTAGGAATATTATATCAAGCATATTGACGGGTCCCCTGTAAAATCAGAGGCTGAGAGACAAAGGATTATACAATGTCTTGAAGCAGCTATTGAAAGAAGAGTATCCGAGGTGAGTGAACTATGGTACATTCAAATCTGAGACCGTTCTTAAGGTTTACTCATAAAGCTCTCCATGTTTTTACCAAAATCACGCTTTCAGCCACTATGGATTCAAGCTTTTTTGTGTTTCTTTCCTTGCTATCTAAATGTAGATCTATCATATAATTGTATTGATTACGTTGTGACTTGGGCAATGGTGAGTTGGGTGAAGCTTATATACCGAAGAGGTGATTTTATTGCTATGATAACGACTCTGAATTGGCATGTTAAGCTATGACTGGTGTCACTCACCAGTCAAAACACTCTTGCTATTTTATATTCCATGCCATTGTCATATTATGTTTAGCTTCTTCTTGTTTGGTGGTAGATGATGATGCATTGATTCTGTTAGGAATTCACTCGCATGCTTGTGCAGAATGCTCTGTTCAAAGGACAGCTTGCTATTGGTTTTCTTGGTGTACTAATATACAACTTGTTGGGAACAGCTGATAGCATGATAGCTAAGGCTTATTTGATATCTTTTGTTTTTTAGCTGTTCTTGAAGAGGGCGTTTCCCTATTTTAGATGATTGATTAATTTCTTCCTAATTCAGGGCTTGAAGCTAGAGTTATGCACTACGGACAGAGTGGGGCTGCTATCCGATGTTACTCGTATCTTTCGAGAAAATAGCCTTACTGTCACCAGAGCAGAAGTAACAACCAGAGCAGGCAAAGCAGTTAATACATTTTATGTTAGTGATGCATCAGGGTATCCTGTTGATGCTAAAACCATAGATTCCATCCGGCAAGCAATTGGCCAGACCATACTGAAGGTGAAAGGCAGTCCTGAAGAGCTAAAACCGGTGTCTCAGGAATCACCCACTAGGTTTCTTTTCGGAGGTCTCTTCAAATCCAGATCTTTTGTCAACTTTGGGTTGGTTAGATCTTATTCTTGAGTAAACTCTTAGCTCGCTCCCCCTGTACATAAAAACCCTTCTGCCAGAAACACTCACTATAGAAAGATCTCCGGTCCTTTTAGCATACTGTGTGACTTAAGTTTAGGAACAAAGTCATTTGTCGTAGGAGGTAGAGACTAGAGAGAGCCAAGAGAGCAGTTGAAATGCTTGTATATACGCCTATTACCCCCTTCACTGAGCTTCACTTGTAACTGTAGATCCTTTCAGATGTTGGGGCTAGGAAAACAAAGAATTACAGTGGAAATCTCAGTTCTAACCTGTGTACATCATTTTCAATTAAGTATTTGTTTCCACTTGACTATGTTGTAGTCTTTTCTCGTTGTTTTCCTTGGCTTATTTAATAACAACGTTCTGCTGAAGTATGGATTGTTTAGTATTATTTGCGAGAATAGGGACTCTGTTTGACTCTAATTTTGGATTGGTGTCCAATCTGTAGCATAAAAAAGGGTCAAAATTCAATCTCAGTTTGGTAAAGGATCGTGTGGCTGAGAAAGGATTATTAGTTCATTGACACTTGCAGCTCTTCATTGGTGGATGATGGTGTCTCAAACTTGACCAAGCATCCCCTCAATTATGGTAAATTAGACACATCTGTTCGGTGGCGGCTAATGTATTGGCAATGGTGTCTTCAATCCCCACCAAGAATTTGGATTTCAAATCTTTAAGGTCGCTGTCCGATACAGACAAGCAATTAGATAAGATCTTTAGTTTGGTATGAGAAAGCTCAATGCTCCATCTTAATATTATTCTAGTTTCAAATAGTTGTTGAAATAAGAAAGTTTTTTGGAATATTTTTTTTTTAAAAATATATTAAAATAATTTATTCGTTTGATATTAATCAAAGCTATAAATAAAATACTAAAAAAATATTGATATAAATGTATTCTGAAGTTAAAAATATTTTAGGAAAACATCAAAAAAACAGAAATAAAAATTGAGATAAATAGCTAATGCAGTCGTTTACACGTTGATCAATTCATTTTCTGAACACCACCTAGGGATTCAATTTTGTTTCACTGACGACCATGACTTCGGTTATGGTTCAAACCATGGTTCTGTGATTTTGATGAGCCTGCATCTTTAGATTGAATATCTTTGCCTTGTGAGCCAGAAAAAAAATAATATTTTTTTTTAGATATTTTTTGGTATAATTTTAAAGTACTAATACCAAAAATAAATTTAAAAAGACATTATTAAAAAAAAAAACTCTTATAAAAACAACTCGATTAGACTTCACATTGTAGTCAATAGTAGTTTCTGTCTATTGGACTTTGTATCCTCCCTTGTACCAACTTTAGTGAATCTATTAATATACATATATTATTTGCTCTGGTCTCATTGGAACAACAAATAAACTACCCAGGAATTCAGGGGCACGCAACCTTACAACTGCGTGGAGCTGTGTTTTTAATGGTTTTAATTCTGCAATCAAGAGTCTCCCGGACCAATTATTATGATGGACCAGGACTCAGTTTATCTCTCGAGTTTGGTTAAAAGCGACCTCCATGTATAAAATCTTAATTTTACCTGATTTGATTTGAAGGGTAGAATTCTAATAAGCAAAAATATTCAGATAAGAGCATGCTATCGCATTCATCAATGCAAGTTGGAGCGGTCCATTTCTGAATCTTTCTAGTCAAATCCAAGGTGATATGAACCCCTTTTTCACGATTATCCTGCCCAAAACAGTGTGTGAAAGCTTCCAGCCAGCAAAAACATGTGAAAAAAGTTACAGACCCACCCTGTTCGGAGCTGTGTAGCAGGTTTTTTTTAATGTTCTCTTATTTATAAATATGTTGAAGTAAAACTTGTTTTAAAAAGTTATTTTTAATATTAATTCATCAAAAGAACATGAAAATATAAAATAAAATTAATTTGAAATATTTTTTTACATGAAAAAAAATATTTATTGTTATTTTAATTTACTGATATCTATCATCTACAGTAATCTGAAACACTCACATGAACATGGGAAAACGCGTTTCCATTATGCTAGTGATGGCCCCATTCTGTCCATTGATTAACATTATTGCTTGGGGTGTCGTCGAGGTTTTCCCGGGCGTGGCCACGTGGCCTCTCCTACCGTTCTCAGATGATGCAACGTCAGCCTCGCTACTTTTTCTTTTTCTTTTTTACTTTGGCTCGTCGATGATTGGATTAACATTGAATAATTAAGGTGTGGCTGACTTTTACTTGATGTTAAATTTCTGCTCTGAATCGCTCCGATCTGGTCCAGAGGTTGTCCAGTCATCTCGGTGAGGGCTTGGAAATTTTGAATTATTTTTTAATTAAAATAATATATTTTTACACCAATATAGTAAAATAATAAAAAAATACTAATAAAATTATTATTTTTTTCAAATGCACCGTTAGACCGCAATACTTAACAAACTTTAATAAATATTTAGAATTGTGGTTGTACCATTCTTTTTGAAATTTTGAAATTGGTTTTAGCTCCAAATTATTTTCATGTTTTTTTAATTATATTAATTTGTTCATATCAAAAATAAAATTTAAAAAATAAAAAAATATATTATTTTAATACATTTCTAAATAAAAAACACTTTAAAAAAACAATTTATACTATAATTTCAAACTCACACTAAATACTTCAATTTGGAAATGCTAGGAATTAGAAAGTTTTCAGAAGATACATCACAGTTATAATTATACGATAAACAAATTCAAGAGCTACTGTTCTTGGCTAGCAGTCACGGATATTTTCAAACACCAGGAGAAGTTATGATAGATATATAACTCCCATTGTAGAGGGGAGCACCTATAGCATTTCGAGGTTAAATTCATCCTCAAAGTCGGGTTAAAAATAAATAATCCATGCTGAAAATAAAGATTTATTAGAATTTTAGCTTCTGCATGTATGGGATTTGAAACTTAAGGATCATAAACATATCCCTGAAATTTTGAATCCAGTTTTTTACACGGGATGTCTGCGTTGCTTTGCATCAGTGCCTGGGATACTGTGTGAAAACACCAGGAAATTCAGGGATAGAACACATGAAACGAACCCTCCATAGTTCCTATGATCGTGATGGAAACCTAAAATTTAAGCCTTGAATTTTCTTTCTATAATAAATGAAACATTTTAATTTCAAAGCATGTTAACGTCACCGAAAACATATAGAAAGCACATGCCTCAATCAACGGCAACCACCCACCTACCTTTTTTGTTTTTTGTTTTTTTTTTTTATAGTTTTTGAGGCTTGAATCTTGTTTACAGCAGGTCTCTTCGTCAACTTCATGTGATTTGTCGAGCTCCAATACTTGACCAACAAGCTCCACAGTTTGACTACCGCCTATATCTACATACTGCCACGCCAATTTGATGGTGTAACAATTTGAGATTTCACTTGCGTGAATCCCCAGAAGACAAGAACCCGCCACCCCCACAAAAAAATAGAAAAAATGGAAAGACGTGCAAAGAACTTAATACTGATAAACCCTGTTACTTGCTTCTTTTTTTTTTCCGGCGTGGACTAGTCAACAGTCAACGCTCTGAAACATACGGGGGAGCTATAAAGTCCCAGCCATATAAGTAAGATAATGAAGGATCTACGTGCCACGGGGGCTTGTTATTCAAGATGATCAGCTTAGCTCGCTAGCTAGACTGGCATGGCAAAATCATGACAATGAATCTTTTAAATTAGTGCCCAAGCTCTGATTGAATGGTTATCCCGTTCATTATTGTACAACTGCTGACCATGATTCAGTTGACAGGGGACAAAAAAAAACTGTCAAGATACTTGTCTGAAACTGAATGGTAAAATGCGAAAGAAGGAAAATAAAATGCATAGGGAAACCAATAGTGTCATGTGCTTCCAGGTTCTTGTCACTGATTATCTTGAGCTTTTAAATGCGTGCAAGGATTCCTCCAACACATGAAAGATAATAAAGAAAAATGCAAAAGATTCTTACATCAACAGAGACAGAGGCGACCTCTTCTCCTCACATGAAAGGTTTGCTGAGAGCTAACCACAATAAATATTCTATTGTCGAGTGATTTTATATGGTAATTCCAGGGCATCATCATGCACGCAAGGCGTGGCAGTTTGCCAATCTCTAGCCAATCATCACTTGATTCACTTCCCTGTATTCTTCCCCTTTTTTCCCTTCCAAGGGAGTATTTTCAAACTAATTTACGTACCAATCAAAATTAAATCTTCTCTTCAGATACATTCCTGCATGGGTTTAATGCGTTTTTTTAAAAATAAATCCCTTTGACTAATCATTTTAAGATTCAAATCTAAAAAAACCAAGAGATCATTCAATCTATGATCCCCTTTAGGTATGGGCTCCCTGTATGTCTGATTAGCTAGCTGACAAGTCCCCATCATCAGCTAGCTATTGGCAGGACACATGGTCTATGATTAATTCTCTTGTTCCGATCAATTGCTTAAATAATTAAATGAAACCAGTCAAATGTACACCGAATTATAAAACTTCAAGAAGGAGAGAAGTGTGATCGGAGAGATAAAAAGTGAGGCAGCTAAATATAGAAAATGGAGGATCACGGTGAGGAGTTTCCTGGATTCCAAACCTGTGTTCACAGCGAAGAGCTGGAATACAGGAGGCCATTAAGCAGGCTACAAAGGAGAGCTCCTTGTCAACTGCAGATTAAGGCTAATAATAAAGCTCCTCTTGAATGCAAGATTGCTCCTAAAATTTCTTCAGCATCAGCAGCGACTTCTTCATTCAATTCCTTCTACCACAGTAAAGACCCTATTCCTCTTCTTTCTCCTCTTGTCTTGCCTTCCTTGCTCGAGTCTTCCTACATTCAACAAGGAAATCCTCCAAAACCTCGTTGAATTCTTATAACTCTATTTATCTATATCCATGTATCTCTGGTAAATGTGATTAATTTTATTAATTTCTGTTTTTGTATTGCCATTGGCTTTGTATATTGAACAGATTAGTTTCTTCTTTCGTTCATCGCTGAAAACTTGACAGATTTTATGGTGTACGTACTTAATGTTCTACTTGAAGGATAATGAGGGTGTTACATTTTTCCTTTTCCTCCTCTTTCTAAGACGACAATAAAGCCAGTAGCAAGGCGTCTTCTTTTTGCTTTCTTCTTTCTTTTCTGGTATCACGTCATATTCAACAAGGAGCTGTGACTCCAGAATGTTGCAGGACACCAACTTAGGTTATTATACAATTGATGCAGCACTATTTTTTCCCCATATCTGCAATGGAAACTACATGGTTACTCCAATGGAACAACGTCATCAGCGACTAGTCCCAGAAACTTAAATCATGATAAAGCTCAATCTAGCTAGCAATTTCAGTACGAAACAAAAAATGAAAATATGGACGACGAAGCGATCATATATACACCAACATTCATGCAAATATTATCTACAAGAGACACGCATGATGCACTTATAACATGCATAATTTGATACAAATGTTGGTCATGAATGATTTAACATATATGCACAAACTCTCAATAATTATTATTGATTAGAAGAAATAAAAGAAATACACTAATTAAATCCAGCATGTTTACATTTGTTCAACAGGGACAGATGCATCCCAAGGTAATTATGCTAAAATTATTGACCATATATAGGATTAGCATTTAAATTTACAGCATCCACGGGATTGAAAGTTACCATAAAACAGGTGGTTTCTTGCCACCATAAGCTGCAGGCTAGACATGTCCGGATATTTATAGCATCTGCTGCCGCTGCCTTGCAAGCTCTGGGCTCACCGTCATTTCAATTAGGTTTGGGCTTTCATGGGCTGCTTATTCAGCCCAGAATCACTGTCTGGGCTGGGTCAGATCCTCCTGGGCCTAATTTTTTTTTCATGTTACATTTTCTTTTCTAGAATTATATTCTGTGTCTAGTTATTTTTTTTAAAAAGGGTAAATGATTCAACCCTTTTATTATTTTCCCTTTTCCTTTCCTATTTTTTTTTTTAAAATAATTTATATTTTCTTTCATATTATATTAAAAAAATGTTTAAGAGTGTGATTGTTGTTGTATTTTTAAAATATTTTTTTCTTGAATATACATTAAAATAATATTTTTTTATTTTTTAAAAATTATTTTAACATAACTCATCAAAATAATTTGAAATACTAAAAAAATATTAATTTAAAATATAATTTTTATTTTTTAAAATATTTTTAAAATACAAAAATACATACATCTAAAAATTATATACGATGAAATTGCGTTGTTATCCTTCACATGTGTATGGCTATTGCAGAAAATCTAAATAAAGTTGTACTTCCCTGGGACACCCATCTTTCAAGCAAAACTGTTTTGTAACCTTGCTTGGCCAATGATGGCGCTTCCTAGCTTCCCGGAAATTCTCACGTTGACAAGTGAGAGTCCAGTGCTGGGGTATCTTCTTTCATTCGATTCGTATTTTCTAGAAACTGAGAATGGACATTCAAGTGGAAACCTCAATTCTAGTCTCTAATATATATTTATTTTCAATTAGGTCCAATAGTTCAATTAGGTTCTCTTGATGATCTTCATTGACTTTTCCAGCAATTTTTATTCAAAAACACGTTTTAGATTACATAAAAAAAAAGCGAATTAGATGGATAGTATTAACAGAAATTGAGAAAAGCACCCAACTGAAAAATCTGAGGAACATTTAGGACTTGATTGATAAACCTTGTAGGTTTGGAATCTCATTACAAATAATTATATCGGTCAGGGACCAGATTAGAATCTTCTTGATATTCAAACTGCTTCAGGAAATGATCTAAAAAGAGTTTGGATCAACTTCCCAACGGATCCAATTGGTTTAGAACAACGTTTGATCGGGTCATAAAAAAACCATTCGTATTAACGAGATTTCACCAAGTCAGTAACTGTTTTTTTTATTATTTCAATTTAAAACTTAACACAGATCAAAATTCAGATTATAAATTTATAAAATTAACTTGTTGAACTAAATTTAACAACTATAGTGATACTTATTACTATCATTTGATCTCGTTACAGCTTGATAGGGTTGAGTTTCTAACTTAGCTTACCAAAATGGTGACCCTAAAACCTGCTCCATCCCATCAGGTTTTTAATAACGTGGATCACCCGGTCTAAACTCAATAAAATGAACAAAACGCTGAGTTTAATCCATTTGTTTTATTCATCCTCTGCAGCCATTCCCATCCAGAATCCGAGAGAATAACAAAATCCCTAACTCTCCAGTCACAGCCACAAGCAACAAGCAACTCTTCAATGACAGCCACCGCATTATTTATTTCAAGGAGAGAGGGCAGAGATAGTTTCAGTTGTGGGAGCTGAAGATCAGTTCGAGAAGTCACGTTTGCTGCTCGATCTCACTGTCTTAACATTCACCGCCTTTACTAATCACTTCCGTGACCGTGAACCAAAAAAGCTGCAATTTTTAGAGCCTAAAAGAGGGAGAACCGAGGTTTTCTTTTCTGTTTTATGCCGCAACTTTGTGCAGCCATTCCCTTATATTCTCCAGGTACTTCAACTTTGCTTTCTTTTTTCTATCTAGGCTTCTGGGTCTTGTTCAAAATCTAAAATTAACTTCTGGGTTTTGTTTAAAATTCAACTTTTCTAGAAATGTTGAATTTGCCCTTCTACTTTTGTTTTACAGTAGTTTTGTATGGTTTATTGACTGATTAATCGAGGAGTGGAATGGTTATATTTCGATTTTGAGCGTTTTATGGTGATTCTTTTTTTGTTTTCTTGTAATGAGCGGTGGATATAAGTAAAAACAGGATCACAAGGTTGCTACACTTGCTCAAATTTGAGGACATTTTGAACTGTGATGTGTTATGTCTTTTGAAAAACTAGAATGGATTGAAAGGTCTATTAAAGTTGCCTAATTATTTTAGTAAGCCAAGTTCAATTTTTGTGTGCGGTGTTTTGTATCTTTAAATTGGGAACTAATTAGTTAGCATATCTCCACTTAGTCCATTAACATACTTTCCCCAGGCAATTTAATTGCCTCCTGTACTGCAAAAACAAACTCCAAAATTGTGTTGTGGTGCACAAAAGATAGTTTGATGTTCAAAAACCAACCATGCATGTCCAGATTATATCAGAAAGGTTATTATAACTGATATAACGTGTTACTTCTATAGTTTCCTCAATTTACAAGATTAGAGATAGGCTTGCTTAGACAGGAAATGCTCAAAATCCTCTCACCACCCTTTCTATCTGACATCTGTACACAGATACTGGACTATGAGAAGGCTTCCAGTTCTGAAATAGGTACATTTCATTGGGTCAGTGGTTAGAAAAGTAGATTAGATCTGCATTGACAGGACAACATGAACTGATGATTTTGAGACTGTCCGGGGGATGCTTTACTTCCATATTAATGTGCATGTCTGCATCTTAACATGGCTTCTTGTTTATATCGAAAGCATCGTAAGAGAATGATGTAAACATGATGTCTTATTAATGGCTGATGGCATCAAAGTTTTAATTTTGGAGGAGTGTGGGACCTGTTTAGGGATTTTGATTGCTACATCTAGTTTTTTAAGACCCCTGATATGCACCGTGCATATGTAGGTTGTTTGTGATCTAGACATGGTTGAGAACTTGATAACTCCTCACATTTGCTATAGTTTCTTAGAAAATGGTTTTAATCACTTCTGTAAGCTTATGAGCTTCAAGATAAAGTTACCTTGATTCCTTACATGCTTAGCCAAATGCCCTTGTATGATTTATTAGTGCAGTGGGATCAATTTCAGTGTGCTTCTGTCAGTGCTAATTACTGAATCAGTAGGTTACATTGACCCACTAGGTTGACCTGGTGACTTTTCTGAGTCATTTCCCAGATCGGGTCTGACAACTATGCCAACTACCACCACACCATTAGCTGCAACCTTTCTCTGCTTGGATTCTTATTCAATGACCTTTCAGTAATCCTTAATTTCAATCACCATCCATATGGGAAGAAGCATTTCAACACCCCATTGCATATGTGATTTCTTTCTCTTTTTTTTCCTTGGGATTACTTTAAATTGTATGCTTATGTGTAAAATTGTAAAACCATGAATAAGAAGTCCCAGAACTAGAAGGATGGATATTTTAATAAAATTCTCAAAAAGATTAGATAAATAATACTATTATTTTGCAATAATTAAAGTTTCCTTAATAAAAAAATATTAGAAAATTCATCAAACATAAAAAATTATGATAAATTACAAAGTTATTTTCTATTTTGTGAGAATTGATGTCAAAACTTCCCATGTGATGTAAGAACTCTCAACAAGAAGGAAAAAAATCCTAGCATTTAGGTTTCTTCTAGAGAAAAACTTTCCATCCTTAGGACACCTTTTATTTTATTTATTTATCAAAACTAACAGAAATTTCATTGACGGAATAATTCAATACTTTCTAAAATTACATCAATTTTTTGTATACTCCAATAATAGAACATATATCCTGTTAGGACGAAATAAAAATAACTATGATTCACCAATGTACTTTGTAACTTATCATACTAGGTGAGAAACTATTGTTCCGAAACCAACTTCTCATACTAATTTGAATTTGGAATAAGAGAGTTGCATCTTAGTAATTGCTGCTGAAACTTCACCAGGTATGTTGCAATTTGTAACTACTTTCCCCACTTTCTCTTTTAATGTTTGATGCAATGCTGATAGGTGAGTCATGGATACATGCGCCTTCATCTTCAAAAGACCTTGCAGCACACATGATTGATGGAACAATATGTTAGTGTTCAAGTGAAACTTCCAATCACACCCTTAAATTAACAATTTGAAAAAACAATAGTACTCAAACACAACAACACACACACACACCAAAAAAAAAGGAAGCCATGACATGAAATAAAACTAACTTTTAACAAATATCTTTTGCCATGGCTTCCATGGGAAGTTCTTAAAAATCATAAGTTTATGTAAATTTAACATTGAAAAGGGAAATAACAAAAAGAAAGAAAGAGAGAAGAATAAGAGTGAAGTGAAAACTTTAAAGAAATAAAAAAATAAAAATAATATGAAGAATTAATAGGGAATGTGGAAAGGATAAATAACAAAAATTGGATAAAGAAAGATTAATATACTAACTTAGATTAAATTTTTATTAAAAATAGCACAACAGAAAAATAAGGGGAGAACTTGATCTGGATTAAATGAAAGGAAAGGGAGAGTTGAGAGCTTATTCTTGGCGTGGAACTTGATCTGGGAAGAAAACGATAAGGGATGGCAAAGGTCAAGGGAGTCTTGATAATATAGTTGTGATTGATTTTGATAATGATGAGTTTGAAAACACTATCATCACTGATGTTCCAGAGTCTTTACAGCTGAAATCAAGAGGTTCTAGTGTTGTTAGAGAAGATGATTTCCATGCATAATAAGCATTGATGACGACGGCGACAATGATTTTCATCCAAATGTTGAAGTAGAAAACAGGACCAAACAAAAATCAGAACCTAATGTTTGCTCTAGTTCAAATAATGTAATTTTGAGAAAGTGAACTCTTATGACTCTATTGCCACTGGAGATGGAGTTCTAGGTGGTTTTTCTCCTAGTGCCAAGATGGGAAACCCTTTTGCAAAATGTAATCAGAAAGGTGAAAGCTTTTCAGGGTTGTGGAAATTGAGAGCAGATGAGAATATTTATTTTCATTGGACTAGTGATGGTCTTTTTGGAGGAGAGACATTCATAGGTAATGGTATATTTCTTGTAACCTGTAAATGGCCTTGGCAGTAGGTTTCCTCCTGTATCGTCTTCATGGTCCAGTCAAGATAAGGATGATAAACAGTATCATATACATGTTTTTGACCAAACTGTTCCTGTAAAGTTGTGAACTCAAACCTACTAAGCTTTTACTCTTGTTTTCGTTCTTTGCTGTGTTAATCTTTTCCAATGTCCTCTCCATAACTTTAGGTTGCAATGTTGATCATTCTTTTTATTCTTTTTCATAAGTTTTATTATATATGTATCGGTCAAAAGGCTGAAATGTCATACATGATTTTATAAGCTTTATCAGCAAAAGAAGAGACAAAATTAATTTGAAAAACAAAGTTGTAGAAATATATGAGTAAATAAAGAAATCATTTTCTTTGAAAAAAGGAGAAGGCAAGCCTAGGCTAGCTGTCACTTGGGCCTGGCTTGTCAGGTCCTCGTGCTCCTGGATCAGATGCCTCTGGCCAGCACCCTTAATCATGAAAGAAAAAAGAAAACACCCCAAGCTGTTTCTCAAAGTGTTGCTTCCCCTTAACTGGCAGCAAGACAGACAATAAGAAAGATGTCATTGTCTCGAATTTCAAGGATCACAAGAAATGGCAGCCGTTGGTTTCTCTCTCATCAACCCTCATCGTATGGATTCTTGCTCTCCAACAATTCTCGCTCTTCTACTCCAAAGGTAACACTAACAAATCTCTTTATTGATTTTCTTATATTCTATGACATTAGCAAGCTCATTCCCAAATGGGGTTCGTCATTTTTTTATTCCTTTTCATCTTGGCTTGTTTCATTGGTTTTTCAAGCGTGTGAGTGTGGAATTGGAAGGGAAAAAAATGAGAACATCGCTTGTTTTTCTTTTTTGGAGCTGTCAGGTGAGCTTTAAAAATGCAGAAATGAAATGACAGGGTTAGTTTAGATCATTGTCAACGCTGTGTTTTACTAATATACTGCTAATGTAGTGTTGTGTTGTTTTTGTGGCAATCAAAGCCAGCGTTTAGAGGGCCTTTTGGGCTTGGAATGAACTTCAATAAAATACTCAAGTTTTTTGTCTTTGTTTGAACTGTCGGCATGTTTCGAGCACAAGATTGTCCTAGTAATTTGTGCCAAATAGAGCTTTCTTGATGACAATCAGGGTGTGCTAACCCAGTCATATGTAAAAGATGACTGAGAAAATGACATAAACAACTGTAGTTTAAATCTGAAAAGCTTCAAAATTGTGATGGAGTGATTCTACCACATAGCGTGTATAAATTATCATTTGCTAGTGTTGCGTAAGCCTTCTTTTTGATTTGGAATGAAATGGTTGGGATTTAGCACTAAAACTAAACGTCTGTGATTAGAATTTGAATTTTTTCAGAAGTTTTAGTCTCATTATACATTGTTAGACTTGAGAAGATTGGATGTTATTTTAATTTTGGTAGCTATCAATTTCTTTAAAGGATCAATAAGGTTTAGACCCCTGTCTTAATTAGAAAGTTTTATTTTGGGATTATAATTTCATGTTTGCATTAAGCTTTATACGTGATGTTTTAGGAGCTCAATCTTTTATCTCTGTTTAAATTTTCTACAGTTGATTGAGACTTACAATTGTCTTACATATGTTGTGACCAATTACATTCTACTCGTTTTTGTTTCTGGTGATTAGTAGGTTTTTAGTTGCAGAGAAACTTATTCATGGACTGTGCCTTCCTTGCATGTTTTCAAACATCAAATTCATCACCAGAGCAGTTCCTTAGTGGAGGTTAGATGAAGCGCACTCGTTTTTTTTTAATATGTTTATGCATAGGCATTCTACTATATATTCTGGGTCTGTAATAATCTTTTCACTAATAACATGTACATGAGGCATTGGAATGTGGGGTTCATGATTGTGGGATATTTGCTATTCTTGAAGGATATTAGGGTTGCACCTTTT
Organism: Populus euphratica; assembly: GCF_000495115.2. Lineage (NCBI taxonomy): Eukaryota > Viridiplantae > Streptophyta > Magnoliopsida > Malpighiales > Salicaceae > Populus > Populus euphratica. The sequence continues at coordinate 2,603,448 of NW_011499848.1, forward strand.
TTCCCTTATCCTGTTGGCACCTTTTAGTGTGTGTTCTGTATCTAAAGCAGCAAAAAGAACACACTTCAATTATTATCCAATACTCTTTAATGATGTGTTGTGGACTTAGTGAGGAGTTTCATTAAAAAAAAAGGTGTTATACAGTATTGTAAGCTTAGCAATAAATTTGATTGTGGACCTTTTGTTTGGAATAGATTAGCATTCGGGTAGTTGAGTTAGTTTGTGCCTTGATATATTCCTATTCCAAATTTATTTACAGATTTTAAAATCTTTCCTCCTTAAAGTTGAGGCCACAAGTTTCTAATTTTGAGATCTTTTAAGGTTTTATGGTGTTGGGAATTAGGTTGGATTTAACATTCGGTCCATTCCCTTTTATCTATTTATTCATCAAATAACAAAGGCTTCATGGGGTAGCGAGGTACTCAATACTTTGAATTAGGTAGCTTGATTGTTCTTGACTTCCTTGGTATATTTCAAGTGTATGAGAGGTAGTGTTCTTGGGGCCTTGATTGTCAAACACTTGTTTTTCTGTTACCTGATACTGCTTCTGATCTGTTACATATTTTCTTGTGTGCTATGTTGCTTACCCCTATGAATGGATACTTTATTTTCCAGGAACAACTTGACCCGTTTTCACTTGTTGCTGATGAGCTATCAGTTCTTGCTAATAGATTGCGGTCAATGGTAATTGCTGAGGTATTTGTTCTGTTTTTTGGCACATGTCATATATGCTTGGTGGCAATAATAGATATGGCTTTCCGTTCTGATTTAATCATACTGATTTGATATGATTTGATAAAATTTGGATTCAAATTTCATTCTCAGGTACCTAAGCTTGCCTCAGCTGCTGAGTACTTTTTCAAAATGGGAGTAGAAGGAAAGAGGTTCCGTCCCACGGTAACTGCAATAATTCTTCTGTGCTCATTATTTGGGTTTGGTTCAAAATTGTGCTCTGCTAGTGTCTTATGAGTTAATCTAATCTATGTTAAGTGTATTTTGGTGGCTACTTTCCTAAAAGGAAGATGTCCATATACTTCATTGCCTGTTTGAAACATTTAATTGTGTTGTGCTTATTTTACTTTTTGGTTGTAATTAGTATGCAATAATATTATTGCAGCAGTGACCAAAGACATTTAGCTTGTCGCTTTCAGACTAGGAAAGTGTCTCAAAGTTCAAACTTGAGGCTTTGTGACTTAAGCTCACAGTAAAGTCTGAGACCCCAAGTTTATTATTGATTCTCCTTGCTGTACTTGAAACTCATCTCACATTTGGAAAATCTGCCCATTAACTAGTTAATTTCAATCCAATATCCTTTGGTCACAACATTTTTACTGATTTCTGGCTTTGAAATTCTGCAATTATGAAAATATATGAATAAATAATCTATAAAATGCGTAGGAGGAAGAAACCATAACATTGCTTATGAAACGTTTTGTAAGGTAACATGCCTAGCTTTAGTCCTTTGAACTTTAGTCTGAAGCTACAAGCAATTGATTATTTCTTGTTGAAGCTCTCTAAGCTCCTCCTCTTTTTTTTTTTTTAATTGTTATCAACTAAAGTTGTGTTTTTTGCCCTTTTCAAATAAATCATATAACTCTTAAGTTCTGTATAGGTTTTGTTGCTGATGGCAACAGCTTTGAATATGCGTATACTCGAAACAACAACTAGCGGTGTAGAGACAATAACTAGCGGTGTAGGAGATGCTTTGACAACAGAACTACGAAAAAGACAGCAATCTATAGCTGAAATTACTGAGATGATCCATGTCAGTTTCTCATAACTCAGTATTTTTCCTTTACCAAATGTCCTTTTGCTATAACTTCATTCATTCATGCTTTTGTATCAAGTGAACAAACATGTTTTTTTATTGCTTCAGTACTGATGCAGCTGTTCCACATGTTAGGTGGCGAGTCTTCTGCATGATGATGTGTTGGATGATGCAGATACGAGACGTGGTATTGGTTCATTAAATTTTGTTATGGGCAATAAGGTACTGTGATTTTTCTTTTCTATTTAAGTTGCATTTGTCATTTTTATTCTATTATACTGGTATTGGGTCTCTCTATTATACAATTCTAAATTCATCCTTTTTTTTTAAATGTGGAGTTGCAAAGTACATTTGGTTAGCATGTAAATCCTTTTCACATATGGCTTTTCAAACTGTGCTTTCTCAAGCTAGGTTTCTTGGGAGTTGTGACTTTCAAATTATTGTTGTATGTGGAATTTCAATTGCTCTTGCATCCATCATTGTAGGAAGAATTTTGATATATTATCCAAACTGTTATTTCCATCTGACATTCCAACACTGGCAAGCTTCAGGCACCATATAAAAAAAGGAGGAAAGTAACAAATTCTTAGGGGGGCTGTCTTTTATGCATCTTCTCTTTTTCTTGAATTTTGTATCCGTTTTTTTTTCTTTTCCCTTTACCTTCTACCACACATTTGGAGACACAGATATATATATATATATATATATATATATATATATATTATTTCATATTTTTATACTTCCATTCAACTTCAAATATGATTTGACTAGTAGGGGGACCACAATTACCCACAATCTTTAACATTCTTACCAAAAACCATTAACCCATTTTATATTCTTCACCTCCTTTTTCTATAGCTATATTTTTAACCTCCTTGATATTTCATCGCTCCCCAAAACTGTACCAAACACGGTGGTGAAAAATTACCCATGTGAGTTTAATTCCTTACCCTCATAATAAACACATCCATTGTAGATCTCCTCTATCCACTGCAATGATCATGTTGCTGCCTCTTTCATTTAGAGGGTTTTGCATTTAGATTTGTATGTTCTCAAGTCTTTAGAGGCCATTTTCTTGTGCAATTTTAGGAGCTTAAGAGGTTGCAAGTTTGGATGTTGATGGAATTTGATTCAAGAGTAAAATGTTGATGTTGAGCATCGCATCGAGTTCCGATGGTGTAGAGATAGTGATGGGACATTAGCACAGGTGCAGACATTAGGTATTAATAATGTAGGACATTACTCGTAAATATGGAGAACTAGTAATTTCTTGAATTGTTAAGGTAAATTGTATCGAGGAAAACACAAATAAATCTCTGGTAGCTATATGTTTTTGGAGGGATTATAAAATTTTGTGTTTATGACTTCCCATAGCTATATGTTTTTGGGGATGCTCAAGTGGTTTTTCTTATGATGAACTGTTTGCTTGTTCTGGCCCTTTATTTATCAATACCTTTTCCAAGGTACTGATTATGGTGATAACATTGACTTTCCCTGACAAGATCTTTTCATTGTTTTTCATAGCAAATCATATGTTATGCAATTCCCTCTGCATGTGGCAATCTACTGGTAGTGAATCTGCTCATGAACAATAGCATCTCAGAACTCTCCCATCTATTATTAGGCAGTTTTTTTTTTGTCTTTTCAATTAGTATTTTGCAAGTGAGTTCTATGTCACTCTTATGCATTGCTTAGAATAATAAAATTGCAGAGGATTGTAGCCTAAGGTCTTCTTGTTTTTAATTTTCTCCTTTTCATTTGTTTTGCAGGTGGCAGTACTAGCTGGAGATTTTCTACTTTCACGAGCTTGTGTAGCCCTTGCTTCTTTGAAAAACACAGAAGTAAGAATACGTTAATGTTGTACATCTAAGCATGCAAACCTAAAATTTAACCATAATCCTTTCTCTATTTAAGCAATGATATCGAGTCTTTCCACCCCTCTAGGTTTCTTTCAACTTTAGTTGCAAGCTCATAAGCTCCACAAAAGTAATCATTTGTCTTCAAACTTGTTCCTAATTGTAAAAATGGTGGTGAAAAAGCCTTGGGGATGAGTAGCATAATGGATTGTCAAGTTTTAACCTTTGTCTTCCAATCCCTTTTAATAATTTTTCATTTTGGATTTAACTGAATAACATTATTTTGGTGTCAAATTCATCATTTGTCAGTTCATTGGTCCATGCATCTCCATGTCCCATGATTAATGAGATGTGTTAGTATTAGTAAAGCGCCATGATAAGGACACAATGATATTTGTGCGTGTGGCTGTTGGGTAGTGGGGGTGGGGGTGAAGGTGGGGAGAGAGATTTGCCTCATATTTGCTCAGCACTACTGTTACCTGCCTGTAGGTTGTTACATTACTAGCGACAGTTGTAGAGCATCTTGTTACTGGTGAAACTATGCAGATGACTTCAACATCTGAGCAACGTTGTAGGTATGCTGCTTTGCTTTGACTTTTCATAAATAATTTGCATTTATTTGATTGGGACGGAGAATTAAATTTGTATGACATCATGAACTCTCTATAAAGGTTTTTTTTGCTGAATACCTGCCTTCTGATAGCCATTGTTGCTCCATTTTGTTTCTCACCATGCATCTCCTTTCCATTGCCTTGTAGTGTTTCACCACCCACGCACCGCCCCCCCTGATGGTCATAGAAAACTTTTATCTGGCTTGCCTAATCATGGATGGGTGGTTGCAATTTTCCTTTGAAAACAATGATCCAAACATGTACATACCGTTTGTTTATTGTTCTAGAGATCATTTACTTTGTAATGGAAGGGATAAGACAGGCCACAACAGCTTGGTAGATTTTTTGTTTCCCCCCTATATCAGTTCTTTTCACCAAGTGGTTCCAATTTCTAATATCAGTTGTTTCTGATTGTTTATTATAATCTATTGCTTTCTCCATGCATCTCCCTTTCACCACAAGTGGTTTTGGTTCTACCTGGAATTGCAATCTATAATGAAACCTATTGTGTGTTGAAGCACCTGAAGTACTTGTTTTGGCCTGTTTATGGTGTTAAAAAGGTGAAATGGTCCCATGTAGTCTAATGACCATGGATGCTTTTATTTACTTTGCATGAAGGGTTCTAAAAAGATGCACTTGCATGTGAATTGGCTGGATGATTGGTAGGCTGCGGCACTTTTTTTTACTTTTCTGTATATGATCAAACCTATCTAGGCAATGGCATGCTATTACTGTATTGATGAGACCTTGATTTGCAATTACGCCTCGATGCTCTTCTGTTTTTTTTTTTTTTTTTTTGGCTTAGTTGACTTAAAAGGTGTTGCTATTGCAGCATGGAGTATTATATGCAAAAGACGTACTACAAGACGGCATCTTTGATTTCAAATAGCTGCAAGGCAATTGCCCTTCTTGCAGGGCAAACAACAGAAGTTGCAATGTTGGCTTTTGAGTACGGCAAAAATCTGGTATGCGAATTTTTTTTCCTGTTGTGTGGATGGGGGCTCTCTTATTTGTTCTAGGTTGTGTTTTAGTTGGTGTGGACAAATTGATGGATACCCAACCTGTCTATGGCTGTTCCTTTTCCTATATTTTAACTGTTTTCTTTTCCAGGGATTGGCATATCAATTGATTGATGATGTACTCGATTTCACAGGCACTTCTGCTTCCCTTGGAAAGGGTTCATTATCTGACATTCGCCATGTAATTATTCTATCCCTAATATGATATCCAATGGCTGGAGATGATAATTGTTGTTAGCTTGAACTGGTTGTGATTGAACAACCTCATTAGATAGTTAACAAGTTTGCATTATTTTCCTTAAAAGATATATATATTTTGCCAACTGGCTTAACAGCACTTTGCTTCTTAATTAATCATGGTATATTTTTCCCTTTGCAACATTGTTTTATAGTTTAGACCAAATTTTGAATTAGTTTGAGACTTTGTTCTCAAATAAGATTGAGAACAGGCAATCTTGATTCAATTATCTCCTTATGTAAATGCAAGCAAGAAATGACTGGTTCTCATTTTTATTGTGACACTCATTGTACAATGACAGGAAAGGTTAAATGTTAAACTATTTCAAACAAAGCTGAAGCATTTTGTTTGATACCATTCAGTCTTTTATTATCACGGAGTTGGATAAATGTTAACTATTCCGGAAAGGTTATGCATAATCAGGGCTGTAGATTTTCCACCTGTCAACTTCTTGGGCTTATGGCACTGTCCCTGGGACCAAATGACATAATGGTGGCTAAATTTCTGGTTGTCACTTGGTTCAAAAATCCATAGCTATCTTTATTAGCTTTGACACTAAAACCATGCTTGTATCTTGCACTGGATTGATATGAGCTATTTGTACTAGCATGATGTAGAATAGTGTATAGCATTTGATATCAATGAACCGCTCTTACATTTTAAAGTCCCTACATTTTTCAGTTTCATTTCATTTGTGACTTGAAGACAACTTCCAACGTTCTTTCTGATTCTTACATTTTGAGTTGCGCATCAGAGCTAATTTTCATAATCTCATGTTTAACAATATGACATTTTATTCAGGGAATTATAACAGCTCCATTGTTGTTTGCCATGGAGGAGTTCCCTCAGTTGCGTTCGGTTATTGACTGGGGCTTTGACAAGCCTGAAAACATTGATGTAGTAAGTTCATCTTCATTTTCTTTGATGAAAACATTGATGTAGTAAGTTCATCTTCATTTTCTTTGAACACAACCTTGGAAATATTTTGATAAAGCTGAAGCTACTGCAGAGAATTGCGAAGTCTACATTTTTCTCATGGTTTTTCTGTGCATCAATTCTGTGATGGGCCTAACATTCTTGCTTAATATCACTGGGCAACAAAAAAGCCTACATTGCATGCCTTTCTGTCGTCAATCAGATGACTCTGCAACTTAATGATTCTGGTGTGGAGACTATGAATTTTAGTTTAGTGGACTTTAGCTTTGGCTTTCAATAATATGAAATTTTGGAGAATGCTTAGTATTTTTACTTATTCGAAATATTTTTAATGATTTGGAAATCCTTTTTGAATAAAAAAAATTGATCAAAATGGACATTAGTTTATAATTTGGCCCTATGGGAGGTGATTGCTATTGGGCATACCCATTTTCCATGGAGCATGATATGTTCATCCCACCATTTCTATTTATTCAAACTGCATTGCTTTCTGATGTCTTCTTTACGTTGGACTGAGGAACTTGCTTCCATCTAATCCCCATTCCTTTCACTCCTTTGTTCATGTTTTACATGGACTTTTGATTCCAATCCATAGGCAAGTAATAATGTGAATAAGCTTTCTTCTTGGTCTGGAGTTTGATGCTCTGATCGTTTCTACTTTTTGTCTATCGGTCATCAGTTTTTCTTTCTTTCTTTCTCATAGAAATTAATGTTAATTTATCCGAGTGTCCTGTCTATGGATTCAGGCCCTTGAGTACCTTGGGAAGAGCCATGGAATACAGAGAACGAGGGAGCTAGCTGCAAAGCATGCGAGCCTGGCTGCAGCAGCAATTGATTCTTTACCTGAAACTGATGATGAAGAAGTAAGAAAATCACGGAGGGCACTAGTTGATCTTGCTCAAAGAGTAATCACAAGAAATAAATGACAGAATATGAATTCTAGCAACATAAATAAATTACAATTTGAATTCTAGCAACAGTGTCCTAGATTTGTGCTTGTTTTTCATTTTATTGTTCCTGCATTTGAGGGCCAATCTGCCCTCCTGTTCCACATTAATTTATTCAATTACTTAAATTTTAGTTACATAATATTTGTTTCAACAACCGGGTTCTTGTGAATTCTACTCCGTACAGTAGAAAGACAGTTACAGAAAGATGGATAGGAGTTGCAATTAGCATTCCCTGGTGGGATGTTGCTGCTTTAATCCATGATAATTTTTCAATGAGATAAAATTTCTTTAGTACTCTGGCAGGACACTATTGTTTTGTGGAAAATATCTTGTACCATGTATTCTCACAATAGACTTGAAGAAAAGTTCCTCAAGTAGCTACAAGGACGATGAACAATTTCAGAGTGTTCCTAAAGTGGGATTAAATTTCAATTGGAAGGTGATCTCTTAGGAGCGAACAAGTGAGAAATTCCCTGAAAAGTTGAGCAGATATAAACCTGGTATAACCAGTGCAATTTGGTGGAGTCAATACCTAGGTTTGTGATCCCAGAATTAGTTTACAAAGGTGCAAGAGTTCAATGGCTTTACAATCAAATGATTCAGATCTTATTCTCAGTTTTGAGAAGTACTGGTGCTGATGCCAATATTCCTTTTACAGAACAGTAGTTGATCGGATTGCAGGTTGTAGATTTAAAGATATTCAATAGATTTTAGGAACGATAATCAATCAATATGAGGGAATCAGTCTTTAATCTCCCATTCTGACCAATATCTTCTTCAAATAGCAATCTGCCATCAGGCCATCCATCGATCCATCCTGAGAAAAACTTGTATCAATACCACTGGTTTTAATGCAGAACCTTGTTGCCAAGATGCAACGATTTTAGGAAGCACATTTGCGAAGGTGGGAGAGATTGCTAGCATTGGCAATTCTGCACGAGGCACTCTACGCAAAAGCATTTGCTACTTCATTTTCTTTGTTGTACATGTATTTATACACACACATCATCACCCTCTCGATTTCACGAGCCAAGTTAGTCTGAGTAGAAGTATGGAGTGTTTGCTCAAGTAAGTGCTTAAGATTGACGTTTAGTTTTAAGTGCTCAAGTGCTCAAGATACACCAAAATTACGGAAAACATTGGAGAAGTGACAGAGAACGGTCACCAAACATCAAAAGACCTGCAAGTCTTCGTTATAGCTCTTAAAAATTTGAACGTTCCTATTGGAAACCAGAAAATTACATGGATGTGATGTCGCATCCCTTGCTTGCAGATCTACTAAGACGTAATGCAAGAAACGCCCCTCAAAAATTTTCCGGGAGAAGATAGCTAAAATAGATCAATCCTTAACATCAATTACGCCTTTAGCAGAGATCTGGAACCACGCTTCAGCTTCGGCTAAACAAGGAGAACTTATTGCTTTACAGATGGGCTCCTCCTCTCTTCCTTCCAAAGAGCAAGCCAGTGACAATTATACTAAGAATTTTCAAGTACGAAACCTTCACACTTGAGAGGAGAATTGGAGGGAATTACCGGCCTTCATGTAGAAGCATGAGCAAAGATGTTAACGCCAATAGGCTTGATTTGAAGTCCAGCGAAAATAGCAGAACCTGCAACTACTTGGTTTGTGATGACAACTGCCACACCGAACTACACCAACAAAATGCGCAGGAAAATTTACATTTCTAATTGAATAGTCTATTTGGAGCATGTCTACAGCATTCGCATATACTGGAATAACAAGAGAGGGTAAATCCAGAAAGTCATATCGCCTAAAAGAATCGTGGACCCAGTAATTCAATGATGTAAGCAGACAGTCATAAATGAAGAGAGCTAGTTAAAAAAGATAAAGGTGTCATTCTGGCTCATCTGCTAACTTCTGAAGGCTCCCATGGAACTTTGATTGATGCACCTGCCGAGCTGAAAGTTCTCCCCTTCCAGAAAAATCTGTTCTGTATAGAGCAGAACTGCCAACAATCATAAGAGCAAACCTATAGAGCCACAATCCATTGACATAATTAGATTTAACTGCAAATCAAGACGGAAAAAATAAATAAATACTAAATGCTTTATTAGATGTTCTTCAATTATTGAAGTAACACTGGAAGAACTTTTACTATCTATGGAATCCCAGCTACAGATTTTCAAAGCTACAAAATGTTATTCGTATACATGGATGTGAAATAGGTTCCATTACTTAATTTTAATCAATCCTCCTAGTGAAAGTTCTCAGGGAATCATATCAGCAGCAGAAGAGCCACTTGTTCTCATAATCTCAGTCCCGCCAGGATTTCTTGATCCTGAGTGACAGTGGCCATGTAGAGTCACCCATACATTAGACAACAACGACAATATGTACCTTGTTTCCATCATCATTGAAGCTGCTTCAAGCAAAAGCCTAGATTGATGATCAGTGTTGTATGCCCGAGCAAAAGCCACATTCTCCAAGACATCAACGTCATTCAGCCCAAAGCTGCAAGGTTTAAAACCTTTAACCATTTGACAACAAGCTGGCTAGAGCAGTTCTTCTTCTCTAGGTAGCTGTAAGACACCTGTCAGCTATCTGTAAGAGTCTATGGGGTCTGAACGCGTCCTCTGCATCTATGGGAATTGCTTTTCCCTCCCCACCTCCTTGATCCAATCGAAGCTGAAATAAAAGAGTGAATTAGATGAAGAGGTCTTCAATAGATTGCATCACTAGGTTGATGAATTTAGCTAACATAAATATTGAAAGCATTCCATAGATAGTAAGCTGGCGTACACGACAAGATAAGAGACCCGATTCATCTGGTGTGAAACCAAACAAGTAGACAAGGCACCTTGAAAAGACATTTTGCTATGCGCTGATTTGTATGGTTATTCTTATTCAGTCCATAAATATTTTCTTCAACTTTTAAAGCAACAGAAGACGCAAAACTGAAGAATGGAATTAAACTTGTCTCTCTTATTGCAAAGCTATTCACAAATAAAAAAATGTTCTTACTTAGCAAGTGACGCAAAGGGTGTGGCACAGCTGAGTTTTTCCAGAGCGGAACTCACCATGTATCTCAGTAATAGATCCTGTCTCAAACCCTCCTGTCAAAAGCTAGCTGTTTGAGGTTACAACACTACAGGACACGGCAAGTGTTAATGTTCTTAAGAAGCATTGCCACAGAAACACGGTCTAATGTAAAAGGATCGTTGTTAAGAGTTGAAAGAAATCTTTGATACTTGCCTTCTAAAATTTTGTCAAGTTCTCTTTATCCAGATGTTATCTGAATTATCTCTTGCCTCCGAGTATGGAGTTGGCTCGGACTAGCGAAACCCAGAGGCACCAGTTTGGAAGCTGTAGATATGAGCCGAAGTAAAGTTATGAGTCTCTATCTAAACTATGAAAAATATCAGACAAAAAAATCTTGAAGAAACAAAAACAGGCCAAGCAATGACATGCCTGCTTCAATGATTTTGTCAACTTTAGCTTCGCTGATTCCTTTAATCGGCTCTTTACTGGGAGAAAAGGCAAAACAATTTATATATTTTTTAATATTTTATTGATTTTTAATTGTGAAATTGTTTACTGTGATATCAAAAAATTTGATATTTAGTTATTGTTTAATTTTATAAGTATTTATTTTTTTATTATATAATTAAATAAAAAATTAAAACAAAAAATTATTAAATCTAATGAAGTTAGATTATAGATATATCTACTTAGAAATTAAGTTTTATTTATTTATTTTGATTATAAAAATAATTATTAATTTATTTAATTAAATGTAGATATAAATTTTAAAATTTATAATTGATATTTTTTATTAAAAAAACATAAAGCTATTAAATTCATTTTTTTTATGAGAATTTGTTTTTACCCGACCCACAATAAAATACATGTTAAACAGCTAATGTTTCTCTAGAAAAGGTTTGGTTACTACTAAGAAATGGATCTATAAAAACCTTTTTGCAAGAGAGATAGGATGTTTTTATTTTTGTGTGTTTAAATTGGTTTGGTTACTATTAATATTTTTTAAGTTATTTTTTATAATTTTAATATTTTGATATTAAAAATAAAAAATATACAAAAAAATTACTTAAAAATATCTTTACAAGAATACTATGCATTGCAAAACATACACTTAACCTATGAAGTTCTGTGCATTCAAGGATAATTTTTTTCTGTACTAATTAGACTTCGCTTTCTTTATTATTTATTTTAGCATCGCAAGTTTTTTTTTAAAAAATCATTGAAAAAGTTCTATCTGCTAAAAAAATATTTCTTTCTTTTTTGGTGTGATATATAGCAATAAAAATAAACCAGCTGGCGAGTCTGGTTTCTTACCGAACCGACAGCACCGAATCGGTTTGATTTTCGGTTTAAACCGAAAATGGCTCCCTACTTCGTATAAAAGCGGCGTCGTTTTAGTTTGTCTCTCCGTTACGCCCATTATACCGTCGGTGAGTGAACTCGTTATACTGACGAGGCAGACCTCTCTCTCTCTCTCAGTTTTCGAAAACCAGGTTGAAAGACATGGCAAACAGAGCGAGTCCTCCAAATCTCCACAAATCAGTTGCCATCTCTAAAGGATACAACTTCGCTTCTACTTGGGAACAGGTTTCTTTCTTTCAATGTTTTTTTTTTTTTAATGCACTCTTAAATCATTAGATCTGGTTTTATCAATCTCGCCAACTGACTCTCTTTCACATCCACAACTCATTCTTTGATTCGATTCACATTCCACCGCTAGCTAGCTAGCTTGTTGTAATCTATTCTTTTATTTGTCAATTGCGGCTTGATTTTTGTGATAAACAGAATGCGCCTTTAACTGAGCAACAACACGAAGCAATTGTGTCGCTCTCTCATGCAGTTTCCGAGCGACCCTACCCTAACAATTTGGTGAGATTTCAATTTTTTTAAGACACAAATAAAAATGTAGGTTATGTGACATTATAGGTTTTGTGGTTTTTTAGGCGCAAGATCATGCCTCTGTGAAGGAGAATGGTGGCTTGGCAGTTTCTACAAGGGACAGCAGTTTTGGTGAATCTCAAGGCATTGATGCAGTTTTAGTCAATACAAACCAGGTAAAGCACACCCACTTTTGCTTATATTTACGTGACAGGTTACTTGGGATAATGGTATAAGTCAGTGCTTATAGTGTAGCTTGATAATGATTTGAATTTTATATGGTGCAGTTTTATAAATGGTTTACTGATCTTGAATCGGCAATGAAATCAGAGGTTAGTTGTCGTGGTGATTGTTCTTGTGCAAATATGTTCGGTCATGGGTTTTTTTTTTCCTTTTTTATCCTGGTGCTTTCTGTTATTAGGCGGAGGAGAAGTACCAGCACTATGTCAACAATCTAACGGAGCACATGGAGACATGTGATGATATACTTCTCCAGGTACTTGTTTGTTTTATTGTTCATTTCTTGATGATTTTATGTTGTTGATAAATTCTTGAATTCTTTGGATGAAGTCAATTTTTTTATTTTTTTTAAATTTAACAAACTGAGCTTATCTGAATGCAGGTGGATGAAACTCTCGACTTCTTTAATGAGTTACAGCTGCAGCACCAAGCTGTTGCTACAAAGACTAAGACTCTTCATGATGCTTGTGACAGACTGGTGTGATTTCTCTTTCTTCTATTCACTGCTTTATACTTATTCTAGAATGAGCTTTGGTTTGGTTCTGTAAATCACAGAATACAGTTGCACAAATATCAGAATTTTAATTTATGTCAGTTTTGACTGGATGAGCTTGGTGACCCTCAACCTTGTAGAATTAACACACTGCTTTACTTGAACTAGAATTTCAGATGAATATGCTCTAATGTCATATGATTATTCTATAGCCCTGTTGTTATATTTTGAGTTTCATGGAAGGAACAATCAAGTTAAGCTGTAGTTTATATCCAATTTATTTTATGTCAACATTGAATGTTTTGGGATCTCAAATTTTAGGTAGGTTGTTTCATAAACTTAAATCTGAAAACTGTGCCTCAGAGTATTTTAGATAGTAATGCTTATGTTAGTTTAAATTGGTTGAGTTGGTTGTGTCATGTATTGTTTCCATTGCAGGTAGTAGAGAAGCAAAGACTGATTGAATTTGCAGAAGCAGTTCACAGTAAGCTCCACTACTTTGATGAATTGGAGAATGTAAGGTTTGAATGCTACCTCACTTATAGTTTCAGTTGCTTAAAATGTTATGTTTTTTCATTATTTTCAATTAAATCATAATTGTTTTAGGTAGGTGAAGAGAATAAGTCTTGTCCATTTAAAAAAAGAAAAGGACTTGAAAATCAATATAATAGAGCACTGGCTATCTAGTTTGTCTATAATGCTTCGCGTGTTAGTATTTTACTCTGCTTCCATTTTAAGAGTTCTCTTAATAGCTTGCAATTTTTGTTTGTCCATGTTTGAGAAGGTTTCATGAAGTATTGCAATTTATATCAATAGTATTGATGGAGTGTAATTTGCATTTGTGTGCAGCTTAATAACAATTTTTATGCTTCAAATACGAATGTTGGAAATGAGAAATTTCTTCCACTGCTCAAAAGGCTTGATGAGTGCATATCGTAAGTGAACAAATATTTTTATTACTGTATAAATTAACACCTCTAACATTACTTAGCTAAACACTGTAAGTTCATAAGCAATATTGAATTTTTTTGGGTGGGGACAGTATTGTACTCTGTTTTATCTACTTATCACTTGTTTTTTGCACACCTTTAGATATGTCGAAAGCAATCCACAATACGCAGAATCCAATGTTTATCTGCTTAAATTTCGACAGCTCCAGGTAAGTGATTGATTCCAGCAATGTAAAAAGATTGATTTTGTGAATGGAAAATGTAAGCGTGTAAGGTTTGTTACCTGCTCCAAATGATGACAAAGTTTTCGTGCTTTTAACAGTCTCGAGCCCTGGGCATGATTCGAACTCATGTGCTTTCTGTCCTGAAAAATGCTTCATCTCAGGTGAAGTATCCTTATTTACATCAAAATATCTTCATGTGTGTGCACACATGTTTTTCCATAAACATGAATCTCTGTGACTTTGTTGTTTATTTGTGGACTTCATCAGGTTCAGCATGCAATCCGGAGCACTGGAGGCAGCAAAACATCTATTTCTGAGGGTGTAGAGGCATCTGTAATCTATGTCAGATTCAAAGCAGCCTCAACTGAGGTAGTAGCATCTTTCTCTTTGTTCTTTTATCTTGACACGAAGATGTGATGCATGTAGAATGTTTGACTACTGATAACTTAACCAAGCAGTAGGCTGATTTTTAAATAACTTGTGAAAAAATTATATTCTACATGTGGAATAGGATTTTACATTCTTTGATTTGATCTAATGTTTTGCACTAGCAGCTGACAATTCTAAGTTTCTGTAGCTTAAGCCCATATTGGAGGAAATCGAAAGCAGATCATCAAGAAAGGAATATGCCCAGATCCTTGCTGATTGCCACAAGTTGTACTGTGAACAGCGGCTTTCCTTGGTGAGTTAATTTTCAGTTGTTTCTCACACATTGATTTTCTTACTCTTATTCACCTGCTGGTTGTGATGGTACTTTCTCTTTGTTTTCTGCTATCTAGGTAAAAGGGATTGTACATCAGAGGATATCCGAATTTGCCAAGAAAGAGGCTTTGCCATCATTAACTAGATCTGGTTGTGCATATTTGATGCTGGTAGTGCACTTAACGAATATTGGTATCAGTAAACAGAGATAGTTGTGGGTCCTGGATCATCTGGTTGATTGAATAGCATTTAAAACTTTGCATCTTGGCATGTATTAGTTGGGTTGGATTCATTCAGTGGTTTGTGAGTGTTGAAGTCAGTGATCATGTTAAATTTTTGTGCTGATATAGCACCATTAATTTGTTACACATGAAAGAAAAAGTTTGCAGCCAAAACACAGGAGGCTTCTGCAGGGAAGTGGATGTAAATAGGCCTTAGCTTCCTTTCTTTTTCTTCATATTAATTGCAACTTCTGAATGTTGATTGAAGCAAGGTTACTCTTGTTTAATGCTTAGTTCTAGGTTGCACGTTGAGCTACCTATTTTTTGGTATATATAATTTTATTTTATTTTGTCGATACAGGTGTTAGATATTAATATTGTTTAGTAGTCTCTCCATGAAAATTTAAGTTTTAGGTCTATTAGTTCTTAAATAAAGTAGAGTAGCTTTTATGATCATGTGGCCTGCATCCAGGAGTGCATATGTGAAGCCCAAACAGGTTTGCACATAAGGGGGCTTCTTAAGATGTTAATATCATTTAACAACCAAAGCTCTAATGTGATTGCCCTCCAATGGCATGCAAATTTAAATACTTCTAGGTCATGCCATTCAAAACTTTTTTTCCTTGTGTTTTGGGAAGTCTTAAAATTTATTTTTTGCAATGAACGATAGATTTGAGCCATTTTGTTGACTCAACTCAGCTCACCTTAATTTGACCATAATTCCAACTGAAGTTCCATGAATCTTTTCATTTTATAAACAATTTACTTGTCCCACAATAACTGCAGGTTTGTCAACTTGAGCACCAACTCTTTGATCATTTCTTCCCATCTTCTTCCGAGGATATTTCTAGTTTGGCTCCACTTATTGATCCTTTGTAAGTTCTTCTCTACTATTTTATGTTTAGGGTCCTCTTCTTTTTATTTTTATCAATATTATTATTATTATTATTTGGGGTGGAGGGAGTTGTGGGATTTGTCATTTTCATATCCCCACTATAATATTTTTTCCTAATAGATTTTGTTCTTTTGTTACTACCAGATCTACTTACTTGTATGATACACTGCGCCCAAAACTTATTCACGAAACAAATGTTGATCTTCTATGTGAACTTGTTGATATACTTAAAGTTGAAGTTTTGGGAGAACAACTTAGCAGACGGAGCGAGTCATTAGCTGGGCTACGACCTACATTGCAGCGAATTTTAGCAGATGTTCATGAGCGATTGACTTTCCGTGCACGGACATATATTCGTGATGAAGTACGGTTTTATATTGAGAATTTTAATATAGAAGGCTACCCTGGTTGTTTGTTTGCATATTAATTTCAGAGGGCAGTTGTTGAAAAGTTTGCTCATTTTCTGTATCAATCCATATTTATCTGGTGATGGCATATTCAAATTCCATATATAATTGCACATAAAACCATCATGTACTACATAGTTTTCGTACAAATTCATACTTGGTTTCTGTTATGCTTGTTGGGCTGTATGCCTGTATTAGAAAGCAGTGCCATTGTGTGAATGTTTTAGCGAAGCATTTTAACTTAGGCTTTAGTCTATGATATTTGGAGCACTTGCTGATGATGGATTTCTTCGATTAGTTTAGCATCAAGTTTACCCCTTTGTCTGGATGCAGATATTATAAAGTGATATGCCTCCAATGTTTACCTCCCAATTCTAGTGGATTGCATAAATGGTTGAGAACTAAGAATTAACTCCAATGTGCTGTTAAAGTCAAAAGAGTTTGCACAAACAACCATGCTTTAAGATGAAACAAATATCTCATTTAATCTAGTACAAACAGAATTTTAGGACATGGAGTAGTCTTAGAGATTTTTTTCCATGTGAATCTCCTTGTTGGAGTATCTTCTCAAGTTTTTGTATCACCATCATCACTGTATGTGAGGGAGTTTTTTTGTTTCTTCTAAATGTTGGTTTTATTGATGCTTTCTCTTGTTTATTTTGCAGATAGCCAATTATATACCTTCGAATGAGGACATGGATTACCCTGCAAAGTTGGAGCAATCTACTGAGATGAAATCGGAAACTAATTCTGTAAAGTTTCTTACACTTCCATTTTTATTTTGTCATGATTAACTTATGTGGATAATCAGAGGGTTGAGAATGTCAAATGCCTGCAACTCACAGCTGATATTAAGTGGGATCTCGGGTTTAAATCTTATTAGAAATGGCACAAAGTTGGAGAGATTATTGGTATTTCTGATTCTTCCATCCCAGTTCCTTAGGTTCTTCTAATCCACAAGGTGGGGACATCCCATGTCAGGATTTTACCCTTTGAAACATAGTATTTGAGGACCTTATAAGGGATAGGCTTGGCTGTTCATGAGTTCCTTTGTATTGGCACATCTATCTGGCATGGTTTAATTTAAGCCAGTTGGCAGGAGACACATCATATGTCCATATCTCTGTGTTATGTCTGACACGGGTATCAAGCATAATTTTTATTGTTATTTAAATATAAGGTAGCCATTGTCACATTTTGGTTTGACTTGCAGACTGACATTGTGTGGTTGTCTGCTGGTGGCTTTCACTAATTTTTCTGTTTCCAGTAATAAGTGAATTTTTATTTACTAGCATTGCTCTTTTGCTCAATTTTAATCTTTTTGTCAGGTTGATGAAAACCCAGATGTATTTAAAACTTGGTACCCACCTGTGGAGAGAACTCTATCATGCCTTTCAAAGTTATATCGTTGTCTAGACCCATCTGTCTTCACTGGTTTAGCACAGGTGCTTGAATCCTTGGAAAATTACTATTACTGAGGTTTTCTTGTATATTTAGAAAGAATATTGGTTGTTCTTTACTTGTTTTATTGAACTATTTTTTTGTTGGTTGCTATTTTTATCAGGAAGCGGTGGAAGTTTGCTCTGATTCTGTCCAGGTGAGTAATTTAAACATCAATAGCCAATATTGTAGTGTGTGGTGATGACTGGAATCTCATTATGCTTTAGTATCATCTCCCTTTATAGTTATTAAAATATATTCTCCACAGAAAGCTAGCAAACTCATTACAAAGAGATCTACAGCAATGGATGGGCAGCTATTTCTTATCAAGCATATTTTAATCTTAAGGGAGCAGGTTATCTCCCATATTCCTCCAATTTGTTTATTTGGTGGTTATTTACTAATCCATGCAATGTGGTTTACAACTTTCAAGTTTTGTCCTTTCAGATTGCACCATTTGATATAGAATTTTCAGTCACATACAAGGAACTCGACTTCTCTCATCTGCTGGTAAGTCTCACTGAAGCTAAAGCTTAGTTATCTGCACTATTTGATGTCTTAATATTTTGGTACCCAAATTTAATAGACTCTTAACTGAAGTTCTACTTCACTCCAGCATCACTTTCATGGATAGCACAACAGTACTTATAAAAACTTGTGCAACATATTCTGACTGGTTGATGTAACTAATAATATGCAATTTAAGTAAACTTTTATAGCTCAATGTTAATATTCTATTTTATTTTGCATGTAGCAGTTCCTCTTTTATCACTATATTTGTTTGTAGCAAAGTCTTATTTACATTAAATTCCATGCCCCAGGAACACTTGAGACGGATACTTAGAGGTCAGGCCTCGCTATTTGATTGGTCAAGATCAACTTCGCTGGCAAGGACCTTGTCTCCCCGAGTTTTAGAAAGTCAAGTAGATGCCAAGAAGGTTTGTCTTTATCAAAACACAGATATCCAGAATATTTCTTTGGCTGCTTCTGTCACCAGAAATATTTGGAGACATCTACCCCTATTTTTGGGCTGCCTGAAAATCAATAATTTGTTGAACATAAATGAAATGAATCAGTAAATGTATTTCACTCCGTAACAAGGGGGTGTTCATGCTGTTTGTGTAACAATAACAATCCCTGGTTTTGCTTTTGTTATTTTTTAGAGGAAGCTCACATATAATATTGAACCTCTGAACTTTCTGCCTTACTAAAGACATGGTTAATGTGTCACACTTTGTGTCTGCGGAAGTACATGTTTCAGTTTCACAGGACAACACAATAAATTCTAGATTCTTTAAAGATCCAATTAGTTTGTTCTTCTATTTGATGTTCATTTATTTATTTTCGCTTTCATTTTTTTGGATTTGCTGTTGTTCGCATTCCATAATAGGTTTGGTTACCATGTGACACCAATATATGTTATTTGTAGAGTACTGTGGACACTTGTGCGTTCTTATTTTCTGAACAACTGTAATCGCTTTGAGAACCTGTAACACTTGGTCAAGTGGATTTGTGAAACCTGGTATATTATGCTACTGATGTTTCCCCTTAGCACATGTCGATTGCATTGACTGGTGAACCTTGTAGGAACTATTATTTTATGTTTCCTTATTTTTAAATTAGTTATTAGTGGGAGCTTGTAAGCGAACTATAGGAGCTGGTGGTGACTGGAATTTTCTTTTAGACCACACATTCCAACTACTGCAAATACTATAATAGAAAAGTTTTCAGCACATAACTTCACTTTCGGTGCTCATAAACTAGTTTTGCTTTCAAATGGTGATAATTGTACCTAAACCACTCATGTATATTCTTTTATTGTTGGATCCCTCCCCACAGATTACCATTTTGACAAAGGGCCATTTGTTTTTTTCAGGACCTGGAGAAAAGCCTAAAAGCTACTTGTGAGGAATTCATCATGTCAGTCACCAAGATGGTTGTGGACCCCATGCTTTCCTTTGTTACCAAGGTTCACTGCTCTCAAACAAAGAACACATCTTTTTAGCATCTATATGCATAGATGTACTCTTGACAATAGGAGATAAAAAAGCCCCAGGACCTATGAGTATACTGGTGATTAATGAATGAAAGTACAACAAACGAGGCAAGACAAACTTTATGGGCCGTATGCCCTGGCTACTCTAGCAGAAGAGATAGAAGCTGATCACATTCTATAATGATAGGATGCTTATGTTCTTTCTTTCTCGACTTCCTATGGTTCGAAATGGACAGACTGCAGTCTCTCATATTATACTCAGTTCTGGGTGTAAGTTCAACTAATCAGCTGCTAGCTGCTGTATTCTCTATCCCCAAGAAAAGGGTGGTGGGGAGCATAGGCAATTTAATCTAACCTGCCAAGCAGTATGATTTTAAGAAATTGAGCTTCATCTATTTATATTTTGTCAGAATTTTTAGTATAATTTCCTGCACTACCATCCACAAGCATGACATTTTCAATCTGTTTGTAGGTGACAGCTGTGAAACTTGCTCTGTCCTCTGGTAGCCAGAATCAGAAAGTGGACTCTGTTATGGCCAAACCACTTAAAGATCAAGCCTTTGCTACTCCAGATAAGGTGGCTGAACTTGTTCAGAAGGTGAGGTTATTTATTATTATGTACTACAGATTCAGTCTCTGCATGCCCATTTAAATATATTTTTTCTGCCAGTCAAATATCCTGAAGTAAATTATTGATTCTCTTATTCTGCATCAAAAAATAACTTGCAAAATTAAGAAAGGGAAAAGCAAGACAGAGAAAACAAATCTGGGATGTAGTCAGAACTCCATGAGCAGGCCTGGTTGACAGAATTATCTTGTCTGGAAACCATGCAGTGAAAATATTATGATTTAGCTCAAGCTGATTTCATTTTCTATATTTCATGAATAGGTAAATGCTGCAATTCAGCAAGAACTGCCGGTGGTGATGACAAAGATGAAGCTTTATCTGCAGAACCCATCTACACGAACAATTCTATTCAAACCAATAAAGTAAGTTGATTTTGACTCGTGTTCATGAGCTAAATTTCCATATCTCAAGCCTATGTAAGTTAGACATTTGCCAATGACAGGACTGAATCTGTTGCCCCTACAATTGCTTATCCGTTCATCAAAAGCTTCAAATGCATTATCTTGGTTATAAAAAGCTGATTCTAAACCGGAAACTATATCCATGCAGGACAAATATTGTGGAGGCGCATGTTCAAATACAATCCCTGGTAAAAGCTGAGTATTCACCTGAAGAACAAAGCATCATCAATATGACATCCATACAGAACCTGCAAGCAGAACTTGACAATCTCCTCTAATACACCTGTAAAGACTATAGCCTGTGCAATTCTTACTCCAACCCTTTTTTCATCAAAAGATTCTAAGCTATTTTTCAACATTTTGGAATTGTTGAAGAATTTCTGCACAGTCGATATTTCAAGATGAAATGGTATTATATATGTTTCAGCTTTATGCGTCGTGTCGAGCAACAGTGAGAGATCCATCCAATAGGAAGTTGAGAACTTGTCTGTGAAAAATGGTCTTGTTCGTTTTTTATTTTTAATTCGTATAATATAAACTCAATGCACTTCAATTCGTATTTTTCTAGGATCAGACTGCATGTTATGTTAAAGTTTATAGGTTTGGTAGAGCAGATTCCAAACTATATACGTCCTCCATTAGCCTTAATTTTATATTTTCTATACGAAGGAACATGATATTATTATATCTAGATTAAAAATCATCTATTTTTGTGATAAAGGAAGATGAGTATCACTGGTTAAACTTGAAAGAGAAAGAAAGGAAATTGAGACTGAATCTCTTATTGTCATCACAATCATTTTCAAGGCTGCTTAATTTAATTGTAAATCAAATATAAATACCATCGCCTTTATTTTTTTTTATAGATAATTTCATTTACGTTCACGTTCAAGTGCTATGCCAAAAGGTGTCACTTTTTTCCAGGTACAATACTATGGTAGAAAGCAGTGCTGATGTAAAAACAACATCAAAGAAAGTCAGTCTCCGTCTGGTAAACAAGTGGGCTAAACCAGGCAAGTTCTTTCCTGACACCATGCTGAAGGAGGAGGGGGATGTGAAGCCAATCCCAGACATCAGCAGCGATAAAATGCCTCGTAAGGTCATCTCTGCCACAATCCATCGCCTCAAAATTACCGTTTTTGAGTTCGCTCAACTCAAAGAAATATTACAGGCAAGCAACGATTCGAGTACGGAGAGCATGTTCTTGGACGCTCCAAATGAGCGCTGCGTAGGCTCTGTCCAAGCTATCCTAGGTAACAATGAGCCCGAGCACGGTTGCCATCCACTTTTCAAAATCTATTTTATGTTTGATTATATAATAACTAAAATAGATATTTGCAAAGTAATAACAAATTAAATTATGAATGAAAAATATTTTTTTAAATTATCTTTTTTATTTGAGTAGTTTTTTTAACAAAAAAAAAACGACTTTCTTGTTAATAGCATGATTTATTGAATAAAAAATAACAATAAAAAAAAATATTTGTATAATTATTGAATTAAAAAATAATCAAAAAATTGATTTTTTTATTCGTGTATTTTTTTTAAATGCTTATTTTTGTGAGAAGCCTTGTTTTTTAGGTATAAACTTATTATGATTGTCAAAACAAATTTTAATTAAATTTTTTTAAAAAAATCATTAATCAATAATTTTTATACACCTATATAAAAAATATAAAAATGATAAATTTTTAATATATATATTTAAAATTAACAATAAAAAAATAAATATTTTATTCTCATGAGTAAATTGTTATAAAAAAAGTCATATTAGGCTAATACATAATTATTCTTAAAGCAATTATTAGTATAATATTTTTAAAAAAATATTATTTTAATAAATTGATTTAAAGAGAACCTTAGTAAAAAGGAGATATTTAACAAAAAGGCTAGAATTAGTTTTTTTAATATAATAAATAATGTGTTGCCTGCCTGTTGTTTTCTTGTTAAGATTTTTATAATTGATGTTCAAGTCTTGGATTTTTAGACCCTCAAAATCTAATTTTTAAATTATTTTCATTTAAAAACATCTAAAAAATAAAAGGAATTTAAAATAATCTTATTTTCAAAAAAAAAATCCTTTAATCACTTGAAATATCAAAATCTAAGTGAATCAAAATCAATTTTATGAGTTTTTATCTAGTTTTTATGGGAAACACCATTTACATTGAATTTTTTTTTTTTAAGGTGAATCTATTAATAGTAATATTGGTTTTTTACGGTTAAAATATAGTCGAAAGAATACTTTCTTTTCTTTTCTTTTTCAGCAGTTTTTTTTATTTCTCAACATTGAACCATAAAAAAATAAAATTTAGGATTAAAACAGATAATAAATTCAAGCGACCGTAGCTGTATAAATTTCAAGGACAAAAGAATAAAAGTAGCAATTAACAGTGTAATTATTTAATAATCCACTAAAGAAAGGTGAAACGTTGCTTGTTTTCTTTTAGTTTGTTTATAATTATGATGTGGCTGTTCTTACAAATGATCAAACACTTTAGTGTCTAGAGATCAAAAAGAGATCATGATCGGTTCAATGGAGAGAGAGTCACAAAAGTCAGTATATTGTCACCAAAATTTGTACCCTTACCGGCTCTGTTACCGTCATTCTGTTCCTGAAGTTCGGGTGAATGAAGCAGAAACTTCAGATGCCAATGACAAAGTCTGGCCATTTGCCCCTTCGATGCATCTGTTTTTTAATACGTTTTAAAAGTTGAAATCATGAATTGACTTGTAAAATCGTAATATTGAAATCGAGAAAATCAGGTAAAAATCGTGATTTTATTGCACGATTTTATAATGAATTCGACTAATTTCTACACAAATTCTCACCCTCCAAACACCCCCTGAGAGTCTGACTACTGTTTAAATCTAAAGGCTAGCAATGAAGAGAATGAGGGATAGATCAATCGCAATGAAGCTACAGATCGTTTTCACATTAATGTCTCTTTCTTTCGGCTAGTTTTCGTCTTGATGGTGGCTGGTCCAAATGCCACCACAGTTCCCGTCAACACTCCCATACCTGATCCTCCTCCCTCTCATCTTCTTCTATACCTACTCCACCTCCCTCCTCCCTCACTCCACCACCATCAGGTCTCCTCCATGCAATCTCTCTAGAGTCAACTGGGTACCAGACCTCGCCAACTTCACAAAACCTCTTTACGAGGAGCCGTGCCCATTTCACAGAAACGCATGGATTTGCCTTAGAAACCAGAGAGAAAACACGGGTTTGATTAATTCTTGGTGATGGGTGCCTAAAGATTGTGACTTGCCAAAGATTGATCTGAGAGGTTTCTTGAGTAAGTGAGGAAGAGGAATATTGGGATTGGTCGGGATTCTTTAGAGAATTTCTAAGTTTCTTTTTTGGCGTCGTCTTAAAGATGCTGATGGCCGTGCAAAGAAGTGGAAAAGGAGAGGACCTTGGGGAGGTGATTATTTCCCTAAACACAATGACACTGTTGCCTATCATCGGGCACTGTTGCTTGCCACATATGAACAAGTTTTCGTTAACCTCAACAATTGTCTGGTTCTGTTTACTTTGTCACTTGGGTTTTCTCCTTGGTCGATGATGCATAGTGATTTTTTTTTTTTAACTAATTGTAGTGATTGAATTTAGGGATATTTAACCGAAGGAATAGACTATGGACATGTATTTCAAGCTGCTTAAAAAAATGTTGATGGAGTTGTTGAAGAAATTGCTTATGGTGTTGTAGAGACCATGTATGGTAATAAATTTACTTATAATTTTATAATTCATTAAAAAAGTGTTTTTGATAACTTACTTGAAAATGCATTAACTTTATATTTTTTTTAGTATTGTTTTTATAGTTTTGATGTATTAATATTAAAAATTAAAAAAGTATTTTTATATATTTTAAAAAACACTTAGACCATACAAAACAAATTACACCCACGCATGTTTTTGTAGCTTTAGGTTCAGGACTGGGGAAGACTGAGGCAGTCGATGGATTTTTAGAAATGATATGATTAGGACACTTGCCGATGATGCTTAGGCATGTCCTTGAAAAATTTGGATTTTCTGACAGTCTGGCAAGGAGTTATATTAAATAAAAATATAAAACACCTGGGCATTTTATAATAGAAGGCCCAACTATTCAACCAAACACAAAACATTATGGACAATACTATGTTTTTTTTTTCAATTTTTTTTATATGATTTGATTATAATTAAACATTAATTTCTTCTGATTTCTCAATTAATAATAAAATTGAAAGAATAGACACCAAAAAAAAAGACACCAAGCATGAATAGTGTGTCGAAAAGTTTCAAAAAAATATAAATTTTGACCTCCAAACTTTAAAAATTATGTAAATTTTTAAATTTTAGTACTTTAATCTTTTTCTATTCAATTTTATTAAAAAAATTATTTTTTGTTATTTTTTAGTAGTAAATAAAAAAATATTATCGACACCAATTTAAAATATTAAAATAGTTTATGTTCGTGTCAAATAGTTCAACTTGACGAGTATAGTTCATTTTATATATTTCTTTTTTACTTTGAAACTTGTCGAGTATAGTTCATTTTATATGTTTTTTTTTTACTTTGAAAGTTTATGAAAAAATAGATCTGAACTCAAATTTTTTTGAGTTGATTTTGATTTTTTTAGTGGTTTTTTTTATTATTTTGAGATCATTGATAAATTTATCATAATTTTTTAAAGTATTTTTAATAAAAAAATTGGTTAAAAAACAACTTTCTAAGTAAAAAACCCTAGTCTTGATTTCCCAACTATTATATTTAAACAAATCAAACAACATGTTTGTTTTTTTTTAAAACGAAACTTTAAATACAACCCACAAAAATAAAGATCTAGTAAAGCAGGGCTTTAATAAAATAGACTAGGTGAGTGGCCTGGTTTTTCAGCTTGATCTTTATTTATTTTTTATATTTTAAAATTAATGTTTTTCCTACTCATCATGATTTTTTTAATCTTTTGTACAAATAAATTTTATTTTTAAAAATAAAAATTATTCTTAGATAATATTTATAATATGTACAGAATTAAATGTTATTTTTTTTCAATCAATTTAATTTGTATTTGTATTTTTATTATCATTTGATTATTTTCTTAAATATTCTTAAATAAAATTAGTTTTTTAATTTGAAAAAAGGAATATGACCCGTGGCGAACGGACAAAGTATCTAGGATAAATTATTTGACGACCTCCCAATCATCTCGTGAAACAATCCTGTCCATCCATCATGGATATAATAAATTAATGAAGACAACGTCTCCAACAACTAGAGTTAATTTTTTACTGGTACAATTGTTTTCTAGGAAACTCCTTTATTTTTCGCTAACTTCTACGATATTGATTTACATATGTTTTAATCTTAATTTTTTTAAAAATCATGATAAGATATTTATTTACAAATACATTTTTTTATGATATTTATTTAGATTCAAGCACCGAATAGCAATTTCTTGTACACATAGCATAAGCCGTCAAATAAAATGAAAACGTGTAGTATATTTTTAATTAAATATATTCGGTTTAAGTTAGCACGAGCAATGTCTATACTGTCACCAGCACCGGGTAAAGAACCAATCAGATAAAAGAAAATCACGTCAGCATACGTCCGTTAAACTAGTAAACGACACACTCACGTAAAGGGAGCAACGAGAATCGTTCGTGCCTGGCAAGCTGAAATCGAAGGGGTAGCAAAAATAAATAAAACGTTGAAATTTCCACTGAGAAAAATTGATTAATCTTGAAAATTCTTGCTTACTTTCATCTACCCGAATATTAAAAATAAATTCCTAGCTATAACCCCCATCTCACCCCCCCCCCCCCCCCCCCCCCCCCCCCCCCCCCCCCCCCCCCCCCCTGCCTCTAGCATAGCGCGTTGGTTCGATTTTTAGGAAATAGAAGAATATTTCGTGTGAAAGGTAATTTAAGTTTGTTATGCAATTAGCTATTTTGATTTTATTTCCTTCTTCTTTTTTGTGGTTTTATTAATGGAATTGTGTTTGGATTTTTTTTAATTAAGGTTTATTTCCATTTTTTTTTGTTGTTCACTCAGTGTACTTGTTGGTTTATTGAAATTTGTTTAGGTCTAGGGTTTTTAATTTACGACTTGAATTAGAAAGACCTAAGCTTGGAATTTGCTTATTTGTATTTAACAGAGCAGTGAATTAAATGAAGGGAAAGGGATTGTCGAGAGATTGTTCTTGGCGTAGAACTCGAACAGGGAAGAAAACGATAAGGGGCCGTGAAGGTCAAGGGAGTCTTGATAATATTGTTGTGATTGATGTTGATAGTGATGAGTTTGAAAACGTTATTATCGTAGATGTTCCAGAGTCTTCACAACAGAAGCTAAGAGGTTCTAGTGCTGCTAGAGAAGGAAGAAGATCTCCATGCATAATAAGCGTTGATGATGATGATGATGATGGCGACGACGAAGACGAAGACGATGAAGAAGAAGAAGAAGATGAATGTTATACATGACGAAGACGATGAAGAAGAAGAAGAAGAAGAAGAAGAAGATGAATGTTATACAGTGGATGATCATGAAATTAATGAGCAAGTTGATGGTAACTTGGATAGTGATGGCACTTCTAGTGCAAGCAGTCCTGCCTCTGATCATATCGAGAAACCTGTTCACAGGGCTGCTGATGGTTGTCGAGTTGCTGAGGAGAATAGACCTGTGTTCAAGCTGAGAAAGTGCAATAGAACTTATCCTGAGAAAGCTACCTCTAGAAATCGTTATGGTTTAGATTCAGATGCTGAGAAAGCTACCTCTAGAAATCGTTATGGTTTAGATTCAGATGCTGAGAGTGATTCGTCTGAAGATAATACCTCTGATTGTGAAGTTATGGAAGGTTCTTTTGGAGAGGTTCGTGAACAGTGGGAAAAGGCTTCCCTAAAGAGAAAATCCATGCGCTGTAAAGGTCTGGATGATCAGGCTAGTCCATGCAGTTCTCACAGTGATGTTCATCCAAATGTTGAAGTAGAAAACAAGACCAAACAAAATTCAGAACCTGCTGTTTGCTCTAGTTCAAAAAATGCAAATTTTGGGAAAGTAAACTCTTGTGCCTCCAATGATGCTGGGGATGGAGTTTTAGGTGGTTTTCCTGCCAGTGCCAAGATGGGAAACCCTTCTGCAAAATGTAATCAGAAAGGCAAAAGCTTTTCAGGGTCATGGAAATCGAGAGCAGATGAGAATATTCATTTTCATTGGACTGGTGATGATCTTTTTGGAGGAGAGACATTCACAGGTGATGGTGATATTTCCTGTAACAAGTGTCGAACTGTAAATGGCCCTGGCAGTAAGGTTCCTCCAGGACCTTCTTCACAGTCCTATCAAGTTAAGGATGATAAACAATATCATGATAGAACTTGTTTTCATGATATGGAACAAAACACCACGACAGATCATTCTTTTCCAAATACCCAAAGAGGGCCTAGCTTGTACTCAGATGATGGGAAAGCAAGTTATTTGAATGTCAATAACTCTTTGCCTGATGGTCACCATTTTGATGAGATACATAATGTTAATAACAGTCAAATTGGTTCAAAGGATGAAGGTAAAGAATTTACTCAGGTGCCATCTAGTTGCAAGACTTGTTCTAATGATGGAAGATGCAGAGAGAAGTTTGTGTCTTGCACTCAATCATCTGAGGATAAAGTGGTTGAAAATGTTGTAGCTCCCTCATGGATTACAAAAGAAGTCAGTGATGAGAAATCTGATCACAATGAAAGAGCTCCTGGGGAAAAGTCTTCACAATGTCATGACACACTAAGTAAGCGAGGGATATCAAATTCTGCAGAAGGAAAGGAGGCGTTTACTGATTTTGCATCCAGCAGTCAACTTTGTTATGAAAGGGACCCATTATGTGCTTCACATGGTGATCTTTTGCTTTCTGCCGAAAGAGATATAATCAATGAGCGAGAAAAGCTCAAGGAGACTGATGAATACAAGCAAGCAATAGAAGAAGAATGGGCTGCTAGACAGCGACAGCTACAGATTCAGGTTTATTCATAAATTAGTACTTTGATTTGTTGCTGATCATTGTGCTGTGCAAACAAAACATTATTTTATTAATAATTATACACGCATGTAAGATTGAGGTTGGTCTTATCACAATCATTGTCAATTAACTTCTATTACATTTACATGTTTTCTTAATGCACTTTTGCGATTATTTCTTTTTCCATGTGAGTGGAGTTGTGGTTGAGTTGGAAAAAATCAGGTTGGGTTGAATAGCTAGTTTCTGCCCCACTTTATTTTTTTTTTATAAAAAAAATCCTTTGAAGACCACATCTTTGAAACCTCCAGACACTTTAAGCCATGCTTTTGGTGCAAACCATGATCTCCGATTTGCTTTGGAAGAGATTCAAGTTGATTTTTAGTATAAAAGATAAACATCTGGTATTAAATGACTTTAGAATGCTCATAAGTAAATGAATATTTCATCTCATTTGCAATTTGTTGTTCCTTCTCAGGCAGAAGAGGTTCGGAGATTGCGGAAGAGAAGAAAAGCTGAAACTTTGCGTATTCTGGACATGGAGAGAAGGCAAAAACAGCGCTTGGAAGAAGTGAGAGAGACACAAAAGAAGGTTTGATTCCACATATTCTCTGCTTGCATTTATCTATTCAGCATTGCACGTGTTGACATCAGTTTTTATAAGTCCTTACCTGTTCTCTGATGCCAAATTTAGGACGAGGAGAATTTGAACATGAAAGAGAGATTTCGTGTCAAAGTAAGGAAGGAGCTTTATAGATTGGAGGTTACATGCTTTAACATGGCATCATTACTTCGTGGCTTGGGAATCCATGTAGAAGGTGGCTTAAAACCCTTGCCAAACCAGGCAAGTCAAATTCCAATGCACTCTGATTATACCATCTGTTTCTGAATCATATCAATACACATGATGTGAGTGAAGTCTTGGTTACTTGTTGAATTGATCCATGTTTCCAATGGTCCTTGCATCTTCCAACTTCACTTTTACTGAAGGTTATGATACAGAAACCTGAATTGATGGCGTTCCATATTGTGCTTCTATATATTACCTTAAACTAATTGGCCTATAATGATCCTCTGGCAATGGGGTTTTATATATATATATATATATATATATATATTATATACATGTATTTTAAGAATAGATCCCATGTGTATTAGATCTCATTCTCTTGCAAGCAGCCTTAGAGAAGTGGCCACCGAGACACCATATATTGTTTGATTCCGTGCATGTCTATATCTTTTAATCCCGTTTAACTGTGATTAGTGGTCATTTCAGGTGCATGCAGCTTATAAGCGAGCCTTGCTAAAATTACATCCTGACCGTGCATCAAAAACTGACATTCGTCAGCAGGTTGAGGCTGAGGAAAAATTTAAGCTTATTTCTCGCATGAAGGAGAAATTTTTGTCCACTTCATATCACTGAGTTGCAATAAAAGGTTAAAACACGACTAATTTTGTTCATTTGAATTGCTTCTCACTTGAAACGTGCAGAATCCTTTTTATGGTTTTCATCATTCTGTTGCCAGTCTGGCGAAGAAGGAAATCATATTTGTGAAGCAGTTATAATATTATGTGATCAGAGAAATTACTGTCTTAGAGTGTTCTTTCCACATCTTATGGGTCTGTTAAGAATAGAGTTTGTAGCAGTGTGTCAGTTTTTCAAGGAGATTACTTGTGTCTATACCCAGTGGTGGTAATTTTTCATTTTGCAGTTAGCTTAGTTTCAATTCATTGATGCTCCTGATTAAAATTTTGTATAATAATTATAAATTTTTTTTGCGAATGCTGCTCTACTTCTGCAGCTTTTTTACATCCAAAGCTTGGTGCATGTATGTCAGCAAGATGGACCTGGTGTTTAGCTTTGATGGAATGATATGGACTTGAGATGAAGTGTTTAAGTGATGCCATCGGGACTGAGGTAGATCTTTGATTCATTTTTTACAATGTAAAATAAAAGATCAGCTTGTTAAACTAAATGTGTTTATGATTCAATTTGTGTTGAAAATATTATACTTTCTGTAGCACCTAACAGTTTACACTGTTGTGCAAGGAAATTAAACAAACAGTCGGAAGTGTTACCATATAGTAAGTTAAATAAACGTAAACTTATGTATTGGTATCTGGAAAATCAGGAGTTGCAAATGTAGGATAAATGTTGTATCCATCGAGCTAACTTGGTTAACTCAGTTTATTAAAAGTACTCAAATTAATACATGAAATTCTAAATTTTTTCTGCTTGTTTAAAATATTATCATTGTTTAAGTATTTATGTATTTTTTGTTATGAAAAATATAACTTGGTCTGTGACGTAGCATAAGCCACCCTGAAGATATTCGAGCACGTCCGTTCTAGCTCTCTTGCAAGAAGGACAGTCCTAGTAAGCTAGCTCGCGGTTGTTTCCCGCCCCGCAACGTAAAAAGTCTTGCACTCATCAATCAGATCATTTTTCAATATCTTCTTGCTCTTATCTTCATCCTGATATGCCTCTAGAAGTTGGCCGAAGAAATCATGTCCGTAACCATCCAGTTTTCCTGAACTTGCCTCTTCCTCTCGTCTTTGCATCGTTTTTATGAAGTCTTCGATGCTTCCTTCCAGATACTTTGTCTTAATGAATCTTCTGCTACAGCAGATAACTCGAACAAGTTGTTCAAAGAACAGAACTTTGTACATGGAAAATAACGCGAGAGGATGCTTTTGTTTCAATTGTTTTATAATTCCGTTCTTTCTTTCTAGAACTGCTTCAAGACTATTAGGTCTCATTCGGGAACTGTTGGATTACGTACCTACCCCATCTTTGGTGTTGAAATTCGATAACTATTTCTGTATATAACAAGAATAACCCTCATTAAACCTTGAGGAATAGTTTAATTGGCCAAACTTTAGTTTAATTGGTCAAACTTTGGGTTTGTTTCAAGTGTTTTTATGAGCATTAAATTGTTATATAATCATTAATTTTATAACTCATATAATTTGTTGAAATACCTGTAAGCTGATACTGATATTTATGTTAATAATAATAAAAAAGAATAACCCTCATTAACATATAAAAAAAGCGTTGTCCTTAAGTAGCTGCTTCCAAAAGCTGTCCTGGAGATTACTTCGGATGTCAAAGCCTTAATTCTTGGAATATATCAATCTCCTTTCCTTCATATTGATGCCTCCATCTTTCAAGCATCGCACCCTCACCTGCTGAAATTACTGGAATCATACTCTATAGACAAAAACAACGTGAGATTTTTTTAAAAAATTAATTATATATCAGCTTCATGAACATTGCAAAAGAAAATTTAAAGCAAGAATTAATTTAGTCTGAAACTCTCTGCACGGAACTCATGGGTGGCCAGTTTCCTCATCCTAAACCACTTGTCACCTTCTGACCTTGCAAGCCCATTCCCTAGGTGTACCATGCCAATAAAAGAAGTTCTTCCATACAGAATTTTTTTTCACAGATAATTGATAGGATTATTGGTAGTTTATATATTTTTCATAGGGAAATTAAGTCCTTATATTTTTATGTGATTGTAAGCTAGTCCCTTGTTTTACATTTTTTATGACTCCTATATTTTAAACAAGAAAGTCATTAGAGTTTAACTATAACTTAATCTTTATAGTTTAATGAAAGTAATTAGTTAATATCCATAGTTTCAGAAGCTACATGTTTAATCCCTACATTTTCAATCTGTTTATAACCCAGTCCTTCCGTAAATTCCATGCTCTTTTCAAATTTGTGTTTTTTTTTTTTAAAAAAAAGGGACTAAATTGAGGCGTTCAATGTTATCAATGGGCTATAATTAGTCCTGATACTACAATGACCAATTAATTTGTTACAAAAAACTACAGGGACTAAGTTATAACTAACTCCAATCATTATATATATATATATATAAAAGAGAAGATTGTCACCGTAAAGCTTCATCCATGCATAAATGTGAGGTTGGATCATAGGAAACAGATGATGTGATAATTCATGAGCACTGTTCTTTGTTTCATTTATCAAGTTGATAATCTCTTTGGTATTCCCTGACAAATTGTATTCCGTTGTAGAAATTTGTAACAAGGTCCTTTGATTCCCTGTGGCTTCTTCCGAGACTGAACAGGAGTTGGGTCCACCATACTTCGTTAAACAATTTGATGAGAATTGTGATCAAGTATAAACACAAATAATTTGAAAAACATGGGAATACGGTCAACTATCAAACTCAAACTCAATGAATTGAGGTTTAGCTATGAATTAAATTCCAATAAATATAGATCTAGTAAGTGGTTTTATTCAATATTTCTGAACTTAGATATATACTAAATGCAAGTATATATAAATTTTATAAATTACCAAATCAAATATTATTAGACTCAATATCATGCTAATAAATATAAACTAATAATCTTTCTAAATCTGTATTAACCTGTAAGATTTTATTTGTTTATTATTGAAACTTAACATAATTTATTAAGCTCAATAATATTCATCGTATAAAAGTCTTTTAAGTATTTATAATTTTTTTTTATTAATATTAATAATGTGTAAGAGATATTTATTCTTTATTAATATTATAAAAAAAATTATTTTTAAGTTTTTTTTTTCTATAAAAAAACAAGACTCATGATATATATATCTTATGAATCTTTCAAACTCGAGGTTTAAAATTTATATTCTTTATTGTAAATATATTTTAGAGTATTTCTCTCTAAAAAAATATTGCACCTTTTCTTTTAAAAAATATTTATTTAAGCATTTAAAAATCTTTAAATCCATTAAATATAACTTTTTGTTGGTACCAGTCATCAACTATCTTGATTTATTAGGTATTAATTATCTTAGTTTAAAAACATAAGTCAGATTATTAGAACTAAAAAATTAATTATTCAACTCTCAACTCTTAAACCTTGATTTTAAACTAGAAGGATTTTTGCAACATCATCGTATATATCTACACAGACTACATTGCAGTAATGTGTAGAGTTTCGGTCGAATCTTTGGATTATTGTTCTTTTCGGATGAGAGAAACCAGCCAGGATTGAATAGGTCATCTTCTGTACATGGAACAAAAACACAACAAATGCATGCCAACATTTAATCGAAGTTTCGGAATATGAATCTTCATTTTCTTGATAAATTTAGTTTCAAAATCTCCAAAGGTAGGTTCTGAAAACTCATTAGATATGGATTCAGAGTCTTGTCAATAATCTTCGAAGAAGTAACACATTTATGCTCGATTTGCTAATTCCTTGAAGTATCATAAGCTGAAGGTTCGAGACTCCGAGGGTCCCTTCAAATATATATTTTTGTGTAAGAGACAGATATGCGGAGAGTCTCTGTTCATATATATAAATCTTACGTTAAAAAAAAAACTATTGAAAATACTCTTCAATATCCATGTCTAGTAAAGTAGACCATTTGTTTATGACAGAGAAAACGATTGTTGCAGCGAATGATATAGATACTTCAATCTGAAAAAGCCGTCCAAGACAGTATTAAAAACCACCCTTAGTCTTGATTCGAGTTTTATTCAAACTGTTCTCTTAATATCAGCAGGGATAAATTATTATTTATACCTCCTTAAGATTGTAATAAATTATCTTTATTCACGAGAACTCGAAGAACCTGCTTTTTAGATGTTGTATCAAATACCTTCTACATCCACAGACATGGAGCACTAAGCCGACTTGACTTGGCGGGTTATTCATAACCCGTTTGATTCAATTAAAAATATAAATTGATCATAACCCGGTTCACATGAAAAAAACCATTTCAAACATGTTTAGTTTTTTTAAATGATATTTTTTATATAAAATAAAAGAATTAAATTTATCCAGATCAACTTCCGTGAGAATTTTCTCTATCCTGTTAAAAAAACTATGACATGGAGAGATTTCCACGCACCTGTATATATATCATAATGAAATTTCCGGATGTCTTCACAAGTTGGAGTAGCCTGCGTCACCTAAGCAAGGCAGCAAGCAAAGTCCGGTAACAGGATTTGACTTAAAAAAAGGAGCAGCTGGGACAGAGGGGTCAAGATAAAAAAAAAAACTGTGGTGTATATTTCAGAGGGGAGAGGCCTGTGACAGTCGGGATACACGAAGGACATGAGATTTTTAAAATTAGAAGGATGCCACTATATTTTTAAAATATTTTATTATTTTTTGCACAGATCCTATTCAAAATTAAAAATATAAAAAAAATTATAATTTATAATTTTTTTTAAATCACTAAAGTTATTATAATATCATGCACTATGGATAACCCAACCCTTGTTTCACATAGAGCTCGAAGTTTGAGTCTTGGACTAGACCTTGATTTTCTTTTGCAGCTTGAAAGGGTGAATGAGCTTTAAGCATTTATGCTTAAGGAATTTCTAAATGCACAATTGTAATTACAGGTAAGTTTCGAAATCATTCTCACATACTAGAATATGTTAGATGAGCAAGTGACTTGATAATGTGGTTTGAATCAGTTGTCAACTCATAAGGGTTTTTTTTAGTTCTTATTCGGGATGGCAATGGGCGATGGGGGATTTCGCCTCCCCTGTACAATATGTTAGATGAGCAAGTGACTTGATATTGTGGTTTGAATCAGTTGTCAACTCTTAAGGGTATTTTTTAGTTCTTATTCGGGATGGCGATGGGCGATGGGGGAGTTCGCCTCCCCTGTGCTTTTTACCTTGTTCTCAAGCAGAACAAATCTTTTCCGCAAACCCTGATACGGCAGGGTTGCCGACTTGCTGGGTGTGGACCAAGGATATACCGTCTCCAACCTCAAAAAATCCATTCCGATTGAGGAGTGAGGCACAAGTTAATCAAGGCAGACAAAATTTGCCACCTCTCGCTAGTTGTTCTATATTTTGGCCTTGAAATATTGACAGAAGTTAAAAATATGTTTCTTTTAGAAAAGATCTCTGAACTGATGGATTTTTTATTCTTCCTCCATCTTTACCGAGTTATCTGATGAGTTTCTTGTAGGGAAAAAAAATACTGATAAAGGAGACTTTTTAAAGCAGAATCAAATATCCTGAAGTTACATTTGGGCAAAATACTAGTACAATATTTCCTCAACCTTCCAGTCGTCATCGTTTCTGTATCTTCGGTGATCATTTATATTTCAGCTAAGTGCTTCGGGACGGAGTGTAGCGTTTATAGATATTCAATTCTCAGTCTTACTGCACAGAAAAGATTGATCTAGCCATCAAACTGAAGGCTTCAATGTCTTGTTATTTGAGACCGATATGTTCACATTTTAGGGAATACAAGAATTATCAGAACAACTTGGGTTCATATGGTTGGAGAATGACTTGAACTCCATGTTGTGGGCACATTGTTAGAACTTCAACTGGGCAGTGGGCATAAGTTGGTGAGAGAGTAAACCTGTAACGTTGCAGGATCATAGAGAGTGCAACCTTTGTTTCTGTAAGTGCAAAGTTCACCCCCACACAAGTTCGAGGTCCCAAACCAAATGGAAAGAATGCAGCAATGTTATTGTTTGTAGCTTTAGCCAACCCTTCTGCAAATCTCTCTGGTTTAAAAAGATGAACATCTCCTCCCCATATTTCAGGATTTTGATGAAGTGCTAAAGTTGAAATGAGGACTTCCATATTAGCTGGAACAGTTATTTTTCCCATTTTAATTTCCCTTTCAACTCTCCTTGTCACAACAGCAGCAGGAGAATATAGTCTTAGAGATTCATTAATTACCATACTCATCTACAAAGAAGAAAAGACAGAAAATATAGTCAAAGAACTGAATCAAATGGTAAAATGTTGCAAAGTTCATAATTTTGGTTAGAAGCCGTGGTGGCATGGTTGCTTACAATTTTCAATTTTGCAATGCTATCTTGACTTGGATTTTGTTGGCCAAATAATTCAAGCACCTCATTCCTTACTTTATCTTGCCAATCTGTGTGAATTGCTAGAAGAAGAACACTCCAGGTAAGGGAGCTTGATGTCGTTTCCTGCCCAGCTACATAAAAAGTCTTGCACTCATCAATGAGGTCATCTACTGATATTTTCTTGGTCTTCTCCGTATGGTGATAGGCCTCTAGGAGCAATCCAAAGAAATCATGTCCATAGCCATCTATATTTCCTAACATTGCCTCTTGCTCTCTTTTCTTCATCATGTTCATGAAAGAGCTTCTTATTGTCGCTTCCAGATTTTCTGATTCAATCTCATCAATTGTCTTAAAAAATTTTCTGCAACAACAAGAAAGGCCATTCATTTGTAAAAAATTATAACCTTGTACATATGAAAAGTGGGAGCCTGAAAATGAGAAAAGTAAAAGATTTAAAAATTCTGGTCAGCCAGATAATTCTCTACAAGGAAAAACTCATTTCAGGCAAGATTATGCCGATGCATGCACATATATGCTGTTTACCCAATTCCAGGAATTCTAATTCTGTAATTGTTTCCTGAAATAATGTGAGCCATCCTCGTTAGCATATCAAATATGTGCTGCCCTTCCAAGTAGCTGCTTCCAAAAGCTGTCCTGGAAATAATTTCTGATGTTAAAACCTTGAACTCTCGAAACACATCTATCTCCTTGCTCTCATAATGTCTCCATCTTTGAAGCATAATCTCTGAACTGGCAATCATTGCTGGAATCATATTCTGCAGAACATAAAAACGGTGCTTAGTAGTTGTTGGTTGAATTACGCTAGGTGGGTAAATTTCATAGATACTTGTGCTGTTTATCTACTTCAGTAGTAGTTTAATTATATATCTGCTAGCTTCACGAACAGTTCAAAACCAAAACAAGAATTTACTTTTAAGCTCCCTCCATGGAAAGCATGGTTGGCCAGTTTTCTCATCTTTAACCATTTTTCACCTTCTGATGTGACAAGTCCATCCCCTAGGAGCTGCTTTACGTAATTTGGGGCCTTTGCTTTTGGGTATGCTCTATCTTTGTTGTTCAATATCTCTTTGATCAGCTCAGGTTCTGTGATGATCAATTGTGGTTGTGGACCGTACCATTGGAGGAAGTTCATCCCTGTACAGAAATTTGTAGTCAAAATTACATTATATAATTCTGCAGACATTTTGTTGATATCAAAAGTTATAATTCATCTAAATTTAAGCAAGGATATTGCTTTTTATCTAAAGTAGGAGAAGATTGTTACCGTAGAGCTTGATCCATGAATAAATGTGAGGTTGAATTATAGGGAATGTATGATGTAATACTTCCTTGGGACTGCTCCTAATTTTGCTTATCATGTTGATGATCTCTTTGGTGTTACCATGCAGGAATCTGTAAGAAGGGCCTTTGATTCCTTGTGACTTCATCGAAGACTGAATGCGAATTGGAGTCCACCACACTTTATGAAAGAACTTGACAAGAATAATGACAATGGATAAGAGTAGACAGCTTGAAAAGTAGAATATTGGGTTCGCCATGACTGCTAGAAGAATGTGTTCTTCACTGACTGAACATAAACAGAGAAACCCTGGTTTTAATATAGAGGGCTTTGGTATCTTGGAATTGTTGTTTGCATGAGAGAAAACT
Organism: Populus euphratica; assembly: GCF_000495115.2. Lineage (NCBI taxonomy): Eukaryota > Viridiplantae > Streptophyta > Magnoliopsida > Malpighiales > Salicaceae > Populus > Populus euphratica. The sequence goes on from NW_011499848.1 coordinate 2,641,784, forward strand.
ACATTCCCATCTGGCTCTATCCTCTAGACAGGTAGCAAAAACAACCACCACCTGTAGATAGTGAACTGCATTGTAGAATCTATCGAAAAAAGCAGTCCAAGACAACCTGTCCAAAATCACAACCTTAAAGAACTTGCTCGTTTAGCATTTTGCTAGTTTTGATTTTCCTAGAGTTGTCTTCTTCTTCTTTGTTTTGTTGATGACAATTTTATGAACTGGATGAATACTAAATACAAACAGATTTGAATGGATAGATTTTTTTTAATAATTATTTTACTAAATAATATTGTAAAACTCCATTCAAACCTGAACCTAACAAATATACATAATGGATATGCAGTAAATTACATGTAAAAATATTAATACAATTAACAATCCATCTAATTTGTATCAACAATTTGGTCTCTCGTTGCTGACGTGGTGCAATTCATTACCTTAACCATCAACACAGCACCGGCCTTTTGCCGGCAGTCTGTAGACAAATTTCAGACATTGAAAACTACATGAACATGGCGTTAAATATCATGCTTGATGTCATTTATGGTAGCTGTGATCTGAGAAAACTTAGGAAAGTCTTCTCTTTTCTTGTTTGAACAAAACGAAGATGCCAAGACACCAGAAAACTCCTCTCTCGTCTTTTTGTAGACGACAAACAGTACTGTAAGTTCAATTAAGGATGGCTTTATAAGCCTTGCTGTAATCGTTCAAAGACAAATGACTAAAAAGTTAACTATAACATTGTCTCTATAGTTTAGCAAAATCAATTAACTAGTCCCTATGGTATTTCAAATTACATATTTGATCTCTATGTTTTTAAACATTTTATAACTTCTTTTTATCTTTTTTAATTTTCAATTAACCAATCCCATGGTTTTAAAACTGTTGACACTCACACACACACACTTCTCTGAGTTCTCTCTTGTCTTTTTGTAGACGACAAACAGTGTAAATTCAATTAAGGATGGATTTATAAGCCTGGCTGTGATCGTCCAAAGATAAATAATTAAAAAGTTAACTGTAACTTTGTCTCTATAGTTTAGCAAAATCAATTAACTAGTCCCCATGTTATTTCAAATTACATATTTGATCTCTATGTTTTTAAACAATTTATAACTTCTTTTTATTTATTTTACTTCTCAATTAACAAATCTCATGGTTTTAAAACTGTTGATGTGTATATATATTGATGAGATGTTATAATAAAATAGTAGAAGATATTCCGTTTAGCATCATGATTTAATTTAATTTTTGAAAATTCGAGATTATTTATTTATTTTTAATATTCTGATATTTATTTTAAAAAATTTTGTGTTGAGATTAGGACTTTTTTTTTGTTACGGATTGTTTGGGAAAGTTAAGTGAAAGTAAACAAAGCTATTCCACTAAAGCAATTTCGTTTCATTTTACTCAATTTCTCGACTCGCAACAAGATTTGTTAGCCATTGTTTTATGCCTGCTCCTTTTTATGTCTGTGCCTGGTGGTGAATCACTTCTTGAAGCTACTAAACGAATTTACTTTGTTATGTCTTGACTTATTAAATTCATGTTAGAAAAAATGATGATGATCTTAGCATATGCTTTAACGTTCTCACATGAGTGAAGTTTGGTTGAGTGATTTTTGAAAAGATAAAAGAAAATGGTGTATTTTAATCCTACTGAAAGCTAATAAAATTTCATCATGATTAATCAGAGGCCCTTTATTTGTGTAATGTAGTTATCACTGTAGCATAGTTGGCTTTTAAATGTTAAAAAATTGACCCTGAGCTGATATCTGGGTACTGCAGGTTGGTGCGAAGGTTGCTTTCAACAACCTATTAATTGTTTCAAACTGTCTTCTATTATCAGAGCTAGAGGATGCAAGATTAGAATTATGTTCGAATGTACTCACAAACCAGGGCACAAAACAATTTTTTCTCAATCTGGCATGCTGAGTTATGAGGCTTTAAGTTCAGAAATTCTTGACATGCTTCTGTTTATTTGCCATATCTATTTTATAAACCTGTTTACCAAGGTTTATCTCCTCAAAACTTCTTACTTTCGTACAAAGCATATGCAGCTTCATAGAATTTTGCTTGTCTGTGCCTGGTGGTGAATCACTTCTTGAAGCTACTAAACGAATTTACTTTGTTATGTCTTGACTTATTAAATTCATGTTAGAAAAAATGATGATGATCTTAGCATATGCTTTAACGTTCTCACATGAGTGAAGTTTGGTTGAGTGATTTTTGAAAAGATAAAAGAAAATGGTGTATTTTAATCCTACTGAAAGCTAATAAAATTTCATCATGATTAATCAGAGGCCCTTTATTTGTGTAATGTAGTTATCACTGTAGCATAGTTGGCTTTTAAATGTTAAAAAATTGACCCTGAGCTGATATCTGGGTACTGCAGGTTGGTGCGAAGGTTGCTTTCAACAACCTATTAATTGTTTCAAACTGTCTTCTATTATCAGAGCTAGAGGATGCAAGATTAGAATTATGTTCGAATGTACTCACAAACCAGGGCACAAAACAATTTTTTCTCAATCTGGCATGCTGAGTTATGAGGCTTTAAGTTCAGAAATTCTTGACATGCTTCTGTTTATTTGCCATATCTATTTTATAAACCTGTTTACCAAGGTTTATCTCCTCAAAACTTCTTACTTTCGTACAAAGCATATGCAGCTTCATAGAATTTTGCTTGGTTTACCATGCAGTTTTTTGACCACCTTGATAGAATATTAAATACATGTTGCTTGATGTATTAAAACATTTGTTCAGTTTCAAATTTATTTAGGTTTTTCTTAGAATTACAATGGGAATTGAATATTTGATTTTGTTAACTACTGAAACATGAAAGTGGGACTGAAAAGGCCTACTGTTGCATTATTACTGGACTTACAGCTCTATTGTTGCGTTATTACTGTACTTACAGCTCTATTGTTGCATTATTACTGGACTTGCAGCTGTATCTGGAGATCATTTTTCTACAAGCGCAAACTGATATTAGTAGAATCTTCCATCCTTACAGCTCTATTGTTGCGTTATTACTGGACTTACAGCTCTATCTGGAGATCATTTTTCTACAAGCGCAAACTGATATTAGTAGAATCTTCCATCTGGAAATGGATTTCAAGCATCTTCTATCTTTATTACAATTTGGTGTCTTTCCCGTAGATACTTGATCAAAATATGGGATGTTAGTTGGTATCTACAATCATTATTACTGGCAACTGGCCTTTTAAAATATCTCAATTATCCTTAAAGCATGCTATCGTATTAACTTCAACAAAACTAATAGTTTGTGTTGTATGTGCATAAAATGTAATAGCATGGTGATCAATAGCAATGCTAGTATTGTTCACGATCTGTCTTGAATAAGCTATTTGTGGTTGTGGTGACACTGAAACTAATTAAGAAGGAAGTTCTTAAGAACTAAACTCTTAGCATGGGTCCTAGCATTCAGAATACGATGATGCTCGAAATGATTGCATTCTGTGGCTATGAGCACCCTAGTGCAGATGAGATAATGTAATTGGAATAGGAGTCACTATTTTGGATGCAGAATATTTTTTTCACCAGAGCTTGGACCAAGAAACTTTTAGTGTGGGTTGTGTGAGCTTTAAGTGGGTGGTCTCCAGTAGAAGAAATTTAGCTGGGACATTATTTTAGGGCTTCGACTTAAGATTTTTGAAACTGTGCTAAATCCATGGATGATAGTTTGCTCTTCAAGTAGCAGAAACTTGACAAGTGAAGAAGGTATCCTTTGTAGTTTGCGTTATTCTGTTAATGAATTTCTTAATTATGTTAAGGTCTGTCAACGAGGAAACAAAATTTCTTAATTCATTACCTCCAACTGAAAGAGAGGATATTCGTTGTTACAGAAATGCTGATTTTGCTATAGCTACAAATTGCAAGGGTGATTTGGAGATCCATAGGAATGTAGATGGGCTAGAATCTGGCTTTATGTGAATTAATAGTCTGCGGTTTGATAGGCCTTCCGTGGCATTCTCCTGTTACACTCTCACCATGAACTGAAGTCAAAAGCCATGAGAAAAATGTGCAAAATCATCTATGAATTATGTAGAGCAGGGAGTAACGGTAGGCATTGGGCTAGTTCTGTGTCAAGATTTACAACTCAGGTCTAAGAAAAATAGGTCAGGTCTTGAATGCTTTGGATAGAAATTGAATCTTGCTCTCGTTTGTACTTCGTCAATAATCTTATAAAAGATTTTTATCTGTAGTTTTATTGTTCTACATATATCCATGTTAGAAGAAAAGGTTTGAAAGGACTTTGCCTTTCAACGAGTGAATTACCAGTAGTTGAGCTTGGATAATGCTTGCGTGGCGTGTACAGTCCATTTTTGTATTGTGGCTTATTTTGAGATTGACTGTATTACCTAGTGTTTGAACCCGTGAGATTGACCCTAAAGCTGAGGTTTTTAAGATTTTGGTGATTGCAATTGAAGACCTTAGAATGTGAATGCGGAGTGCTCGATTATTCTTCATCTTCTTATCCTGTATCAAAGTTTTACATTCAAAGATGTTTGGCTGAAACTTTGCAACTCCTGATATTTTATGATTGGTAAATACAAAATTCAGTTGATTTTTACAATGTCTGGTATTTCTACTGGACATCCATGGATTTCATCTTATATCAGCGACGACGTTGTAAGTGAGCATGGTCGACACTAGTCAAGGGACCGTTTAATTATATTAACATACACAAAGAAAAAGGGGAAAGGAACGGGAAAGAACTTTTTTTTTTTTTTGGTTGCTTGGTTTTTTTTTTTTCAATTGCAACCTCTTTTTTTTTTTAATCAAATTGACTATTAGTTTCTTATAATTTGTTATAGAAAAACATAGTTAAAAGATATAGGACCAAAGTATTAAAAAAGGCAAAATGTTTGACCAATCTAAAATTAGCATGACAGTTCTTTTTGATCGCTCAATCTTTTTTCCTGATTCATTCCCTTTATTTGTTAAAAGTTTCATTTCAATTTTTATTTTTTCTTATTTTTCAGTCTGTAATTTAAGAGAGAAGAGAAAGATCATCAAATTACAATGATAGAGAAACAAAGTTATCAATTCTTCACAATTTGATGAGAAGAGTTAGATGGTGGTGCTTTATTTTCCTACAAACAAGCCCGAAATTGTAGATCAAGTTATGTTTAGATTTTTTTGGTTTGGTTGATTTTTCATTTTTTGAGAGGTTTTGTGGTGTTTTAGGGGTAATTAGTATTTTCAGGCATGTTTGTGGGTTGATTATTTGGTATTTTATAGCGGAAATGAGTTGAAAAAAACTAAACTTTTTATGGCTAAAATCTCAGTTCTCTAAATTTTTTGGTCACCATATTAGTGCTAGGTCTAGATTTCTAAATGACGCATCGTTCATTTTAGTAAAGATGATATATCATTTTTTTATATAAAAAAGATAAATGGGCTTACGATTGTCTACCCCTAGACAAAGAAAAAAAAAAACATTGGCCTAGCATTAACTTTCTTTCCTTTTTTTTTTTTAATTCTTCTTAGTTTTATTTTTCTTTCAAATTTCTTTGCAAACCCTCCGTTTTTTTACTTGCATTATTATTTTTATTTAAATCTAGATTAGTTGGGCCACACCATAAGACATAAGTCAACCTAGAAGTATAATCATGTTAATATTTATATAAAAAAATAAAACAATAAGTTCATAGTTTTTCTAGTCAAATATGGTTTTGACCAAGTTGGGCAAGTTGTGATTGGACCTACCAAATCAACCAATTATATTAATTTAATTTCCACACAATTTAAATTAAATGCTTTAATTGGTGTAAAAAATAGCATTATGGTGATATTAGCGCATAAAAACCTTGGTCAATTTTATTAAGCCGTACAACTTCAAATTTTGAATTCACAATCCAAATTTTTCTTGCTGCTAAAAATCATGTTAAAAATGGTTGTGTACTTTTTTTGCACCAATTTTTTATCCGTACCGCAATGAAGCACCGGTGACTAGTTTGATACTATAGGGACTGGATACTTTATTTTGATAAACTATGCAGGGACTAGGTGAAACAAAAACTGCTATTGAAGAACTGTTCTGATGCACTGCCACCATGTCTGTCAAGAAATCTGTTGGTAGCCCTACTTTTCAGAAAGAGAATATGACATACAATCCTATCACCTGGGTGTTTGACACAAGTTTAAACATTCTGTATCCTTGACTAGAATACTGGTTTTAACCCATATAAATTTGTTTTTTCCTTCTGATAGGCAAGTCTTTCCTGTCGGTAAAAATATTTCCCTGTAATGTTGCAGCATCAACCACCGCCATAATGTGAGCTTATCCTTCCCTTCTGATTATTCAATGAGAGATATCGTCGGCAACGGAAATATTAGAAATTTGGGGGCCACAACTATTGATGATGTCCTTCTCATCACTGACAATTCTGAGAGCGACAATTGACAGGTATGTTACACCAGAATAGATAAAAAAGAAAAGAAAAAGGCAGGTGGACTTTTAGAGATTGTGCAAGTGCCTAAAATTAGACGGCTAGAAGTTTTGTCATGGAATCTTTATGTGGAATTGTGAAGTAACTTCTTTCAACCATTCTGAGATGCCATTTTCAGCCTTAATTTATATCATTTGGAAGTCGAAATGCGGTGAAATGTTGCGAACTGAGAGAAATAATTCATTCTAGGCAAGGAACTAACATGATGAAATTATGGATAGCATAAACTTGCCTTGTGGATCATATATCCTTGCACCTCCATTAAAGCTTTCAAGCAGTATTTGTTAAGCACATTGCTCAGACGGAATTTGAACCAGCTGTTCTTCGAGGTTAATAACCATGTTTAATTGTGCAGAGACTTTCTTTATGTGGCGTAGATCCATTTACGTCTAATAAATGAATTATATGTCCATAACTTCCTGCATCAGATTTATTTCAAAGTCCTTGTTTTCATCAATACCATCTGCATTTTGCAGTCCAAGTGTAATCTAGCATATCTCAAGCAAGCCCCTATTTTACAGTGCCTCGAATAGGATTTGAAGTCCATATCGTGGGCTTATTGTTAGAATGTGCTCTGGTGAGTGGACATAGGTGGGTGACAAAGTGAACCTGTAATGCTGTAGGATCATAGAGAGTGCAATCTTAATTTCTGAGAGTGCAAAGTTCAAGCCCACACAACTTCGAGGTCCCAAGCCGAATGGAAGAAAAGAAGTGGCATTATTCCTTGTAGCTTCGGCCACCCCGCCTGCAAATCTTTCTGGTTTGAAAAGGTGTGCATCTTCCCCCCATATTTGTGGATTATTGTGAAGTGCAAGTATTGACAAACTCAGAGTCATCTTTGCCGGAACAATTAGCTTCCCCAGTTTGACTTCCCTTTGGACTTCTCTCGTGAGATTGAAAACTGGAGGATATAGCCTTAAAGACTCATTAATAATCATGGTCATCTACAGGGAAAAAGCAGAGAATTTATATACCTAACTGATCAGAAGTTACATGTTTATGCACATATTGATGAATTTGATTAGGCACTAGGGAACTACGGTATGCTTACAGTTTTCAGTCTTCCAATACTATCAGGACATGGATTTTGCTGGCCAAATATTTGAAGCACCTCCTCCCTTGCTCTGTTTTGCCAATCTGTATGAATTGCTAGAAAGAGAAGCGTCCAGGTAAGTGAGCTTGTGGTTGTTTCATGTCCAGCAACATAAAAAGTCTTGCACTCATCGATCAGATCATCTATTGATATTTTCTTGGTCTTATCGTTTTCGTGATAAGCCTTTAGAAGTAGACCAAGAAAATCACTTCCATAACCATCTGGTTCAGTACCCATCAGCACCTCTTCTCTTCTCTTTATAACCTTTAACATAGAGTCCCGTATCCCTCGATCAAGTTTCTCTGATTCAATATCATCCCTTGTTTTGAAAAAATTTCTGCCAAAACAGAATTCTAATAACTATGCATGCGAAAATGAATTGAAAAAAAAAATTGTAGGAAAAACAAAAGGATACTAACTACACTACTATAAATCATGTTTTAGTAGAAAAGGAGGGTATGGTGCATACTTAATCCCAGAAATTCCAACTTTATAGTTGTTTCTGCCAACTATGAGAGCCATTCTCGTCAGCATATCAAAGATGTTTTTCCCTTCCAAATAACTGCTTCTGAAAGCAGCCCTGGAAATTATCTCTGATGTTAAGACCTTGAATTCTTGGTAGACCTCTATTTCCTTGATTCCCTCCCGTCTCCATCTGTCAAGCATTGTCTCTACACTCACGATCATTGCTGGAATCGTCCCCTATAAGAAAAATGATCTGTTTGTTCAATTTAGTTTCTGGAATACTTGCATCAGTACACTTTGCTGTAAATCTCGTCAACAATGTAAACATCGCAAGTAATAACTTACTTTCAAGCTCTCTGCATGAAATGCGTGGATCGCTAGTTTACGCATCTTAAGCCATTTTTTACCTTGGGACAATACAAGTCCATCCCCTAAGAGCTTCTCTGCATAATTTTGGATCACAAATTTAGGGTATGCTCCATCTTTATTGCTCAATACCTCTTTGATCAGCTCAGGTTCAGTGATTACAAGTTGAGCTTGGGGACCATACCAATTAAGAAAGTTCATCCCTGGTAGCATTTGCAAATTTTAGAATTCTCATTTAAATAAACTTCCAATCAAGAATGCAATCCTTGAGGGTTTAAGCAACATATAAATCTTACCATATAGCTTGATCCATGAATAAACATGAGGTTGAATTCTAGCAAGCATCTGGTGTGACAGTTCCATTGGACTGCTCATGATTTCATTTCTCATATTGTAAATCTCTTTGGTGTTTCCATGTAGGAACCTGTAAGGAGGACCTTTCATGCCTTGTGACCTCATCGCAGATTGTATTCGAATTGGATCCCACCATACTTTGATGAAGAACTTTATGAGATGTAGAATGAAAAACACACACAGGCTACTTAGAATGAAAATTATCAGGGCTTCCATTACTACCACAGCCAAATCCCTTCAACTACTAGAGTTATTGTCAACCCAGTCATTCACTCATTGACAAGGGCTCAGGAAACGTGAGAGGTTTGCAGAGGAAATAAAATATGTACTAGAGTTTTGTTTTGGTGTCAGAGGGAAAAAGATACTTTATTTTGATAATCACATGTTCTTTTCTGCCCAGGTCACATTCTAAAATAAACCTGTCCAGAACATCAACGAGAGATTCCATTTTTAACCAGGCAGCTGACTTACTCAGTTGTCGCAAGCCTCTCAGCTAAGGGATGTGCAAAGAAAAAACGTTTGTCTGATAGCGATTTCTTGTTTTTTTTTAATTCTTCACCGGCGATGTAACTTTTCCTTGCTGGTACCGCTCTCCCTCTGAGGATCCCACTGCCACAGGACCACAATTGATGGTGATCTTTTCTTTTTATTCCCTTTTCTATTAGAATAAGTTCAAATCTGTTAGTTTTATAGTTTATACCGCTACTTGTGGACGCAGCCCTGAATTATTATTTTTTTTAATCAAAAATGACTTTCAGCATACGTGTTTTTACGGATGAAAAAAAATCTGTAATAGGATCATAGACTCAACTACATAAAATTAGTTGTTAGATGATTTAAATAAAAAATTAAAAGAGATAAAGATTAACTAATTATTAAAAAAAATTACCGTAACTTGATTTTTTTTTAAATAAAACAAATAATATAATTTGATTCCCAACTTATTAAATATGAAAGAATAAAGTTAAATAAAAAAATATCTAAATTAATCTGAATTTGAATAATAAATTTATAACTCGATCAATAAAATCTGAATTTGAATAATAAATTTATAACTCGACCAATAAAAACTAAGTCAACTCAGCATAAAAACTAAGTCAACTCAGCATGAAAAGAATTGAATATAAGCCGTTGAATGTCATTTGCACTTTTTATTTTATTTTTTGTTATTATCACTACAATGTGGTTTGACGTGCATTGGTATGCTTTACAAACACCAGAAAAGCAACATTGTTAACAAAAGCAAGCACCTCCTCTCTCAAGCTTTCTCCATGGAAAGCGTGATTGGCTAGTTTACTCATTTTTAACCTCTGGATAACACAGGTCCATCCACAAATAACTTTCTGATGCATTTCCGGGACCCTCCTTTGGAAAATGCGTCCGCACTGCCGTTGAAAATCTCCTTAACCATCTGAGGATCTGTGACCACCAATTGAGCTCGAGTACCATGCCAATAAAGGGGGCTAGTCTCTGTACCAATTTTCAGATGTATTATTGCAAGTTGGTTCAAGAATTCTACCGAGAACACTATCACTGAAGATCCTAATCAATTATTATTCTTACTACAGAGCTTGACCCATGAATAAATGTGTGGCTGAGCTTTTGGTAGTGTATGATGAGACAAATGATCGATGGGATTGTTCAAGCTCTCCTTTCCCTTGTTGTTTATCTATTTTGTGTTTCCATGGAGGACTATGTAAGTAGCACCTTTTTATTCCTTGTGATCTCATAATTGATCGCAAGAAAATTGGATTCCACCATACTTCTTTAAAGGACGTGCAAGAATATAGAGGAGGGAGCAACACAAACAAACCTGAAATCCAATTTATTTTTTTGATAAAACTAAATTTAATGGAAGAAAACAACACCTAAAAGATTAAAAAAATTCTCTAGAAGCTCCAGTTACTACTTCCAAGCCCGACTTTTACTAAAATACATGGCAGCCCAATCCCATGCTGGGTGCATGCCCGAACTCAATAATAAAAACCCAAGCTCACCATCTAGCCACATGTCTACTGGTTGGCGGATGCTCAACTTTGCTGGGTACACTGCCTAGCTAGTGCGGGGTGCACTGCACAGCAACTTTGGTAGGGTGTTGGGAGTGACATACGCAACCTTGTTAGGTGCGCTACCCAAATATTGTTGAAGGTGTACCTCACAACCTCGTGGACTTGAATTAGTATGTGTGAACCTGTTTTTCATCTTTAATGGGTTTAGATATATTTCTCGAGCCCAACACCCTTTTAAAATTTTTTTTCCAGACCTCACATGAATCATTTAGTGTTTTATATTTATTTAATATTTTTTTTAATAAAATATATTTTAAAATATTATAAAGATAAAATTATATTTTAACTTTTTATCTTCGCAAACAATAAAATTCATGAATTATAAATATATCAAAAAAATTTTAAACTTGAAGTTCATAATTTTTTTATTCTTAAAACTTTTGATATATATATATATATATATAATTTTTTTTAAATATCATTATATTTTATCTCTCTTTAAAATTACTAATTTACATATCAAATTTTTTTTATTTTTATAAGAGATTTATATAAATATCAGTTATTATTCACCTTAACTTATTAACTTATTACTAGTTTTTAACTACCGAATATAATGCTATTAAATATCTTAACTAAAAAAATAAATAAAATGATTTAAATTAATAAATTATCTAAAATATCGATTTTATTTCTAAACATATTGAAATTAAGGCTCATCGCTTGTTGTCTACATCGGGTTACTTTCGATGATACAAGGTTCCTAGGGATCTCAAACTTGTAGTGGGAGGTAGAAACTAAACACTAGACTTTGGCTTTACTGGCAGAAGAGAGAGAGAAACAACTGTACATCAACTATAACATGGTTTTGTTTCATTGACTTCCGGTAATGCCACTGGGTGCATGTCTTTGATGTGATAGCAAGAGATTTGTAGCTCAAATACATCTAAGACGACACGTTCCCCTCTTGTTTTGGTTTTAGACCATGCAGCTAGTTTTGTTCTCATGCCTCTGTCTCCCACCTAAGATATTAATTATCATAATTTTTAAACCGAGCTCGGTAGCTGATCCAATTCAAGGTCCGGGTTCAGGTTTTGGCTGGATCATTAGGTTTTGACCGGGTCGAACGGGTCAGCTGAGTCAATTTTTATTTTTAAAAAAATTCAAAACGACGTCGTTTTAATAAAATAAATAAATAAAAGTCAACGGGTTACCACCGGGTTTTTGACCGGGTTTTGCCGGGTCGTCCGGGTTTCCGGGTCAACCCACCGGGTCGGCCGGGTCATAGCTTACCTTATTTTTTCATCAACCCGACCCGTTTCCAGCCCCGGGTCAGCCGGGTCCCAGGTCAACCCGCCGGGCCGGGCCGGGTTTTAAAACTATGTTAATTATTATTATTATTATTATTATTATTAAAATAATAATAATAATAATAATAATAATACTAATAAAATAAAAATCAATGCCTGTCTTAATATATTAACCGCCATCGTTGTAAACCATTCTGCATGGAAACAGAACAAACTAGGTAGGCTGAACCAAAAAACAAGAATTGCCAACCAATATGCTTCTTTTGTTAGCTTTACTCCCAGCTTTTTGGTCACTCTCATAAAACTCTTCACATTTGTGAATTACTAATCTCAATCATAGTTATGATATCAGGAAAATTATCACGTGAGGAAATCCATGAACTATAGAAATTGCATGAATGCAAATTAATTGTAGTAATTGATAAGAAAATTTTCCTCTTCCATTTGAACAGCAGAAATTTCATGATTACATTCTTGGGTAGGTTAATGAATTTATATATTTGATTATCTTCTAAAATTCAAAAGATATAAATTGTAAGTTATTTAGTGTTTGAAATAATGATTAACTTCTTCTTTTTAATATAAGGAACTCTAAGCTTATAATGCAAGTTTTGATCACCTATAAAAACAATTCTTATAAGAGGGGGACTTAAATACCCTCCAATGATAAAATTAATATTTTTATGTGAAATGTATTAAATAACTTAAAAAAAATTTAAATTCTAGAAATAAAAATGTTTGTTATTGAGTTTTAAGTTTATTAGTGCTATGAAATCTAAATATTTTTATCTTAAAAGATAAGAAGTTGTACATCATGATGATTCAAAGAAATCATTTACGTTGAAAAGTTCTCTATTTTCAGCGATATTAATAAGAGACAATATCTCTTATATGTTATAAATGAGATAGTAAATATAATAAGTCTCTTAAAAGGCTTTATATACATGTATGAAATCATTATCTTAATATGACTAATTATTTTAGATGGAGAAACATGATAGTCTATTATATATATAGTTAATTGTATATAAAAAGTCTTAGAATTTAGTAATGTTTAAATTCTTTAGGTCTAGTCTTGAATTTGACTGATTGTAAAGTTCAAGTATTTTAGGTTTGATATTTTTGCTAAACTTATTTGATTTTAAAAAAATTTATTTATAAAAACTTAACAAAAAAATCAACTCATCAATTGCCCCCGTACCTTTCTTTAATGCATCGTCTAGCATTTAAAAACTTAGGAGATGTTAAGGGTGAACATCAGCTGGTAGATGTCTTATCGTCTTTTAGAAAAATATGGTATAACATTATAGATTTATAAAGATTTTAAAAGAAAAGAAAAATGCTTTTAGAAAGATCACCCGATGACGTTAAATAAATATTGTAGGATTTTAGCCTTTTTATGGATACAGAGGAGGTGCCATCTATTTTGTATTCATGTTTTTTTTTTTTATATATACTCTTCTTAAATGTTGTTGATATAACATGGGATAAAAATTTTCAATATTTTACAAGAAAAGAGCAGTTTCTTTTTAAATTTTGTTATTATTAACTTGATTAACTGTAAAGTTCAAACACTTTGAATTCAATATATTGTTCAGATCCACATCACATTGATTGGGTACCAAGTTCAATTTGATTTGATTTAAGAAGATTTTTATTTATAAAAATCTTAAGAAAAATTAACTCATCAATACTGGATGCTCAATAATCTTTCGATTCCTGATATCTGGAATAAGAAAAATACAATTACAGTGAAGATTTACAAGGTCTCAAGCATGATCTGGACTCCATGTTGTGGGGACATCGCAAGAAGGTGAGCTGGTGAGTGGATATACGTTGGAGATAAAGTAAACCTGTAATGTTGCAGGATCATTGCAAGCGCAATCTTTGTTTCAGTAACTGAGAAGTTTAACCCCACACAAGTCCGAGGTCCCAAGCCAAATGGAAGAAATGCACTCATGTTATTGTTTGTAGCTTTAGCGACCCCATCAGCAAATCTCTCTGGCTTGAAAAGGTGAGCATCTTCTCCCCATATTTCAGGGTTATGGTGAGCTACAAGAACTGGAATATAGATTTCTGTATTTGCTGGAATAATTAGCTTCCCCAATCTTACTTCCCTGCGGACCATCCTTGGGATGTGAACAGCAGGAGAATATAATCGTAGAGTTTCATTCATAATCATGCTCACCTATAGTAGGAAACGAGAGAAGGTTTGGATGAAATTACTGAAAATAATGTACTTGTTCAAATTTCCAAAGTTGGAGAGAATATAAATTTCTAAAGCTGTTAAAAGCTAGAATAAATTAAGTACTAAACAACTAGAATATTAATGATGTGTTGTATTGAGGATGCATGACATTTCATCAAAAATATCACTGACATTTTTTAAATTTCTTGCTAAAAGTCGATCTTATTCTAGTTATGCCATGCTTACCGTATTCAGTTTTGTAATGCCTTCTGGGTTTGGATTTTGCAGGCCAAATAATTCAAGGACCTCCCTCCTGGCCTTATCCTGCCAATCTGTATGAAATGCTAGAAGAAGAACAGTCCAGGTGAGTGAGGTTCTTGTTGTTTCATGTCCAGCAAAATAGAAGGTTTTGCATTCATCAATGATGTCTTCAACTGATATTCTTTTTGCCTTATCTGCTTCATGATGAGCCAACAATAGTATACCAAGAAAATCACTTCCAAAGTCACCCCGTTTTCCCTCCATTGCTGCTTTCTCTCTATTCTTAATCATATTTATGAAGCAATTTTTTATCTCTTGCTCGAGCTTGTCTGATTCAATGTCATCCCTCGTTTTCACAAATTTTCTACAGTGGAAAATGATAATTCAAATTCACAATGGTTTAGCACTTACAAAAGGTAGATTAATGGATTGGTCGGAAAAACTTCAAAAAGATAACAACATATTGGCTATTAATGAGATAGGTAGGTATATAATAGCTATTTGTGAGGAGGGTAGGCACCTGTGCCAGTAGCTCTATAATTATAAATTAGGTGTGTGTAGTGGATGATGATTGTGCGTCGCTTTACTGACAATACAACCGCCTTGATAATTAGGCTTGAGTTGTATAATAATAGTAGATATGATTGCGTAGTGCCATACTAATAAGGCATGTATTCATAACTTTACAAATTAGGTGTGCCATGTGTTTGGGCAGCAAAAACATATATATGACATTATTATTATTTTGCTTTCTTTTCCCTTTCTTCTTTGTATATTGTGTG
Source organism: Populus euphratica (assembly GCF_000495115.2). Lineage (NCBI taxonomy): Eukaryota > Viridiplantae > Streptophyta > Magnoliopsida > Malpighiales > Salicaceae > Populus > Populus euphratica. The sequence continues at coordinate 2,657,084 of NW_011499848.1, forward strand.
ATCAAGTAAATTTGAAAATTAAAGTTGAGAATCGTTAAAAAAAGAAAAGTTATTGATGTGTATATTACACTCATTAACATAAATTTCTTCGGGTTCTAGCAGTTCTAGCAGTATGTATAAGATTATTTTAATTTCAATAGAAACCTGTTGAATTTGTATCAACAAGCCTTCTCTCATTGTATGACGCAAGTTCCATTCAAAGACACAATAACACAATGATGGCTTGCCATTTTTTCTCTCACTTTTTTCTCTTTTTTGGGACGGGAGCCTACTTGAGCTAACTTCTTTTGATAACCTCTCTTGTTCATGCTTATTTTTAATTATTGGGCAATTAGGCCTTCGGCCCAACGTTTTGACCGGATAATAAGCTATCCAATCTTTGTTTGTTTACTACATGGGCCTTTTCGCCCATGACAAACTATTTATAACTTATATTTTTGGCCACCACAAGTTCACAAAATATATAGACACCAAGTTAGTTAGGCACACATAGATAGATGGAAATGGAGAAATGTAGGAAACATACCCAATTCCAGGAATTGTAATCTTATAATGGTTCCTGACAATAATGTCACCCATTCTGGTTAACATGTCAAATACATGTTGTCCTTCCAGGTAGCTGCTTCCAAAAGCTGTCCTGGAAATAATTTCTGATGTCAAAAGCTTGAACTCTTGAAACACGTCAATCTCCTTGCCATCATGCTGTCTCCATCTTTTTAGCATCACCTCGACACTGGCAATCATTGCCGGAATCATGCTCTGTGAAAGAAAACAAGAGAAACTCTTTGATTGATATGAGTTGTTTTAATCTGTATGCACTTTAAAAACAATTAAGAAAACTGGAAAACAGTACTACTTTCAAGCACTCTGCATGGAAAGCATGGTTGGATAGTTTTCGCAGCTTGAACCATTTTTCACCATTGGCTGCTACAATTCCATCCCCCAGAAGCTTCTTCATGTAAACTGGAAGATTTCTTTTCGGAAATGCCCCGTTTTTATTGTTAAAGATTTCTTTAATCAGATCAGGTTCCGTCACAACCAGTTGAGCTTGAGAACCATGCCAATACAGGAAAGTCATCCCTAGACAAGATTTACATACAAGAGAGAGAATTTGTAAAATTCCACAAAGTTGGTGTTTTGGATTTAAAAAAACTGCTCAGAACGAAGCTTTGTTATTGATTTACCATAGAGCTTGATCCATGCATGAATGTGTGGCTGTACTATCGGGAGCAACTCATGACATGATAACTCCATGGGAGTGCTTTGGATACTCTTTCTCATATTGACGATCTCTTTGGTGTTTCCATGGATGAATTTATAAGAAGGGCCTCTGATTCCTTGTGACCTCATCATGGATTGTATGCGAATTGGTTTCCACCATACTTCTTTCAAGAACTTTACAAGAATTGAGAGGAAGGCTAAACACATGCAACATGTGATATAGAATGCCAGGTTTCCCATTAATTGTCGATGGCTTCAACTAGCTTGGAATACAAAATTGGATTGCACTCCTTGATCATATTATATGAAGGATTTAGAGGAGATTGTTATATTTTGGCAGAGGATGAGGAAACTAGATTTGTTGTATATATTTACTGGACGGAAGTAACAAAGAAGGCACTCGGTTGCTAGCTAAATTTCTTTCAAGAGATGTAGTAATTATTGGATAGCATTGCCGGCTTCCATGGCAAAACCAGTCTAATTAACTAGAAAACATTGTAGTCATGCCAAAACCTGACAGGGACACATAATTAAGCCCCATAATTTTATACATATGCCGCTTTCACAGTTAAGTGGCATTTCTTGCTTTCACACTGAGGACGATGACATGGTATCATTATTCTTGTATGCTGTAATGCTCCTATGATAATCTTTTACTAGTATTTTTTTTTGGCACATGCCTTGCAGAATCATTCAGAGTTCAATCTTTATTTCATTATATGCAAAGTTCATGCCCACAAAACTTCTAGGTCCCATACTAAATGACAGAAATGCTGAAATATCATTTTTTTGTAGCTTTTGCCGCCCCTTCTGCAAATCTCTCAGGCTTGAAAATGTGAACATCATCTCCCTATAACTGAGGGTCATGGTGAAGAACTACATGTGAAGCAAAGACCTCCATATTTTCTGGAATTATTAAATTTACCAATCTCGTTCACTCTTTTAACTTCACGTGAACTTAGAGATTCATTGATGACCATGCTCATCTACAAAGCAAGAAATAAAACAAAAGAAATTAGTTAAAGTACTTTGAACATGACATAATAAGAAGTTGATAGATTCTGTTAGACTCTATAATGGTTTAATTTTGCTTACGGTCTTCAATCTTCAGATGCCTTTTGGACTTGGATCCTGTTGTCCAAACAATTCAAGGACATCGTTCCTTACTTTTTTTTCTGCCAATCTCCGTGCATTGCAAGCAGCAAGACAGTCCAGGCAAGCGCACTTGTGGTCGTCTCTTGTTCTACAGTGTAAAAGTTCTTGCGGTCATCAATCAAGTCATCTATTGCTATCCAATTCGTCTTATAAGCACTGTGAGAGACCTTCACTAGTTGTCAAAGAAAATCACTTCCATAACCATCCATTCTCCCTGTCCTTGTCTCCTCCTCTCTTTTCTTTATCATCTTTATAATGCTGTTTCTTATGCTTTGGCCATGTTTCTCTGCTTCAATATCATCTTGTGTCTTAAAGTATATTCTGCAACAATAGAAAGTGGTTGATGTTAAAAACTAAACAAGTGAAAACAGCTACTCCATCATAACACTTGTATGGAGTGCTTTTCCAGTTGGAGATCAAGGAGATTAATCTTTCGTCTTAAAAAAGTTTTTGGAATAAAGGAGAACCATCTTCTTCAACATTTCAAATATCTGCTGCCCTTCCAAGTAGCCGCTTCCGAAAGCTGTCCTGGAAAAAACAATTCTGCAAAAGTTCAGCCAAATACAACAAATGACACATGAGAAGCTTTATTTCCTATCAGTTTACAGTTTCAGACAATAATACTGCACAAAATTATTTACCCCCCTCAACTACAGGAAATCTTATCATGACCTTTTTCTCCGCTTGTAAAGCATGGTTGTATAGTTTTCGCGGTTTGAGCCATTTTTCACCCTTGGCTCCTACAATTCCATTCCCCAGTAACTTCTTCTCTAAACTGGAAGCTTTCTTTTCAGGAATGCTCTGTCTTTGTTAAAGATTTCTTTATCAGTTCAAGTTACGTCAAAATATGTTCATCTTGAATACTAGTGGATTTGGCCTCAATTTTATAGTTTACAATAATCTACCTATCAACTTCTAGACAAAGAACCCTCTATCCTAACAATATTTATCACTGAGATTTTATAATGCTGCATAAATTAAGACGAACCCCAACTCTTCATATGACTTTATTGCTTTTCTGTTTTCATTCACTTCCTAAGAAGCTGGAACACTTTTTCTTTCTTTTAGAGCTAGAATGCAGAAATGTATCCTCTCTAGGGGTTACAGGGAATAAACAAGTCGATGAAATGAATGATTATTGAGGCATTTCGCGCACCCATCCATGGCATTAAAAGCTTGCATACAAGCACATGCCCAACTTGGTATCTTTTGTTCTGTTTTTCACACTGCCTTGATCATGACTTGAAGTCCATGTTGTGGGCATATTGCAAGAACGAGAACTGGTGAATGGACATAATTAGGTGATAGGGTGATCCTGTACCGTTGCAGAATCATTGATAGTGTAATCTTTATTTCATTATATGCAAAGTTCATGCCCACACAATTTCTAGGTCCCATACCAAATGGCAGGAATG